>NC_137027.1:9277649-9342649 GCF_032717465.1 Coenobita brevimanus | reverse complement strand
ATAATGAGCGCAGATGTGTTTGTGATTAGATGTTTTCTAGATGTAGACTATGGGTATTAATTGATTGAGTTAGATGACGTCTTTAATATCTTATTTTTGCCTTTACCAGATGCTTTTATTCAGATGACTTGTTCTTAGTGGAAAAAGTAATGTAGATTGTAGGCCCAACAGTCCTTATAGCCTCTCTTGAGTGGAGTAAAATTGACAGAAAAATAAAGTAAAACACCTTGGTTTAAGGCAGGTGGAGTGTGGATTTTTTTTTTTTTTTTGGGGGGGGAGGGCGAAGGGGTATGACTGCATTTGAGTGGATTATAGTCGACCTTTGGATGGAGGATGAAAGCGGTATAAACTTTGAAGGAAAAATAAAAAGCATCATATCACTGAAGAGGTTATAGCATAGAGGAGAGGATGAGGTAAAAATAAATATAAGGATGTGTGGATGAATTATTAGTGGAATGGTACTTAGAAGACTGAGATTGTGCTGAGGCAGAGGACAGGAGAATAAACAAGGAGAAGAGATTTTTCGGAGGATATAAAGGTACGAGTATGTATTGAGGAGGATTTCTGTGATCGAGTTGTTGAAAGTCTGACTTAGAAAATTAGCAGCAGTGAAATAATGTTCATGGCTGTGTTGATTATTTATGACTGGATAAATAAGTGCTTGAGAGTGGAAAGTTTTTTTGTCGTAGGTGTTGGAAGTAAATATGAGACGAAAGATATGCTACGGTCATAGGCGTGGGAAGTAAGTTTGTGTGTTGAGAAAGTGTAGGAGGGGGAGAGTATAGTTTATTGTCATGAGTGTTGGGGTGTTGACTGTTAGGCTGTGTGATTATGAATGTTTTAAGTTAATGATTTTTAGGAGTGTGAAAGAACTATACTGAAGAAAAAAGTTATTCAGAAGATATAAGTTTCAATTGGTCGAGTTTATGTATGTTCATCGACAACGTAACTTTATAAGGGCATAATTCCTTCAACAATTCATGGAAGGGAAATGCGTATAATTGTTGGGAGAATATGATAACGCACGTGTCTCTGAGCGGTTTTCATTAAATGGTTGTGCGCGGTTCATGAGTCTGTATAAAGACCTGCCTATTCGGTACTGAAGTTCTATGTGGTGGTTTGCCCTCACAGAAAGGAGTCAACCCCGGACAACGAGAAGGCAATCTCTGAAGACGAGATGGCGACCACAGGAGACGAGATGGCCGCAAGAGACGAAATGGCTGCCGCAGACAAGATAACCGCAGACGAAGAAACCGAAGATGGCAACGGAAGAAGAGAATCGAAGACTTCAACCTGGCAACATCAGCAGACGAAGTAGCAGTCCCAGAAATGATGACATCCCCGAGTACGAAAATGCCCTAGGGTTCAAGATGGCTGACCTGGAGAGACAGAAGCCAACCCCAGCACACGAAATGGCAACCTGGAGAAGCCATCAGTGTGGATTGGTTACGTGATGTGGTAGGGACGGTAGCAGGAGCTGTGGCTGTAACTGTATAGCGTTACTCTGGTAGGCATCCCACTACTTAGGCACCTTTAATGTTCCTGTATTTCCCCAGGCGTTGGAGAGACGGCTGCGAGGGAGAGATGAGAGACTGCGGCGATACCAGAGCCTGCAGGGAGGTCGGAACGCAGTACAGGACGGGTGACAGGTTGTATTTTTCCATTAGGTGTGATTTGTGCGTGTGCTTTTGTGTGTGTGTGTGCGTGTGTGTGTGCGTGTGCGTGTGCGTGTGCGTGTGCGTGTGCGTGTGCGTGTGTGTGTGTGTGTGTGTGTGTGTGTGTGTGTGTGTGTGTGTGTGTGTGTGTGTGTGTGTGTGTGTGTGTGTGTGTGTGTGTGTGTGTGTGTGTGTGTGTGTGTGTGTGTGTGTGTGTGTGTGTGTGTGTGTGTGTGTGTGTGTGTGTGTGTGTGTGTGTGTGTGTGTGTGTGTGTGTGTGTGTGTGTGTGTGTGTGTGTGTGTGTGTGTGTGTGTGTGTGTGTTAATGTGTATGTGTGTGTGTTAATGTGTATGTGTGTGTGTTAATGTGTGTGTGTGTGTGTGTGTGTGTGTGTGTGTGTGTGTGTGTTAATGTGTGTGTGTGTGTGTGTTAATGTGTGTGTGTGTTAATGTGTGTGTGTGTGTGTGTGTTAATGTGTGTGTGTGTGTGTGTGTGTGTGTGTGTGTGTGTGTGTGTGTGTGTGTGTGTGTGTGTGTGTGTGTGTGTGTGTGTGTGTGTGTGTGTGTGTGTGTGTGTGTGTGCGTGTGTGTGTGTGTGTGTGCGTGTGCGTGCGCGTGCGTGCGCGTGCGTGCGCGTGCGTGCGCGTGCGTGCGCGTGTGTGCGCGCGCGTGTGTGCGCGTGCGCGTGTGTGTGTGCGCGCGCGCGTGTGCGTGCGTGTGTGCGCGCGCGTGTGTGCGCGTGTGTGCGCGCGCGTGTGTGCGCGTGTGTGCGCGCGCGTGTGTGCGCGTGTGCGCGTGCTTCCCAGCGTTGTGCGTGAGTGACAGGTGGGTGGGTTTGGGGAGGGAAGTGGGGTGGAGGGAGGCGAGAAAAAGGGGGTTTCCTTTCATTCCATCTTCCTCTCCGTCTTTCCTGTCTGCCTGTCCCTTGCGCGGCCTGGTGCTGGGATAGTGTGTCTGTCTTCTCTAGGGCTTCTCTCTCTTCCCCACCTGTACCATTTAATGTGCTTTGATCTTTTCTGTCGTTCTAGTGTGAGCGGGGTGGGGAGACGAGAGTAGGAGACAGGGAGCGAGCCAGAGATGCCTATCACTAAATTTCAGTTGCTTTAGGTAACCTGATCGTATTACATTTGATAATACTTTAAATTTTTAACACTTTTTAGAAACAATAAAAGAATAAGTTGTATATCAAGTTTATTTTGCCCTTCATGGTATGAGCACAGAGAAAATAAATAAAACAGCAAAGAATATTAAACAAAATAATGAAAACCTAAATCAATGACTGAACTAAGATGAATAAAGTACAAAGCTGATGTAAAAGGTATTCGAGAACAAGCAAGCTCGATGTAAATTCTAGGGGTATGAAAACCCACAGTTCAACTTGTTTTTGTTGTGTCCAGCTGGGTATAAATTGTAGGGGTATAAAAACACATTATTCAACTTCGGATTTTTTTTTTTTTAGACGTGGAGTTTTCTGTATACTCTAAGTAAGCAAAACCCTTACTTAGACTTATATTCTGACTACGAAAGAGGTTGGTATAAAATCTAGGGATGTAAAACACTGATTTCAACTTTGAAATTTTTAGGAAACCCCTAGTCTAATTACACTGTAACTAGTCCTTCCATCTTATACTTTCTTAATGGGTAACTATACTAATTTTGAAATGTTTTTAGCCATGATAGTACTGCCATGTGAACACATTAACAGTAACAGTCTTATTTCGATTATCATCATCAACTACTCTATTTCCTTTAGCCTTTGCAGTTTATTCCTGTTACTATTTTATTCAGGTTAGGGTAAGCTGATGATGGTGCAGGTTCTGTACAATAGTCCTCCAGGTCATCTAAGGTTTTCACTTTCCCCCACACATTTTTGCAGTGGGTTCATAAATACTTAATGATCTTGTTCTATGTTCAGGTTGTCGTTGCAGGTAGTTTTCAGGCGGTATTTATATCATCCTTTACCACCATCTCTTACCTCAAGCTATTTTCAAAGATCCAGATACTTATTTCTAATCACTGTTAAAATCAAAGCTATTGTAGGAAAATGTTTAAAAGTTTGAAGCATGTTTGTCATACCATTTGAATGAATGAATAATGAGAATGGCTAGCACCAAGCCCAGAGAGGATATGTGGCACTAAGGTAGCAAAGGAAGGAATGACAAGTAAGATGCAAAATACGCAGAGCAGAAAGAAAAGCAATAATTAAAAATAAACAGTAGGAGAGTCACCAAGGAAATCAGTAAGCAATGGAGGGTGGGGTAATGGGGGGTGGGGTAATGGGGGGTGGGGTAATGGGGGGTGGGGTAATGGGGGTGGGGTAATGGGGGGTGGGGTAATGGGGGGTGGGGTAATGGGGGGTGGGGTAATGGGGGGTGGGGTAATGGGGGGAAGGGAAAAGCAGAAAGACAGATGTGAAGTATGAATGAGCAATCGAGAAGATCATACCATTTGAACACGTACTTTGTTCCTAAGAATGTTTATCAAAGTTTTCCAAATACTGTTCATGTATCCACTGAAGCTTTGATAGTCTATTGGAAGATGTTAATGCTGGTATTGGGATGTGTGGCTCCCTTTTCCGGGACACCGATCATTCTAATTTTCCAATCTTCCATATTTCGGTGCTTGTTACCCTATTTCTTATTTTTAAAAACTTTCTGCTCTTGTAATCTTTTTAAATTAAGTAAAACTGTAGTAATTAAGAAGTTGCTTATTAACTTTAGTAGACTAGTTTCGTTTTGTTTTCATAATTAAACTTTTTTTTATTTGGTGATGCTCACACAAGTAACTATTGTTTCTGGATCTCATTTTACTTTCCATGAAATATATAAAGTGGGGATACTCGTTCTTGGCTTTAGAAAAAAAAAAAGCCCGTTATATAGTCACCAGTTTCTGCAGGACTCCATACCCTGTTGTCAATAATTAAATGTTAAAGCATTATATCACTGAGAATCTGCAGTATTACCCGTGTAAATTAGGGCTATTTCAAAATCTTGGGGGGAGGGGGAAGCAGAGTAAATACAATCCTAAATACAAGTGTTCAGCTACCTAGGTTCGCAGATACTTTGAAATCAACTTCAGTCCCTTATTCCATTAACATTTTTACAGTCACGTGACGAATAGTTTAAATGTTATGTTAACAAATGCACATAACTGATTTCCAGTTTATTTTTTGTGCTAATGACCCAAGCATATCTTGAAAATCTTGCCATTTCTTGAACAGGGTGGAGTCAGCTGACTGATAAGACTGGCTCTGAATGAAGTGCCTGGTGGAATGAAGAGTGGAGTGCCTGGTGGAATGGCGAAGAGTGGAGTGTCTGATGGGCCTACGAAGAGTGGAGTGTTTGCTGGGCCTGTGAGAAGTGGAGTGCCTGGTGGAATAGCCTTGGTGGACTGATGGAATGGGCCTCTGTCTCCCCGCGTGGCCATACCTGAGGGAAAAGGTCCGAGGAGATCACACTGCACAGGTAGAGTTAATTTTGTGTAATACTTTATATTGTTTGCATCAGCATCTCCTCCCTTCACCTGCAATGGAGAAATCAGTGGGAAATTTGGGTGGATATATATTCTTATGTATTTAGGCGAGTACAAAGAACTGGGTGGGGGGAACAGGGGAAGGGAGGGGAAGGGGGGAGTAGGGGGAAGGAGGGAGTAGGGGGAAGGGGGGAGTAGGGGGAAGGGGGGAGTAGGGGGAAGGGGGGAGTAGGGGGAAGGGGGGAGTAGGGGGAAGGGGGGAGTAGGGGGAAGGGGCGAGTAGGGGGAAGGGGGAGTAGGGGGAAGGGGGGGAAGGGGGAGTAGGGGGAAGGGGGAGTAGGGGGAAGGGGCGAGTAGGGGGAAGGGGCAAGTAGAGGGAAGGGGGGAGTACTGGAAGTACTGACGATCAGCGAGTGTGTACCGGAAGCACGGATTGGATCAGTGTCTACTGCAAGTACTAACTGGACCAGTGAGTGTGTACAGGAAGTACTGACTGGACCAGTGTCTACTGCAAGTACTGACTGGACCAGTGTGTGTACTAGAAATACTGAGTAGATCAGTGAGTGAGGACTGGAAGTATTCACTGGATCAATGAGCGTGTAACGAAAGTACTGACTGGATGTACAGGAAGTACTGACAATCAGTGAGTGTGCTGGAAGTACTACCTGGATCAATGAGCGTTTACTGGAAATACTGATCACTGAGTGAATACGGGAAGTACTGACGGTCGCTGACCGTAATGGAAGTACCTACTGACGTGAGTGTGTATTGGATGCATTAACTGGATCTGTGAATGTGGACTGGAAGCACTGACAGACTGGTTTAGTGGACAAAGTAGAGTCTGACTGGATCAATGAGTGTAAATGCACTGACTGACTGGATTAGTGTGTGGAGATAAAATACTGACTAACGACCACTGAGTGGACTGAAAGTTACTGACAGACTAAGTGGATCGGTGTGGCCTGGAAGTCTTGACATACGAGCAGTGAGTGTGGTCAGACTTATATATCTGATGTGTGTGGACTGAAGACAATGTCCTTGAGAATGGACAAAGGTTTGTCTGACTATCACTAAGCGTAGATTGAAACTGACTATACTAAGCTGGGACCATTGTTTGTGACGAAATGAGTGAGTACCGAAAATGGTAACTATCATTGTAATGCGAAAAGACTAGCTGAATTTCAGTGTGTGGAGTTATAAGACAACTGGCCTGATCAGTGAATAGACTGAGTATTCAGCTGGTATGAAATGTATTCTCTAAGTGGATCAGGAATGTACACCGACTATTGACTATCAGTGATTTTCATGACTGGTTCAGTGAGTGTGGCTGTGGCCTGACTGGGGAATATAATCTACTTAGGCTTTATACAGAGGAATAAGCATCGATGTAGTGAATGAGGGTGAGGGAGTGAACTATCAGTGGTCAGCTATAAGGAGACGTGAAGGTGTGCACTGATTGAAAACGTCTTTTGACAATAGGGCTGACAGGGCCGAGGACTGATTCACTTATAGTCGAGGACTAATTTACTGATGGTCTAGAAATAACAAGGTTGTGGATTAACTGTAGGTCTAGGACTGATTGTCGAAGGTCGACAACTGATGGTGGAGGACTGACTGAAGGCAGAGCGTTTACTGAGGCTAAATTGAATTTTGAACTAAACACTATAATGCTCAAATAGGGGATGTGGAAGATAATTTTGTGAGGCTGAACGCCTTCGTACATTACCGGATGTTAAGCAGCTGGACAGTCGGAAAATCCCGCCTTTCTTCAGACGGTCTTGACTGCCCTTCTTATACGAGTACCCCGCTCATGGTAGTCGTCTTCTCTCCGGCATCACCGCTTTTCTCAATACCTGCAAAGTAAGCATTTTCTTATCCCTTTATAAACTACGTAGAAAAGATCAAACAGTATTTGTATGGACACATCAAACAGTATAATTACTTGAACAAGGTTTCGTGATATTTTCATCATTCATCATTTGTTTTTACACAACTTACCTACTAGATTCTATTACTATCAGCAAATGTCTATTTATTGCCAGACGCCTTAATCCCGGAAAGTGGCTACAACCTAATCGTCTCCATATCACTCTGTCCTCTGCCATCAGGCTGTCTCCCTTCAACTCGCACCCCCATTATTCCTGATACTTCTCCGCCCTATTACTCCATCTCAACCTTACCCATCTGTCTTCCTCTCCCCCATTAACCTCACAAACTCCTTATCAGTCTCATTCACCATTCTCTCAATATGATCAACCATCTTTGGGCACTTCTAAGCCTTTCTAGCACATCTAATTCACTACAAAGCTCCATCACATCCTCTCTCTCCACCCAACTCGACATACTCCTCCATGATCATTCCCACCGCCCTCACTCTTCTTTCCAACAGGAGTAAGTATCACATCCATGTATCACACCAGTTATGGCAGCAACTTTTTACTTCCATGTTCACTTCCGTATTCCTTATCACTGCTGTGATACTTTGCAAAATCCCTACAAATAAGAACTACTTGAATTCAATTATAAAATCAGTTATAGTCCACATTTCTATAGAACCAAAAACCATACCATGCTGGATATTCTTTTGAGCCAGTAAATGTAATGCAACGAGAAGTACATGAGCCATATCCCTGTTGGTTGAAATTTTGTTAACGTCTCAGCGATTATTTGAAAAAATAATGGATAAATATGACATGAGACATTAATAAGGTGCAGAACATGTTAAGGAAAAGTCCCATGAATATCATGCCAGCGAGAATACGGCTCTAGTCAGTGCCCAAATCGTTAATTTCATCAACTCAGCTGTCACCGATCCCGCAACTGCCACAGTCGCGCAGCGACCACATTATATAATACCAAAGCACATCTTACCGCTGCAGCTTCTGTAGTTCTCGCTAGCACCTCAACTCCCGTCACTGCCACAGTTTCCCGCTGCCACCCATACCGCCATTTCCAGCTGATGTATCTCCTGTCAATGTTGCATCTCCTGCTGAATTCTCTCTCGCCATCTCTTGCCAAAGTCGTAACTTCGCTCCGTTGCCTATGCTTCGTATCACCCTGCGAGATGAACGTAGGTTCAATAAAGCTCATACTCCTATGACTTCTACATACACATGGGTGTTTATTTAATCCTGCGAAAGGTATTTAGAACATTTTTATTTTTAGCCAACATGTATCAGTAAGTTTAGCATATATACTTATCTTTTACCATTGCAGCTTCCGAAGTCCCCGCCGACGCCGAAGTCCACGCCGACGCAGTTAACTCCTCTGCATCATTCTGCAAGATGAACGTGGTTACAGCATCCGTTTTGCCTGTAAGTTATTGTACGTCTTTCCTGTAGATTCCCCTTTAAATCTATCAACTTCCATATTCATAATGCAAAAGACACTTGCAGTCTGGTCTACACGAACTTACGTCCCTGATCCACTGTTTTATGCATAAGCTTTATATCCACCTAGGAACACACCTACAGCAACTGAAATCACGTTATCGATACATAAAAAGTAGAGGAACAAATACAAATGCTTCTCAGTATAGTTAACTACTTGATTAACGGATTATTGCGGAAACTATTTGAAATATGCCTTAATTCTAACCTGTGGCTTGTGGGTATTCTTGTACTTTTCTGTCGATACATCATCTTGTGTACGTAATTGCAAGAAAAAAAAAAAGGTGTTATGTCACTCACCAGCTTCCCTGTGAACGTTCTGTTGGTATGAGTGAGTAGTGCAAGTGAGGCTGGTGTCCGGTCCCTCACTCCCTCCACTCACCACGGCATCTCTGGCAAGCTCCCTCTTCCACGCTGCACCCGCTCCTCTTAGATGCCCTGCCTAAAGAAATTATACAAACCTTGTTGTATTCTTGGCTTGCCTGCTGATAGATTTTGAGTGATGCACAAAGTCACTGCTACTTAAATGAATCTAATACAACTTGGTATATTTTGAAGATCAACATTTAAGCTCGTGGGTGCAATTCTTTCGTAACCGGGAATCATACCCAAATAACGAATAGTTACATTTAAGCCAACTCTTAATAGTTCTTACAGCACTGAACTGAGTATCATGTATATACTCGTATGCTTTAAGGTGTTTTACAAGGCATTCTCAGCCTCATTCGGTATTCTTACGCTATGCCGTGCATTATAGCTGATTACACATATCATTCTTATTTAGAGGAATCTATACATCTTTCTCGTTCAAGTTCTCGGCCGCTACAAATGAAAATAATCCCGTTCAGGCCAGCATCTGTGGATTGTGAAGTTTAACAGCAGCAGCCCTCACTGTAAGTCTGATTTTATTTCAGTAAAATATGGCTTTCCTTTGAGAGTTTCCTATACAATTTTAAGTGTAACTCCTTTTCCAGGATTCATGCAGAAAACTATCTGATGATACAGTCTTGTCTGTATTGAACATAATTTACACACCGTTCCTGTATTTCATTATTATTATTATTATTTTTATTTTTTTTAATTGCTAGCTTCAAGCTAATGTTTGAACATCATTACAGTAAATCAGATCAGAAGGCGACAGTCAGTGTCCAGGAGTATCCATAATGTTCGACAGTAAACGGTTCCCATCTACGGACAAGTTACAGTACATGAGCAAACACGTACAGAAAAAAAAAAAAAAGTTCGGATGGCATCCTAAATGATCTATGCAGCTCATGATGTCCTAGGAAGAATAATCTCATGTGGATGTGCATATAACACTTCCTATGTAAAAATAGAAAATATTAACAAGAGATATATTGCATCCCCAAGAAGAAAGGGTTACTAACGTGGGGTATGGCTAACGGCAATATGCAGTATTAGTACAGCCTGTTTTAATTTGATAGCATACATAGAACATCCTTACTCTACTCGTGAACAGTTCTCACCGATACTATTTAAAGTTTTTCGTCAGTAGTCATAGGTGATTTATGCTCTTATAACTATGAGCTTACTGTATCTGAATAAGAAATGTGACCATGTGACATACCAGCCTCCCGGTGACTTTGAATGTAGAATCCTGAAGGTGATGTGGCGTGGCGGACCCTCACTTCCACCCACCGCTTGGCACGACCCTTCGTCCCTCCCTCCCGCCGGGCACGTCCCCCCTCCGCCGGGCACGTCCCCCATCAGCTGGGAATGTCCTAGCAAGCCGACTGGTCCGCGACTCTCCTGTTACACGAGTAGCAATCTTGAGACTGACATTGCACGGGATAGTTACTCAGATGATTAGGTATCTAGACTGATAAAGATCAACACGGGTACAATCCATCCGTAACCGAGAAAAATACAGCCTGTCAGGTTGGAAAACATTTTCTATTTTTCAACACTGAATACCATATAGAATAATAGAGTGTATTCAAAAAACGAATTATGCTTATTAACGTCCCAATATATCGTGCTTTATCTTTAAAGATTTCCAAACATGAAAGGGCCGAAGTTCATTACTGCTGTTGGTAAATATTAGCCAGAATAATTTTTACCTTACAACCTCCAGATATTACTAAGCTTAGAGACCTGGTAGATAAGAGGATTGGAACCATCTCCATATAGCCCCTCAGTATGATTTCTTGCGTTTGCCAGTCAAAATTTTTTCAGCGTACCCCTGGTAGAGAGAGAGTCTAGAGTTCTAGACTAAACTTTTCCTGTGAATTACTGTTATTAGTTTCTTCACGTCAATGAGTCTCCTAAACTGAAAACTAACTACAAAAATAAAACACACACCGCATTAGTCATCTAATGTAAGCTAAGGAACTTCGTAGTGCATATTCCTTAACGATTTTTCTCCAGCTCACTCATTACTTTTTTTGTGCTATATTTGTGTTTAATATTGACAGTCTATGTCAGTAACGTACTAGAATATTCATTTGTAAATTTTCAAACAAATTGCTGAGGTAGAGGAGTTACAAACCCGAGGCAAGCTAGAAATACTACCCTCACACTCACCATCTGCATCGCCCACGGCAGCCCTGACACAGCGGCTCAGGGCAGGGCAGGGTAGTACGGGTCTCCCACTCCTCGCCCTCCTGTTGTATAGATTACAGTGTTTATTGCCACTTATATGTAGAAGTTTGGGTAAAACCTATATTGCTGAGGTAAATTTTCTTATGTCTAAGTATGTCAGTACTTCAGAATGTGTCTAAAACATTTATCAGAGAGCTTCCAGGTATCGAGCAGCGTGGAGAGCCGTCAGTAAGTGACCAAGGCCGATGCATGTAAACATGTTGGAGCCTTTATGAACAAAAATGCTCTTACCACTGATGCCGCCTCCTGTGTCACAGTGGACAGTCCCCTCTGACGTCGCAGCCTCCGCCACTCCCGCCTCCAACGTCGCGGCCTCCGCGATTTACACCAGTTATGAAAAATCAATGCATAAGACGTACAAAAATAGTAAGACTTCATTGTTAAGTTCAAGGATTATATATATATATATATATATATATATATATATATATATATATATATATATATATATATATATATATATATATATATAAAAGAGATAACGTCCATCTGATATGCATCAGGAAAATACTATGTACAGTATGTTAGGTCAGCACAAAAAAAAAAAAAAAAGTCCATTTGAAGGGAAAACGTGAAACAGGTAATGGCGGAAACTCACTCTTGATGCTGCCGGGGTTATTTTCCTTGGCCATTATTTCCCTGATTCTGCTATACACTGTGCCACGCAGTGAAGGAGACCAACCTGGGAAAAAAAAATAAAAAATGATATAGTCGAAAATTAAGACATGAGATTGGTAGGGTAAATTACAATAAGCAATATTTCAGACACGAAAAGAGGATTTGTAGCCGGCTTTCATTTTACAGGCAGACATGTGGCTAATATTACTTAAGTTATATATATTATCCAGTTAAACAGGGCAAAAAATGAAGTCCATTGTCCGTTTACGAAAATTTGTACCCGGAAAATAAGTCACGGATGAAATACTTCTCCTAGGTTGTAACAGCTGGATAACGAGGTCGCAGGAGCTCCAACACGCACGTCCATCTGGTGAGGCTGCCAAGTTGCAAATGGTAGGCAATGGCCAGCCTTCCTAACGTCATCACCTTAGCCAGCGCCATTAGTTCACAGCGCCACCGCATCGCCCATCTACCAGCTCACCTTGTCCTGCTTGTTTACATCAAATTTAAGGTATTTTGAGTATTTATTTGACTTATTCAGTGTCATACGTACTTAATATACATTCGAGACTTACGACAGAACTTAGAACTAGTGAAAATCGAGGTAATAGGGGCATAAGAGGACTTTTTTTTGTCATACGTCATAAGGGGCCAATAAACCTGCATATTTAATTATTCTGCATGGTTTCTTTTTTCAAGGCTTTAATTCCTTTCAAAAGCTACCCAGTATAGTTTTCTTTCCTCCTGAACAGTCATTTATAAGAATTTCCTCCTCCATTGCTATTTTGGAGCGATTAATCGAGCTCAAAATTGGCCCCTTTTGCCCGTATCGAACACTAAAATTTCCTCTGCTCTTTTGGGCCATTTTCCCCCATGCCATTATATACAACTATGGACCTTAATGCAGTCATGGGATAAGATTAAGCTTACATAGTGTGTTATTCTCGACCGATGAAATTACTTATAGGATGAAGCTTAATGATAGTAGGTCTGTGTGTTTGTGTGATGCATTTTCTTTTAGTATTTACTTAAGGGAATGCATTGTGTGTGTGTGTGTGTGTGTGTGCGGTGGGATGGTGGTGGTGGTGATGGAGTGGAGGTGGAGGTGGTGGTGATTGTGTGTGTGTGTGTGTGTGTGTGTGTGTGCGGTGGGGTGGTGGTGGTGGTGATGGAGTGGAGGTGGAGGTGGTGGTGATTGTGTGTGTGTGAGAGAGAGAGAGAGGGGAGGAGGCATGGTATACGTGTACGTGTGAAGCATGGTATGAGTTAACATATATATTTTTGGTATATGTAGACACGGACGGTTAGACACAGATAGACAGACAGACAGACAGACTGATAGATAGACAGACATACAGTAGGTAATTATAGGCTCTGCTGAGGGCCACTTTGACACCCTTCAGGTCCTGTGGCGTAGCTCCGACTGACTGTTTCTCTCACACTCCCAGTCTGCCCAGTCACAGTTACCAGTTACTTTCATTTCATCTTTAATACAATAATCTACTTACTATTATCTCCTTATATAACAAACATCAGATAAAGGCATAATCGGATATTGGTCTGTTTCACTTTTTTTTTTTTTTTTTTTTTTTTGATATCAAGACAAGTGATAGTTTTGCCATTTGCACGATAGTCTTCAAAAATTTCCCTGCTACCACTGCCACTACTATTTCTACTACCACTACTTCCAATAATAATAATAATAATAATAATAATAATAATTTCGTTTGATTTGGACATTATAATTAGTCCACGTAATTAGTATAAATATGGTTTACGTGCAATATCATTTTTTTTTTTTTTTGCCGGAGAATTATGTATGTTTAAAATCTTATGCCCACTTATTTACCTATGACCACTTAGTACTTAGTTATGCCCACTTAGTACTTAATCATGCCCACTTAGTACTTAGTTATGCCTACTCATTTCTTATTTCTGGCCCCTTGTTTATTTATACCCACTTATTAGTTATTTATGTCCACTTAGTTATATATATCCACTTATTTCTTATTTATGCCCATTTATTAGTTATTTATGCCCACTTACTATTTATGTCCACTTGTTTCTTATTTATGCCCACTTATTAGTTATTTATGCCCTCTTATTAGTTATTTATGCCCACTCTAATTTATGTCCACATGTTTCTTATTTATGTCCACTTAGTTCTTATTTATGCCCACTTTTTCTTATTTATGTCCACTTATTTTTTATTGTTGCCCATTTATTGACTTTTGTATAAACAACAACCCCTTCAATCCGATGGCGTATTTTCTAGTATATTCCTTGTATCAGACGATTTTCTTCAGCTTGGGAGGGTGGCCTTGCAGTGAAGGGGTTTATGAAGGCTTTGTCTAGCCCCTCCAGCACCAAATACCTCCCCTAAGCTGAATAAAATCGTCTGAAGATGAGAAAAGTGAATAAGAGAAAACGCCAGTGGGGTGAAAGGGGTAACTAATTTATTCATACCCTTATTTTAGCCATTTATGTCTATATTTATGCACTCGGGCTAAAAGGCGTTAAAGAAAGTATTGTAAATCATTCAAAAGGAGAAATAAACGAAAAAATACTAAGTTCCGTTTTTTATTTTCCTCCTATATATATGGAAACACACTTTTGAGTTCACTGTTACTTGGTCCATATTTCGTCCTTTTGCAGTTCATTTCACGCACTTCAGTGGCTGAAAAAAGACTGCTACGGCTCTACATAATCTCCATGGCACTTCTTCATGACTACCGTTAAATTACACACTTTAAGTAGTCGAAATGGCTCTAGATACTTCGTAACATCTCTTCCTTGGCAACTTAACTTAGTCCCGGAGAAAGTTCAGTTTCCCGTTCTTTATGATTGATCAAAATTTAAATACCGGTACAGTAGAAGTTCTGGCCGCAATCATAATAGGTGCGCGGTGGCAGAGTCAGCAGCATGCTGGCTTGGTAATTTGATTGACCCGGGTTCGATCCCCGGCTGATATAGAGGAATATTCAAAATGTTGCAGAGGCGCACATTAGCAGGGGAATACAGACACGTCACACACCATACCTTCACTAAGAGACGCACAACGTCACGTACACAGATGCACACCATCAGCAGACACGCGAGAAGACGGATATCCACAGAAATACGAGGTGAATGGGGAGGGGGTTTTATTAAAAACTCTGATATAACCATTACAGTCGGAAATAATTTTTTAACCTACCCCTGCTATTATGTATTTGCTGTCTCTCTCAGGTTCCTATGACCCACTCAGCTGGACCAAATCGTCTGGCAACAGCTGGAACATAATGTACTAAAGTTATGCCGGTCATGCGAGGGGGTTAATGGTGACGGTATTAATACTCTCAGGCTCCTATGACTCACTCTCAGCCTAATAAAATGGTCTTTGTCAGCTAGAATAGAATACTAGAGTTGTCCCGAGCATCAGAGGGTTAAGAATTGCCTTACTTAACACCTTAATGCTCGGGTCTGCTCTAGTTACTTATTCCAGCTGACTCAGACGATTTTATTCGGCTGTGTCCAAGGAGCCTAAGAGTGTTAATACAGTCACTATTAACCCCCTCACAGTCGGCATAACTCTAGCATTATGTTCCAGCTGACGCCAGACGATTTTAGTCAGCGGAGAGTGAGTCAAAGGAGCCTGAGAGAGAGAAAATAACATGCTATACACTAGTCATTTTAACTAGACAACAACAACAACAAAAATACCCTCTCTCCATCTTGGTTTCTGACCTGTAGCGGTACATTAACACTAGAATACGATGCTAGTCACGAAGAAGTCCCATTAAAAAAAATATCCTCTCAGTTAATGTGAAAAACCATACTGTACATTTGCATGTTTTGCCTTTTCAAAGACTCGCTGATGTCAACCTTATTTTCTATTTATTTTTCAGATGAAAGTGAGACGAGGTGAGGCTGATGATGATGATGATGAAAGTGGTCCATATCTTCGACTAGTTGCAGCTTATTTCACTTAGTTCAGTGAATAAATAAATAACTGCAAGCTCTACACCTTTCTCTAACCCATCTTCGTGACTAGGATCGTATTCTAGTGTTTTACAACTTAGCATTCAAGATGGAAAGATGGAAATTCTAAGTCAAATATTAGTTTAAAAAAAAAAAAAAAAAAGCATAGTATCCGCTTGACATTCTCTCTTCGCAGCAATGCGGTAGTGACGCCATCTTGTGCGCGGAATGCTTTGAAGTCCACGTTCTTCCTGACCGGGCGGAGCCATTATCCATGGGAGACTGAATGATAGTCTCTAGTCAGCCAATCTAGGACCCTGGGACGTCTGCCTGAAAAAGAAATGATGATGATAATAATGATAATAATAATAATTAATCGGTCATACAGATGAAATTTAGCATCTTAATCAGACCCATCAGCACGAGGATTCATGTCTAAGGTTATTTTTCTAACTGGAGGGTTTAGATAAAATTTTCATTGAGCCCTTCCATATACCAAGGCCACTGGAAGCTCAATATGGTCCCCTGAAGGAAGTAAAAATAAAATACAAAAAGTCTTCAATATATAAAAACATCTGGCCACCTCGGGACTCGAATAGTGGCGCTCAATCTGCTGACGTCATTGTTACTCTTACTCTCTGCCAACCTCAGACGATTTACGCAACTTAAGAAAACCGTCTCAGGATGATGGGACAGAAACATTGACCCCTGCAGACCGAGATCGACTTATTTACTTTGTTCCAGCTACGGGCACGATTTTATTCAGCGTTGGAGATCCCCTGGTAGTGGAGGGGTTGAGGATGGCTTTATCTAACCCCTCCAGTTCCAAAAGTATCTCCAGAGCTGAAGAAAATCGTCTGAAGGTAGAAAGAAGAAATTAGGAAATATAGTTATAGTGGTAAGGGTGTTAAAAAAGGTTCGTCAGGGTAGGGTTGGGTCGGGTCGGTTATTGCAGGGTAGGGTAGGATGGGATCGGCTATGACAGGGCAGGGTAGGGTAGGGTCGGTTATGGCAGGGCAGGGTCGGTTATGGCAGAGTAGGGTAGGGTTGGGTCGGTTATGGCAGGGTAGGGTAGGATAGGTTCATTTAGGACAGGGTATGACAGGTTTAGGTAGGATAGTGTGGAGTCGGGGAGGTTAAGGTACGGAAAGTTAAGATAAGGTAGAGTAAGGGTGGGTCGGTTGTGACAGGTAGGGTGGGGTACGGTAGGGTTCACGTAGGGTAGTGTAAGGCAGAGAACAGTAGGATAGAGAAAGTTAGGGTAGAGAGGAGTGGGGTAGAGAAGGGTAGGGTAGGAATATTTAGAGAAAAGTACTGTAGGGATAGCACTGAGTAGGTAGCAGCCAGTCAACCTATCTATCTATCTATTGCCAGACTCCATATTCCCGTAAAGGGTGGCCATTTGACTCTGGATTATTTGTTTTACGGGGAGGGGCACTAACCCTCCACCAGCCCACTTGCTGACACGTAGGGAGCACGTATGGTTTGGTTATACGGTTACCACCCAGTGTTGTAAATGGTTTCTTGACTTAAAGGAAACAAAAAACCTTGAAATTTTAGCAAACCATACCAACACATCTTATATTGAAGTTACAGTAAAAAAATAATCTAAAACGTTTTAATTTAATTACATTCTAATTACAGCGCAGACCCTGAAATATTACTGAAAAGAACACAGTGAGTATGAAGTACGATAAGATGACGCTAAGAATGCAAAACTGTAATGAACAGTAGTTAATTAGATGTGTGTGTGTGTGTGTGTGTGCACTAATTAACGTGATACAAATAACTAACAAATCCTATTTTTTTAGAACGTTGGGGCACGAGACCAGGCTACTGTTACAGTTGTTCAGAATATTTAAACATAGGACACCAACCAACACCCTGGTAACTTCTACATGATATAAAAACATCTGGACACCATCGGGACGCGAACAATGACGCGCAAGACACGGCGCAGGTAGGGGCACAACACCACAACACACCCACACCTTAACACCACCTCACCACATTCACTCTGGAGTTACAACTCCATTCAGTGTGTCTCCATAATTGGGCGAAACTTGACAGCAGGGAGTGCGAGAGGCGGAAGAAGATAATGAGTAACGTAGGGCGTTGGTGATGATAATGCCATCTCCGAGACAAACCATTTAATCTGTGCATCACAATCCCACAGTACATTAACCACACATACCCAGACTCTGAACCCCCTCTTATGCAGATCACAATCCCACAGTCAGATCACACAAATCCAGCCTCTACCCTAACCCCCGTCCTGGGATAAAATACAGAGGCATTTCGACTCAAGACCGCATTCATAACACTATGAGATCGAAGGTGTAGACAACCCCCCACTATCAGATGGTCCTCTTTAAAACGTAGAATAAGACTAAAGCATGTGCATCATCACTGCCGCGCTGCTGAATACCACAACATCCACGTCATCACTACATCAACATATCATCTAACCACACCATCCACATAGCCAAACCACACCTTCCATGTCACCTGTATATCAACCCATCACCAAACCACACCTTCCACATCACCTCTATATCAACCCATTACCGAACCAGACCTTCCATATCACCTCTATATCAACCCATTACTAAGGCACACCTTCCACATCACCTCTATATCAACCCATCACCAAACCACACCTTCCAGTGTGTGTGTGTGTGTGTGTGTGTGTGTGTGTGTGTGTGTGTGTGTGTGTGTGTGTGTGTGTGTGTGTGTGTGTGTGTGTGTGTGTGTGTGTGTGTGTGCGTGTGTGTGTTTTTACCTGCGTGTGTTGATCGGTGTATGGAGGGGCTATGAGGTCCCCGAGGCTGCCACTCGCTGTGTACACTCCATACCTCAGTGTACAGACCCTTGACAACATTCTCGCATCCCTCACACAATCACCTGGGGACAAAAATCATCATCATCATCATCATCATCATCATCATCGTTATCATCATTATCCCACTATGCAGGAGGAGGATAAGTAAATCACATAGCAGTAAGAGAAAAATTAAAATGTCTGGTACAAATGGGCCAAATCTTCTATTCATCATTGAAGACTGCAGAATTTTCAGATGAATGTAAATATAAACTTCATTCACCCATTTACCTGTATGATGCCCACCCAAGCTTAATAAAATTGTCTCGTAGCAGAAAAAAAAAAAAAATGCGCTCAAAGAACTAGCCTTTACCATCACCAATTAAATATATGATATGCTGCTGAAATTCCTCATTTCTACCACACGAATACTTTTGCAGTTTCATATAATCAGTTAATTCTACCTTCTTAGTCTGCTCTGTTACATTATCTCAGAAAGCGCATACTTTCGCTGACTCCAATAATTTCTATGAGTTACTCATGCATCTGGATCCGGATCCAGCTCAAAATCTAATTAACTCTTCCGTGACCCACTCTCCTCTTATCCATCAGATTTTATTGATATCCGATAACAACTTGCTGAGATATCTTGTACACAAACAGACACATTTGGGTGAATACATTATCTACGTACAACTTAGTTGGCGTAGATAATGAAAATGATGTTCTCGGGCTAAAAAGGATTAATATTTTTATGTGCTAATTATAAAGTAATATTATTTAACATATAAACCCCCTGAAGCCACTGACGTAGTTTTCCATTTACTGTTGCTTCCTACAGACGATTTTATTCAGCTCAAGATAGACTCTTTCAAAGGGGTGGAGTTTGGTATGACTACATAAACTCTTTCATGCCACGGGCGCTCTCCCAAGCTGAATAAAATCGTCTGGAGGTAATAACTATAAAATAATAGATACGTCATCGGACTGAAAGGTATGACAGAGAGAGACTTTTAATATCCTGAATACGATGCGTCTCTTCTAATGTGATGATCATCGCCAGCTGACAGCAAGATAGTCAAGTCATATGATTTACAGTAGGCTAGAATATTATGTAGTTATGCTTCACTGTGATTGTTATCGTGAAATATAATTGTATGAATAAATGGCAGGGCAGAAGTAGGTTTGAAATTTATTTGCATTCCTTATTGCATATCTCATCTGTGCGTGTGCGTGGAAGTGCGTTTGTGTGCATTCGTTTTACCGAGCCCGGTAGACGAAGTCGATGGTCATTATTTTTGTACGAAATGTATCTGTGTGAGTCTTTGCCGAAAACTAAAATCTCGGAAAGTATTGACTGTAAAAGAAAGAAAAAAACTATTAATAAAAGTTTATTAGAGTCACAACTTGAGTTCACGTCACTCAACCAACACTGGGAGTCATCCAGGATAGATACATAATAGTCAAGTTTTCATCTAACAGTATTATTACAGTCTACCTGGCTCAC
Organism: Coenobita brevimanus; assembly: GCF_032717465.1. Lineage (NCBI taxonomy): Eukaryota > Metazoa > Arthropoda > Malacostraca > Decapoda > Coenobitidae > Coenobita > Coenobita brevimanus. The sequence goes on along the minus strand of NC_137027.1, from coordinate 9,322,606 downwards.
AGATGACGGGTAGTCTTGTTTATTTATTTATTTATTTTTACTGAAAAGGTCACGAATGGCGAGCAACGTAAATGCTGTTGGTAACATTAATAATAATGATGTTTTATCATCGTACCATCCAACCCCCTTCTTTCTTCCATGAGCAGCGACGGGACCCGGAGCTAGGCTACTCACTCGTGACAGTTAAGACAAGAATAACCAACCTGGCTCACTCCTGAATGGCATTATGTGAGCAGTAAACCCCAGCCAGCCCTCAAATGTACACCCCCACTGGCTCCATCCAGTTGGAGTGACTTATCCCACTAGACCACCAGGCGTCACTTACTTATACTGAATGTTTACCACCCAATGTAAATAAACTGATTTTCGGGTGACATGAAACCATTTAGCTTGACATTCTATGTAGAGTTATCTGAAAGCAGCGCGGCATCGAGTGAGAGGCTGGTGGGCATCCTCACCTACCCAACAATAAACATAAATATAGTGGTAAATCACAATATGAAGTTCTGCAAGATTGTGACTTTCGAAACTAGTGCAATAAAAATATGAGCATAATCAGAATGCACGTTTACACCAAAAAAGTGTCTGAAACTTTTCATGACATTTTAAAACAATGGCCGAATGATTTGAAATTAATCTCAAGTAATTTTCATAACTCCTATATCTAAACAGCAAACAGAATGAACAGATATATTACATGAAACACGCAATCTATCAACCAGACTAATTTACCGTATGTGAAAAACGTGAACTTCAGCCATCGATAACCAGTTTTCAGATAAATTTAGAAGCGAGTGAGATGTCAACACATCTTACCGAGGAATTTACAGCTTCAGGACTATGCTTTGAGTGTCTTTTCCTCCTCGTGCCTTCATCCTTTAGTTTCAGGATGTCAAATGAACCTCTTGTGGCAGCGCAGGATGAGACGGTGTGGGAGAGTAGGCGGGATAGGAACGCATATGCCGGCTAACTTGATCCACTGCAGCACATCTGTTGGGTAAGGATAATGTGAGAGGATGGTAAGGGGACGCGGAATGAAATACAAATAGAGATAGATAGACAGGTAGATAGACAGACAGATAGGCAGACCATACAAGACAGACAGACGGACAGACAGACAGACAGACAGAGACAGAGACAGAGGATACCCTAACTCATAATTATATCCTCAAGAACTATAATTACAATATGAGTGATGTTGTCCGACAAGATAATTACATTAATGTTGTTTTGACAGACATCTATAAAGACAGACACAGACAGACAGAGAGAGAGAGACACCACAGACAGACAGAAACATAGACAAGACAGATATAGACAGACACAGACATAGACAGAAACACAGATATAGACAGACACAGACGCAGAAAGAGGCACAGATATAGACAGACACAGACACAGACACAGACATACATACAGACACAGACATTGATATAGACACAGATATAGACACACGCACACATAGACAGAGACACAGATATAGGCAGACACAGACACAGATATAGAGAGACACAGACATAGACAGAGACACATATACAGACAGCTATAAATGTGGAGATGCATAGATAAGACAGACTGACATTGATATAGATGCAGACACAGAAGCACATATATCAAGAAAAAAAAAAATATGTAGACATACAGAGACATACACGACATAGACACAGACCGCCTAAGGACTTCGACATACAGATATGCAGTAACAAGACTGAAAAACATGGCAGACACAAAGCATACTTAGACAGATTGAGAAAGACACAGACAGACAGACACACGTACCGACAGACACAGACATGGACATGAACACACACACACACACACACACACACATATATGCACACGCACGCACGCGCGGGCGCGCAGACACGAACACACAATACATGCGAGCGCCAGCATAAAAATACACACAAGCACACACACACACACACACATATATATATATATATATATATATATATATATATATATATATATATATATATATACTAGCATACACGTACACAGGCATACAGTAGACACATACACACGAACAAGTACATATAGACATGAACCAGCACATCAGCATGCGCATAAGCATACACATGCAAATGAATATACACACATGACCAAAATATAGACATACGCAATACAAACACATGCACATGGACATACATATGAACATACACATGCACCTACACGTGTACAATACATATATAGTATCGTACATGCACATACCCATAATCATGAGCAAGAATATGGACATAAACATTCACATACACAAACATAATATGCTTGTACAAATGCATATGCTCGTGCATATGCTCACAGACTGGCACAGGCGCGTGGACACAGCCATGCGTATTCATGTACTGTACACAAATACATACACTATAAATGCACACACATGCACATACACATGAGCACACACATGCACTTAAGCAAAAGCAAAATACATAAATGAATACAGGCGCACAAAAATACATAAACAAATGCACAGAAATTTATATATATACACATTGACTACACGGACGCACAGTTACACGCGACAATGTGGGAGGGGGAAGGGAGGCTGCGAGACAGTAAGGGATGGAAGGGGAAAGGGAGGCTGCGAGGTAGTAGGGGTGGGAGGGGGAAGGATGGTAATTAGGGATGGGAGGGGGAAGCGAGGCTGCGAGGCAGTAAGGCGTGGGAGGGGGAAGGGAGACTGCGTGATAGTAAGGGGTAGAGGGGAGGTGGTTTGCAAGGTAGTAAGCGATGTTAGAGGGAAGGGTGACTGCGTGGTAGTAAAGGATGGTAGGGGGAAAGGAGGCTGCGAGGTAGTAAGGGATGGGAGGCTGCGAGGTAGTAAGGGATGGGAGGCTGCGAGGTAGTAAGGGAGGATGAGAGGTCGTAGGAGAGGTTGCAACGTAATAAAGGAAGCTGCGAGATAGTAAGAGATGGGAGAGAGAAGAAAGGAATTTAGGTAAAATTTTCTCACCTTAACTTGCCGGAGATTATCAACATTTTGGAGAATAAAACAGTGCTACGGCTCAGCATCATCTCCAAAGCACTTCTTCGCGACTAACTGTATGTTTTTGTTATGGTGTCTTGCTATAGTTCAGGAATCAAGATGGGGAGATGGCAATACTAGGCCAAATTAAAGTGAAAAGAGTATTGTTAGGGTGATCATTGGGTCGTCTTCTTACGTCACGCAATATCGCATGTTTCCGCATCTCAGGACCAGTGGCATCATTATCTAGAGTCTGTGCATGTCCTGAAATTCTGTATACATTATGAAGCTGTGTTCACATCCTGAAGCTGTACATATCGTGAAACTGAGCGTCTTAAGAATCACATCTTTCAGACTTATTCGAGGTTTAGTGTAGGTCTTTCCTAAACACGTCCTGATGCACACCCTTTTTCCTGAATACATAAAATCTCTGATACCAGCACACGTCCTGTAGTATTACACATGTCCTACATACACACTTCTTTAAGCCACATACACGCTCTGAGGCCATGTGCTCCCAGTGAAACCCCATACAACCAACCCACAGCGCACGCACATCTCTCCACGCTCACTGCCAACGCTACACTGGCGTCCGACTCGACTGCTGATTCAGAGGGTTCGAAGCAGTGGCCGAGATAGTAAAAATGCTTCGACTCTTCGCATGCTCAGTATTGACTCTATATTCATTCTGTATGCACTTGTATTATCATCATCAACATCATCATCATCATCATATTTCTCACTCATAAAATAGGGTCGGTAGGATCCAGATGTAATAGGCGAGATGAGATGAAACGATACTAGCGTTACTGTGGTTTATTTCCTTTCCTGGATGTTTCGAATAAAATTATAGTTAATTCGCTTTATCTTGACGGAGACTTCGTCCTTTTCCAGTTTATTTCGTAGGGTTCATCGGCTGACTACAAAAATATGGTTCTACACCCTTTCCACAATACTTATTGACTAGCACCATATTCTAGTGTTGATCTCGTGCTACAGCTCAGTAATCAAGATGGAATAGCAATTATAAGTTAATAGTTCTTTTACCTTAATCTGGTCCAGATTTGCATACTCTTATAGCTTATTTTACGCAGCTGTGTGGGAGGGTGAGTGAGTATTATGGATTTACATCCTTTCAGCAGCATCTCTGGGTGACTAGCATCATATGCTAGTATTAATTTCTTGTTACAACTCAGTATTGGAGATGGAGGGATAGGAATAAATAAAAGTGAAGCGACTATAGTGTTTCGAGTGTGGGACTCAAAATGAACAAGACGGAGGGTCAAGACTTTAAAGATTTTATGGGTCACACTTTAATGATCCGTTTTCTGTATTATCTCATTTGAAGAAAACGAGGAATATGTTTATATAGAAGGAGTAACAAAATCAAAAGTTTGTATACGATCATTCTTGGCCTCCAGCGACATTTCCCAGAGTGTTTGGGGTTGTGCTGAGTAGAATAAAATGTTATGATCTTCAATGACACGATTCTGCCATACCAAGTCCTGGAATGATTGGTATACGTAGATGAAAACAAACAAACTGACGGTAGACTTTGAAAGTAGACTAAAACACAGAAGATGCAGGTCTCACAGGGAGGAAATCTCTTTACCTGTGTATGAGAGGGGTACCTTTAATTTGAAATATTATCTTTATAGGGCTTTTATCCATGTGCAAAATGAACTGTAAATATAAGGAGTATCATCAATATTAGTCTGCAATTTCAAGGGGTAATATCTCTTGTAATAAACAACCGTACGGGAAAGAGCATCACTGTTCTTAACAAATGAGGAAAATAATTAAATAAAAGTTTGTGCTTGAGGTGGGGTAAGATGAGGTGAGGTGAGGAAGTAAAGAGGAAAAGTGAATTAGGAGAGATGAACAGGTGAGATGAGGAAAGGAATACAGAGTGAGGAAAGTGAGATAAGGTGAAGTTTATAAGGTAATTTTTATAAAGGAGCGTGGTGACTGGTGAGAGGCAAGAGACAGTGAGGAGAAATGAGAAAGAGTGAGGATAGTGAAAAGGCAGGTGAGGGGAAATGAAAGAGAAAATGAGAGGTAAGAGCAGGTAAGATGAATGAGAAAGAATGAGACGAAGTGAACAAGGGAGTGAGGAGAAGAGGTGGGAGATGAGACGAAGTGAAGAGAAATGAGATGTAGTGAGATGAGGTTAAAAGAAATGAGACGAGGCGATGAAAAATGAGATGAAATGAGATGAGAAATAAAAAATGAGACGAGGTGAGATGAGGGTAAAAGAAATGAGAGGAGATGCAGGGAGGTGAGGTGAAGTGAGCCTCCCCCACATAAGGTCATCTACCCCGCCTGCCCCCTGTGACTTCCCCCCAGGCGGCAGTAAGGTTATGTTATTCACCCTCACCCCCCTCATCACCCCTCTCACCCCTCACCCTCTTCGTCTTCTCCTCATCCCCTCCCTCACCCCTCACACTCCTTACCCCGTCACCCCCCTCACCTCGTCATCTCTTACTCCCCTACTCCCTCCTCACCCCACTCATCCCTTACCCTCTCTCTTCCCCTCATCCCCCATACCTTCACCTCCCTGCTGTTTCCATTCCACTGCCTCCTTCGCACCCCCCCCCCTCTCCACTCAGTCCTTCATCCCTTCCCTTCCACTGCCTTCTTCGCACACACCCCTCTCTCCCCTCAGTCCTTCATCCCTTCCCTTCCTATTTCTTTCCCCCTCCACTGCCTCCCTCTTACCCCTCCTCCTCCTCCTCTCATCCCCTCTTGCCTCCTTCCACCATCCAACTCCCACCCCACTTCTCACCTCACCCCTCCACTTTTCTTCTCCTCCTCTCTCCACCACCCACACCATCTTCTGTCTCACCTCACCTCTCCATTATTTTCCTTTCTCATTTTCTTCGCCCTTTCTTCATCTCACAATTCCACTGTCTCCTTCTTTACCTCTGTTCCTTTCTCACCTTTGCTTCTTCACCTCTTCACCATCCATACCCTTTCCTTTCCCACTTCTTTTTTAGTCACCTCTCTCACCTCTCCACTCACCCCCTCACCTCCTTCACCTCTCCACTCACCCCCTCACCTCCTTCACCTCTCCATTACCTTTCCCTCGCCTCTCCACCATCCACACTACTTTCTTGCTCACCCTCACTCTCGCATTCCCATTAGTATCCTCTCTGACCTCTCCTCTGGTTCCCTCCCTCCCCTCTCAACTGCTCCCTTTCCTCCCCACTCCACTAAACTTACATTCATTCCCACTGGCTTCCCTTCTCGCCCATTCACCACTTCTCACTCCTCTCTCCACAGCCTCATCCGCACTCTACCCTCCACTCCTCTCAACTGCTCCCCTCCCTCTCCTAAACTCTCACTGTCCTCTCCCCCTCACCTCCGCACTACATCGCTCTCCTCCTTCATTTCTCCTCTATATTCCCTCCGTCTCCCCCACCACTCCAGCCCAGTCATCTAATCTGTCTCCCTCGCTTATATAACCAGTATTTATGGCCTCTCCCCCTGGCGTCTTCTCGTTCCATTTTCAGCCGCCTCTATCAGCCCTTCCCATCCTTATTTTGTTCCTGTTCCATCCTGGCTGTCAGTTCATTAAAAATATTGTTAGATAATGCATATTAATACATGGAACTCGCCTATGCGTTTCAGTTTTCAGGTTGCCACGTATGTTGACGATTGACAGATACACGATTTATCCAGACGCTTTAACCATTTACCTGCCAGTTGTTTGCACTGGAGAAAATTGGTCTGAGGTTTGCCAAAATAAAATTCCAAGCACAACTGTTACCTAGAGAAGTGTCACTCAATATTGCTTTAACCCTTTAACTGCTGGGGCTTACAATAATCTAAGAATCATCACTCGACAGTAATCAGCATAAAACCTGGAATGGTGTTATGCTACTCACAAAATATCTCTCCAAGTCAACCCTATAGATCCAAGAGAAAGGGAACTAACTCTTAACAGGCCATTGATAGAAAAAAATTTGCCTCTACCAACGAGAGCATATGAGAAGTGCACCCCTTATCATTCCACAGGGGAGGAACATAAACCAAAATCAGCCACCACAGCACTAAGTACAAGCGTTCAACCGCTAGAGCTAACAATGCAACCGGCACCGTAAACTTAAATAGTGGGGAAGAAGAACGTTGGCGAAGTTAATACCATGCAATCACTGGATGATGACGACGATCCCTGGCAACATTCCACCAGGATAATATGGTGTATATTGAATCCTTGGTGTGCAGGCTGGCAAAGCTAACCACTCGAAAACCTAGTTTTTATATCTCTTCTCTCCACCTCAAGCTGGCAACCTAGGACACCTACCCACAACACCACTCCACCCACCACCACAGCACCCTACATTCATCTCATTTTGCACAGCACCCTGTAGCATCGCTCAACGCACCTCTGCTTTGCTTGGGCCACATCACGCCTACACCACCATACTCACCTTCAATTTCAGACAACCTCACACTCACTATCCTGTCCCTGTCATGCTACCTCACGCCTGCTGCGCCACGGCTCATGCCCTCTCTTTCATGCCAGGTTACACCCAGACCTCCTTGCTTATGCCCAACACTGCTACAGGCCACTACATACCTTTAGATGCCCACTTCACTGCAGAGATGCATGGGACAATCTCCATCTACCTCTGCTTTTACACATACAGTACAACTCTGATCTGTTGTGAAAATAGTTTTCCCCCAGAAGATAAGCTCGTTAGCCTATAGGCCAGCACGCCTTCTATCTATCTATCTATCTATCTATTGCCAGACGCCTCAATCCCGTTTGGGGTGGCCACAAACAAATTGCCTCCAAGTCGCCCTGTCCCCCGCCATTTCACTGCCCTGCTCCCAACTCACACCCCCCTCTCTCATATACCTCTCCACCCCATCCCTCCATCTCATCCTCGGCCTCCCCCTCCCTCTTCCCCCCTCCACCTCACTCACATACACTCTCTTCGTCAGTCTTTCACCCTCCATCCTCTCCACATGGCCAAACCACCTCAGTGTGTTCCTCATAACGCTTCCTATCACATCCACATCCACACCACAACGCTCCTTTATATCCTCATTCGTCAGCCTGTCTCTCCACGTGACTCCACAGGCTCCTCTTAAATAACTCATTTCCACTGCTCTCACTCTTGACTTGTGTCTTTCCAACAATGTCCAAGCTTCACTTCCGTACGTTAGAGTTGGTATCACAATACTGTCATGTAGTAACTTTTTCACTTCCATGCTCACTTCCCTGTTTCTTATCACTGCTTTCAAGGAACCAGCAACCTTTCTTCCCTGCTGTACCCTTTCAAGCACTTCACCCTCCAAACCTCCATCCTTACTCATCACACTACCCAAATGCTTAAACGTACTCACATTTTCCAATTCCTCACCACGCCTTCTGTTATCTGCATATACAGTATTCATATAATACTCCTATTCCTTGCCCTCATATTTTTTCTCTTTCCCATCCCTCCCTGCACAGTTCCTCACCCTTTATCACCTATCCTAATTTCTCCCTCTCCTCATCCCTCTCCTCCCTTCGTAATCCCTCCATTCTCTGTTCCTACTCCATCCTATCCGTATCCACGTTTTACATCCCCCCGTTCTTATCTCTTCTCTCGCATACTTCTCACTTCTCTCTTTTCATCTTTCTCCTGTTCTTTCTAAACTTCTCCATCCCAGCCCTTCTTTCCCATCTCTCTTCTCTCTATTTCCCTCCTTGTCTTTCCCTCCCAGATCCCTATCCTTCTTACCTTTGTTCATCCCATTTCTTCCGCATCCATTCCCCTTTTAGTATCTTCTGATTCCTCCATCCTTCTCCTCCCCACCATTCTCTTCCCCAGTCTTCCCTCCTCTCGTCTTCACCTCCCATTACGGCTGGAATAGTTTTGAGCTCATTAGAAGGCAGTAAAGTCTTCAAATGTACCTCCCAAAATTAGCTGTTGAATTTAGTGAAGATAAATGCAAAGAACTAATTGTCGTAAACCAGTAGGAAACAAGCACTCTGAGGGAACACCATCCGTACCCATAAATTGGTCTGAGAAGAGAACATTTGAATCTACCCTGTGACCTTGACCCTCGACCAATTGCTCTCTAAATCGATTTACTTCTTACTTTCCTGACCCTTAATTCTTCCACTAAGCTTCTTTCAAATCGGACCAAAGCTCTGCGAGTTGGCTATATGCTGTGACCTTAACCTTTGACCTTTTTCCTGTTATATTAATCTTTGGCTGAATGGCCTAAAAATTATTCTTACCTTACCCTGCACCCTTCCACAAAGTTTGGTTTAAATCGTTAGAATCTGAATAAGTAAGCCTTGCAATGTGACCCTGATATTTGGCCTGTTGTAAAAAAAAAAAAAAAAAAAAAATCCTTGGCTGTTCCTCAATATTTCCACCAACGTTGTCCCACATCATATAAAAAGAAAATTGTCCTTTTTTATATATAAAGACACACGGGTCGAACACTGGCTTTGCCTTGATATTTTGCCCTATTGGTCTCAAAATCGAATCGCTGCATCCTTGCCTTACCTTCATCCCTTCCACCAAGTTTGGTCTAAATTAGATAAAAATTGTTCAGGTAGACAAGACTAGGTTGAACCTTGACGTAACTATATAATCCTGAACCTCGACCTATTGTTCTAAAAAAAAAAAAAAAAAAAGTCAGCCCCATTGACTTCGATCAACCCTTTCACCAAATTGCATTAAAATCGAATAAAATCTGTCCGAGTTACTTTGCACACACACACACACACACACACACACACACACACACACACACACACACACACACACACACACACACACACACGTCAAACAAAACATAACATCCTCTCTCGCATCCCGAGTTCTAGGTGATAAGAACTCAGGGTGTGTAAATGTGAGTAACGAAGAAAATACTATAATACTTTAATACTATACTTGAATGTTTTATCGCCCCACTCTACCTGCATCTGATCTACGCGATATAGTACTGGATATCTTACTATAGGTAGTATAAAAATGAATTTGAAAATGTTCTTAGCAAAAAATGAGGAAACAAGGTATTAAAAATTTACCATGCAGGGATATGAATAAGCAATCACATTTACTCGTACGTTCTCTAAAAAGGCGTTGAGTAATGAGATTTAATAAGGGCTACTGAAATACATGAAAGGAGTAGATAAAATATATATACGTGTCGTCAATGATTATCCCAGGTAGAATGCACTCATGAAATTTAACAAGTAAAAAATTCACTCTAGAGGAAGCGTGGGTTTGGTAATACAGTGGGGAAATATGGACACACTTGTCCCATCACCTCTGCTGCCAGCAGGTTTGAAGCTGCACTGTGACATATTTGCATACATTTGTCCAAATACTGCTGCATACATGTATCCAAACACGTTTGCCAGCTGTGCTGTCAACACATGTTCGAGTACACGTGTGGACGCCCCCTTAACTGACAGGAAATGTGTGGTAATAGTCAAGAGATGTACCACATTTATCCTCAGTTTTTTCTTCTCAAAGATGTCTCTCCATTTTTTTCCCCTTTTCTATCGCTGCCCACCCATTCTTCTCCTAAACTCTACTTCCTACCCCCTCCCCTCCCCTTCCCATTCTTTCCTTCTCTCCTCTTTTTCCTCACTTTTCTCTTACCCCTCCCTCTCCCTCTCCCACTTCCTCCTGTTTTTCATCCCTCCCCTTGCCAATTTTCTCCTCTTGATCCATTCCCTCCTATCCTCCTCCCATCTCTTCCCCTTCCCCCCCTCCCCTCCCCCATAAAGGTGCAGACGTACTTTCCCAGGATTCCCCCAGCCATTAACCTCCCCGCCTTGCCACCTCAGGCTATCTCTCTCTCTCTCTCTCTCTCTCTCTCTCTCTCTCTCTCTGTGCCTGAGAATCTTACTAGAATCTATTTATATTACCGAAAAGAAACCTTGCAAGATACCGTGTCAAAACCTAATAAAATCTTACTAAATTAACTAAAAAAAAAAAAGAAATATTAATAAATGGCTTGGAATTTGGCATCATTAGCAGGAAACTCCAGAAACGTAAGGGAATCATTAACCCATCAACACGAAGACGTAGGCTATTTTTCATCCTAATTAAGCTGCCTCCAGACGATTTTATTCAACTTACGGAGCACCTGAAGCTGTGAAGGAGTTAGTGAAGGGCATATATGAAGGTCTCCCCCAAGCTGAATAAAATCGTCTGGAGATAATAAGAATAGGACAAGATTACCAACAAGGGAATGCAAGATGGTCTACTGAGAGATACAAGACAATGATCCTTCTCTGCAAATCGGCAAGGTGTTAATAAATATACAAAACTGAGAATCTCCAAATTTGCGTGTATATATGGTTTGACGTCTCACCACATAAATCCCCTTAAAAAGACTGAATAAGAAAATAAATAAAAAAAGGGTATTTGGAACTAAAGACTCATGGAATAATTCTGCCATGTTTGAAGTGGACTGGTAAAGCAATAGAGGAATGGCGCCAAACTGAAACAGCCCGAAAGAAAGAGCATGGAAATGTAGAAAACACAGTAGCTCTCCATACTTTGATAAATCTAGTAAAAAAAAAAAAAAGTTGCTATAATTAATCGGTTATCAAGGACTATAATACCCTGAGTCTAATTTTCATTTATAAACAAGAAATTTGATTTGCATTCAGACAGATGAAAAATATCTTACAGTATAAATCTAGCAATTACATTCATACATTCATCCACTCATTATTCAATCCTTCAACACACTGACTCAACCAACATTTCAGCGGTCAAGATTTTTTTTCACGGATCGCCCCTCCCCCCCCACACACAATTATCTCCAGTCATACAACCCAGGAATAGAACTCCAGGTCACATAACTTCACCAGCAAGCATGAGGTCGTTCCCCTTCGAACTGCGTGTGTGTGTGTGTGTGTGTGTGTGTGTGTGTGTGTGTGTGTGTGTGTGAACGAAGAAAGAATGGAAAAGGGTGCCTGATAAACGTAGAATAATTTGTGTGTGTGTGTGTGTGTGTGTGTGTGTGTGTGTGTGTGTGTGTGCCTACCTCCCTTTGCTATGTACGTCCTTGGCATACAGCAGTGAGGTGACAGAGGAAGACACGTGGCTCGAGACTAAGGTGGAAGGACAGGGAGTGGAAATATCAGCAGGAGGGAAATGTGAAGTGGAGAAAAGAGTTGTACTTGCACTAAATTATCAATGCAAGGAGAAGAGGAGGTTTTTTTGTAGCAACCCCCCAGGGAGGACAACACCAGGACAGACAAGGATCGTAAGACAACACTATAAATACAAAGGAAGATAAAATAAACATGAAAATATTATCGACTCACAGCTCAAGAGGACTGGGAAAAGAAGCGATTTTTTCTCAAGTCTTGTCACCTCGAAGACATTTTTTCTTTTTATTCTTGGTGTCTTCAGACGATTTTATTCAGCCTAAGAGAGACTAAAGGGGTTAGATAAAGGCTTCATTAACCCCTTCAGTAGGAGAGATCTTGCCTAGCTTTAGCAAAATCGTCTGGGTGAATAAACGGATAGAATAAGTCACCTGATACAAGGGGTTAAGAATGAGTTGGGATTTTTTTTTGGAGGCCCCCCGGGAAGACCTGCCAGTCATGGGATGTGGAGTCATGCATAAAAAAAGTAAATGAGAGAGAGAGAGAGAGAGAGAGAGAGAGAGAGAGAGAGAGAGAGAGAGGAACAGAGAACGAGGAAGATAAGGAAAAAAAACGAAAGTAAAAATGAAGGAGTAAAAATGAACAACAAAAAAGAAAACAAGAGAATGAATATCGCTTACTGACACACAGCTCAAGGTGACAAAAAAATAAAAAATATATATTGTTACTTACGTGGCCCCTTTTTTTGACCACTTTCTTTTTTTTGCACCTATAAATTTCCGTCCACTTGATCTAGAGACTCCTTAATAGCCGGGAATCCCTTGCTCTGACCTCCATTATACTTGAACTAGCTGGGGAGGTGGCGAAGAAGGGAGGGGGAAGAGAGGAGGGGGAGGAGGAAGAGTGGGTGAGAGAGGAAGAAGGAAGGGAAGAGGGAGGGGTGGAGTTAGGGAGAGAGGAAAAAGGAAGGGAAGAGGGACAAGAGAAATTGGTGAGGAAGAAGGAAGGGAAGAAGGAGGGGAGGAGTTGGGAAGAGAGGAAGAAGGATGTGAGGGGAAAGAGAGAAAGGCGGATGGAAGAGGGAAGGGAGAGGGTAGTGTGATGGGGAAAGGAGAGAGAGAGAGAGAGAGAGAGAGAGAGAAAGGTGGGGGTAGAGGAAGAAAAAAAAGAAAGAGGGGATAGACGGGGGAGGGTGATAATGGGTGGGAGAGGGAGTGTAGGGGACAAGGAAGGAGAAGAAGGGAAGAATGATAATGCGGCCTGAGATGGAGGGGGGAGGGAGAAGATAGGTGAGAGAGGAAGAGGAAGAGGGAGAAGGGTAATATTGAGAAGGGGGAGGGAGGGAGGGGGAGAGTGATTACGAGTGGGAAGGAGAGGAGAGAAGTGGGGGGGAGGAAAGGAAGGAGAGGGAAGGAGGGGGAGTGGGAGTTGAAAGGAAGGCCGGCATATGATCACCAAGGTACACTGTGAGTCATATTTAAAATCTTTCTTCAGTTCAAGCTGCATATAAGATTGTTTGTGTATTATGTTTTTCTGCACTCATACAGCTGCCAGACACTTCAAAATTAAATTACGGTGACCATTAAAGTGACAAAATACGACATAAATTTTAATTATGTGATACTAGTTAAATGATAAGAAGATTTGTTTATCCTGTGAAATGGCTGGGAATCTTTATAAATGCGACCCTGGGAGTTCCCCGACCCGCACCAGTGGCGCGTCTGATCGTCTCACTCCCTACACCACCCTGGGTTCTGGAGCCGGTCAGACTGGTGGGCACAGTTTGTTTCCCATAACTGCCTACCCAACATTATACCTTGGCACCTTTATACTGTTTCCCTTCAGTCCCTGTTCACCCAGTAATCCATTTGGGGACCTGGATATAAAATTGACTTGTGTTTCATATTCTAGAGGAAAACCGAAAGTGAGGATCGTTTGCTTGAATCTGAAATCGAGATGTGAGATGCAGACACAAGAATTCTGACGACTGATTTTTGGAGTACTTGACAATCGTGGAACGTATCTGGCCTTCCTGTATGGTTGCTGACTGCGTTCTGTAATATGGGATGCAGGCTAACCATACCTGATAACCACAGGCGTTCCATAAATGACCATCAAATAATCGGGACTTTGCAATTTCAGGTTTAAGCATGAAACCTTTAGCAAAATTGATTATCTGCCTCAATAACCCACGTTTTGTCGATAGGTGCTGATCCTTGGCCTTTCCTCTGCTCTCCAGGCTAAATATAACTGACGGCAGCCTCTCTTGGACTCTCCATTTATTCTTTTCCTTTCTTTTTTAATGCGACGACTAGATAATCATAATACTTTCAAGTGTGGACGTACTGGGGAGCTTTTTTCTCTTTTCCTTTTTTTTTTTCTTTTTTTCTTGCTGTGGCCCCAAGATAATCTGGACGTGAACCCAGTGAATTGTTGGCTAAAGCTGCCATTCTCCTGAGTCGGCCGTCCTCCTTACGGGTGACAGAGAAAGAGCTGAGGGACGTTTGCATTAAGGAGAGTTACGCCGCCCGGTTATATTGGTGCCATCCCGTGAAGGCGTCCCTCTCCAGAACACTACCAAGGACGAAAGTTACTGCAAGAAGTAAGGCTGTTATTCTCTCTCAAAAAAAAAAAAAAAAAAAAATCGAATGCTATACCTACGATACCAATAAAGTTTTGGCTTTCTTGACTCTGTACATTACCAGATTGCTTTGAAATAAGTTGTTACAATAATTCGTAAATTCTTTCATGGCTTACATACATTCTCTGGCTGAGCATTTTGTTTTAGACAGCATTTTTCTCCTAATAGTGAACGCCGTAGAACTGATATCGCTTTGTCATGTGTGTGTCCCATTTGTCATATGTGTGCCATTCGTTGTGTGTCCCATTGGTCATGTGTGCGTCCATTTGGCATACGTGTGTCCCATTAAACATCAAGATATCCCTGGAATATCTCTGTCACTGTGTATCCTTGCTGTTAACTTTTGCATCATAAGTAAATTTGGCACAGTTTTGACAACAGGCTTTGTCAAAGTTATTCAGTATTTTTCAGAACAATAACTGACACTGACACGAACTTAGCTGCATTCCATTTATAAATTTCGTCCGGGCTGATCCTTTTGCATTAATTAAGACGTATTGTTAATGACCCGTAAACCAATTAAAGATCTACCTGAAGATTAAATGAAGAGGAAGAAAGACCCGAGTTCTACCTGTCTTACGAGATTTGTAGCAATTCTTCCTTAGAAATTTATATTGCATATTACGTTAAAATTGTCGTCTGTGTGTGTGTGTGTGTGTGTGTGTGTGTGTGTGTGTGTGTAATCTGGTGTATGGATTATTTTTTTTATTCATTTGTTTTTCTTTCCTCCGATCTATTATTAAATATAGACAAAATTCAGAACAAAGCTGTTGGAATTATTAATAATCCTGATAATACAAATAAACTACCTCCCCTTCAGGTAAGAAGGAATGTTGCCTCCCTTGCATTATTATACAGATACTTTTATGGTAAATGATCAGACAAAGTTCCGTCCATTGTGCTACCTTTCCATGCCTTCCCTCGTGCTACACGGGCGTCTGGTAGCTCATGACTTGAATATCACATAGCTATATCGCGGAACTTCTGCCTATCAGAATTCTTTTATTCCCCGAACTGCATCTCTCTGGAACTCGCTTTCCCGGAGTTGTTTCCCCTCAAACTTCAACCTACAGCTGTTCTAGTTCAACTGTAACAGATTTTTACGGATGGAGGACGCCAGCAATCTGGTGTATGGATTTTTTTTTTTTTTTTTATTCATTTGATTTTCCTTCCTCTGTTCTGTTATATATATATATATATATATATATATATATATATATATATATATATATATATATATATATATATATATATATATATATATATATATATATATATATATATATATATATATATATATATATATATATATATATATATTTATTTATATATATTTATGTGTGTGTGTGTGTGTGTGTGTGCTTTTGTAAAGTCGACAGGGTTTGCATTACTGACATACAAAATGTAATATTTTCTTTACTGACAGACGATTTCAGTCAACTTTTTAGAAGGAATCTCTCTCTCTCTCTCTCTTACACACACACACACACACACACACACACACACACATCCACACACACACACACACAAAAAAACTTACCTAAGCGTTCAAAAACCGGCCAGTCCACCTGCCTTGCATATTCGTGCCAGGATAACCAAGTAGGCAGACAGGAAGGTGGTGGAGGGAGGAGGAAGGTAGAGAGTGGAAGGGCAGGATAAAGGTAGAGAAAGAGGGACGGAAGGAAGGAGGGAGGAAAGGAGGAGGGTAGGCGGGCAGGCAGGCAGACAGGCAGGAGAGGCAATTATGGACGTACTCACAAAGCAATGTAACGAGACTGAGAGAGGCAGGAGGTAGAGGAAGGAAGACAGGCAAGAAAATGGCGAGAGGGAGGTAGAGAAGGGTATGGACTAGGAGGGAAGGCAGAGAGATAGTTGGAGGTAAGCAGGAAGGTAAGCAGGGAGGAAGAGAGACGTAAAGAGAGGCAGATGGTGAAGGAAGAGAGGTACTGAGAGGCAGGAAGATAGGCAGGGAAGTAGGAAGGGAAGAAGAGACAGTTGGTAGGCAGGTAGTAAGGGCTTTAACGAACCCACGTGTCTTGCGTTGTGGTGGCGCGAGTGTGCTGAGCCGACTCCCAAGTTCAAGGTCACACACACACACACACACACACACACACACACACACACACACATATATATATATATATATATATATATATAATATTCTGAATCCCTCCACACGTTATGGAGGGAGGGAGCGGGGATGGGCAAATCTGAAAAAAAAAAAAAAAATGACATTTCGCTCCTGACTTCAGTCGTAGGGTTAACATCACAGGATAAGAAAAATAAGCGTCCACGTCACAGTTGTGGCACCTGTGCGTGCGAGCAAGTTTTTTTTTTTTTTTTTTTTTTTTTTGCCTTTTTCTTCCACATTTCGCTCTTTGGATGAAAATGACTGGTACCACTGGAAGGAAGTTTTCATGACGGTTACAAAAAGTTATGACTTGCCATGGTTCATCTCATAACAGGAAAAAAAATATATAGTGCTCTTTTCTTAACCCGTGGAAGTACGTTTTCCTTTCTCTGTCATAATTGGTTCTCTTGGGGAAAAGCTCTGACACTCCTGGAAGACAACTTTCGTGGCAATTGTAAATGGTATAACCTGCCACGGCTGGGTCAATAGCGGAGAGAGTACAGATTTTCTTTTTATTTATTTATCTCTTTATCTATCTATTTATTCATTAATCTTATGGTGGCTATCAAGCAGGGAAATTTTACAAACCGTATGAGCATGACTTTTACACACCAAATTTCGGCTGAAGTATAGTGCTCTTGCTCGCTTCGCTCGCTGGAACACTAAAACAGTACTCAAACGATTTAGGTCCAAAGTGTGCAACCCAAGTCCTCTCCACTGGTTTTACAGAACATGAAGTTAAGAAGAAAGAGTTTAAATAGAGAGAAATATCAGTAAGGAGGGAAAAAGAGTGTCTGAGGTCCTCGATTCCTTCAACACTAAGATTCTGGTGGGAGAAAAGAAAAAAAGAAAAGGAAAAGAAAAATGGAAACTCTGAGAGAACATAAACCTGCGTGGCAATGGCTGGCTGGGTGCGCAAAAAAAAAAAAAAAGAAGACGAGAGAGAGAGAGAGAGATGAAAAAAGAAAAATGAAAAGAAAAAAATTAGGGAAGTATAAGAAAAAAAACAGGAAAGACATTATACTGGAGGGATAAGGAGAGATGTTTTTATTTATTTTTTTCTAAGTTTACTATAATCATTTGGTGTAAAAAAAATGTTATTAACAAGACTTTGTACTGAGGGTATTATTATTATTATTATTATTATTTTTATTATATTCAGCATTGGGCTTCTCTCAGCTAAATAAAATCGTTAAGTGTTAGTGGGAATAAAATACTTATAGTTCTTTTACCTTAACTGGACCAGGTTTTTGGTTTCTTGTACCCACAGGTAGAAACGCACACATCCACGAATATACACAAGCAGAAACGCACACACCAATAAACACACACACACAAGGAAAAAATGTACACACTCATAAAATACAAAAAACAGAAGCGCACATATAAACACACACAAGCCAAAACGCACATATTCATGAACTTACACAAGCAGAAGCGCACCTATGAACACACACAAGCCGAAACGCACATATAAACTTACACAAGACGGAACGCAGACACTCATAAACATACTCAAGCAGAAACGTACACACCAAGGAATGTGCACGTGTCGCAACAAACACGCACAGAATCTCAAGTAAGGCTGGACAGGTACCTCTATTGCGCATTACACGAAAGGGTGAGGGAAAGAACCCAGAGATGAATGGAACCAGTATCTGTCTAAAATAAGAAAAGAAAAAGAAAAAATCAAACACACAAAAAACGTAAGAAATAGATAAAACCTGGACCTGTTAAAAAGAAAAAGAAAAACAGAACACACAAAATACATAAAATATAAATAATTATTAAAGAGAAATAATTAGGAAAAGGTTAAAAAGCAAATTATGAAAAAGCATAAAATAAAAGAACCCCAAAAATGATAAACAAGTATAAAAAAAAAAAAAAAATACAATATGACCAATAAGGATAAAACCAATTACAAAAACACAACAAAAAATAATAAACCAGGATAAAAACCAAAGTATAAAAAGAAACAAAAGAAAACAAAAAATAATAATTACGGGTGAAAAACAGCTTATGAAAAAAACGATAAATAAGGATGCAATTAATCATAAAAAACAAAAAATGTATATAAATAAGGATAAAAAATAATAAAAAGAACGCACAGTATGATAAATAAAGATAAAAAACAACTTATAAAAAACAATATGATTACAAATGAGACAAATTATAAAACACAAAAACAACATATGATAAAAAGGATAAAAAAAGAAATTATTAAAAAACATAACGTGAAGAGAACTCATAAATCCTAAATGGGGATAAAAAACCAAATAATTCTAAAAAAATAACATAAAAAGAACCATAATATGATAAATAAAAATAAAGACACAAATTCTAAAAAAAATAACATGAAAAGAACCCATTAATAATAAAGGATAAAAAAAATAATTAAAACACAACACAGAAAGAACCATAAATAATAAATATGAACCCCCGAATAATAAAAAAGAACCCATAACTGATTTAAAAAAAAAAAACATAACTGATAAAAAAAGAGACCCATCACTGATAAAAAAAAAACACACACAACTAAAAATGAAGGATCAAACTGAACCCAGATCTGATAAAAACGAACCTAAAAGTGATAAAAAGGCTGATAAAAAACACCCAGAATAAAACAGAGCCTTGAACTGATGAAAAGTGTCCCAAAATGATTAAAAAAAAAAAAAAAAAAAGAACCCACGCCTGATAAGACATGCCCAGAATAAATGTGAACCCAAATTCGATAAAAATAACCCCATGAGTGATATCTCCCGAACCCCTCAACGGATTTCGACCTCAAGGGATCAAAGGTCAAGATCATTTGGGGTCGACTTCTTTTATCGAGTGCATCAATAACACTCTTGTGGGCGCGAAATCTCATGAACCCATTGACGGATTTTCACCAAACTTTTGTCAGCAATTTGTATGAAGATATAATAATCTGATTAGGTCAACAAATTCAAGGGGTCAAAGGTCAAGGTCATATGGGGCTGACTCAATTTATCCTTGCGAGTGTGTATATGGGGTTGACTCAGTTTATCCTTGCAAGCGTGCGTCTGTAAAACTATTGTGGGCACGGTATCTCCTAAACCCATTGACGGATTCTGACCAAACTTTTGTCGGTGATACAGTACGAAGGGACGATGAACTGATTGGTTGGCAAGGTCATGGAGTTTGTATGGAGAGTCCGTGCGCAAGGTGGCGGAGGCATATCAAGCGACAACTTGCGTCAACAAGTCGGTGCCCAAGTTCTAGGCGTTTATATTTATTAGAACTGGAGGGGTTTGATACAGCCTTCATTAACCCCTGAGAAGTAAGTGATCCTCCCAAACCTGAATAAAATCGTCTGGAAATATCAAGAATAAAATTTTAAAATCCTCAGGCTGAAGGGTAACAAAGATAACGCAAGGCACAAAGTTGGTAATTTGTGACAAAGAAGTGAAGTTTGTTCCTTGAGTAAGGCAGGGAGGGTCGGGCAAGAGGGGTAAGGCAAGCGAGTTGTAGCAGGTAAGGTAAGGTAAGGAGGGTAAGGGGTAGGGTAAGTCGGGTGAGGCAGGATGGGTGAGGCAAGGAGAGTAAGGCAGAGTTGGATGAGGAAAGAGAAGTGAGGCAGGAGAGGTAAAACAAGGAGGGTGAGGCAAGTGACCTAAAGCAGATGGAACAAGTATAAATAAAGTGGGAATTACGTAACAAAGGTGAAGAGAACGGGTAACAAAATGGGGAGTGAGGAAAGAGGGAAGAAGAGGAGCAGGGAAGAGACGGAAGGGAAGGGTGAGGCAGAGGAGGGGAGTAGGAGTGAGGCAGAGGGGAGGAGGAGTGAGGCAGGATGGATGAGGCAGAGAGGTGAGGTAGCGGGAAGGCAGGAATGCGTGAAGACAGATGGGACGAGACAGGTGGGAACTTCTGGGAACCCCCCGAGCAGTACATGATTAGTGGCTGCAGGTGTTAGTAGTAATGGTGGTGGTGGTGGTGGTTGTGGTGGTAATAGTAATAGTAGTAGTAGTAATAGTAGAAGTAGTGGTGGTGGTGGTGGTGGTGGTGTTGGTGGTGGTGGTGGTGGGTGGTACGTATTCTGAGCGAAGCCGATGGTGGCCATTACTATTACATGATCTCTCTCTCTCTCTCTCTCTCTCTCTCTCTCTCTCTCTCTCTCTCTCTCTCTCTCTCGTGTAATAAAATTACATGCTTCAGTCCAATAACTACAGTAAAAAAGAAACGAAAAAGGCGTACTCTCCAGTCAAAGAAAACAGTGAGGGTAGCCGATATAAACGACATAATATATCTTGCAAAGGGATCAGAATCTGTTGATGCCACATCCACACCAGTCTCGTAGACTAAGATCTTTTAATTGCACATGAACACTTGCACTGAGACACTACAGTAAGAAAAGGCCCAATACACTCAACCTGGCATAGAATGTAGTCAATGGTTCAGAATATCAAAAGGTAAATACAGAAAAATGTCACTGATGTTCTTCCATCCCCCTCCAAAAAAAAAAAAAAAAAAAAAAAAAAGGAAATCAAGATACGTCAGTCATAAACCAGGTAAAAGCTTTGCAAATTGAATTTTAGATAAGGTTGTATATCAGCTAAAGAAATTAAACAAAAAAACTAAAATACAGAAAAAAAGCACACTTCTTAACCTAAGCTAATATTAGATCCTTGTGGCCAGCTTATGAAAAACGAAAAAAAAAACAAAAAAAACGTAACGCTATGATTTTTTTTTTTTTTTTTGTGTCCGACTCTGGGCATAGGCTTCAAAGCCTGCTCTCAAGGCCCAGTAATCCTCCTACATACCATACACCTCTACATGTCACCACTTCGGCGCTAGCACCCACCGTCCATATTGAATACATGCTAGGGCTGTCTCATACAGGACTGGTGTATTGGTCTTAGCGGGGGTATTTTTACGACATGTCGGCGGGTCTTCTGGTAGATCAGTAAAGTCTGTTTTTTATTTAATTCAAATCCTTAAACTGTTCCCTGCCCCAGTGGGGATTTGAACCTGGGTCCCGTAGGACTGCAGGCCACGTCTCTACCGATTGAGCCACCGCCTCCCCCTAATGCTACAATATGCAAAAGAAATCAGTCAAAACCCATAAAAGTCACTGACGTCAGGAAGAATACAATGGACAAGCGTGTGGGCAGTTCTCATGCATTTAGAATGAAGAAAGAAAAGACGCTGTTTATCTACTTCTTCATAAAATAAGTCTATATTGTATTAATTTGTAAGCACAGCATCAGATTGTGTCGTAATAAATATCTATCTTCTTGGTGACTGTTATGATCGTGTTGGGGGCGGTGGTTGTGATGGTCATACTGATGGTGGTAGTGGTTGTGGTGGTGGTGGTGGCAGTACTGCTGATGGTGGTGGTGGTGGTGGTAGTGCTGATGGTGGTGGTGGTGGTGGTGGTAGTGCTGATGGTGGTGGTGGTGGTGGTAATACGATGATGGTGGGGGTGGGGGTGGTTGTCATGATCATGCTGGTAGTAATGATGATGGTTGAGGTACTGGTAGGTGTGATGTGCATTAGATAATATTGTTAGCTGTGGTAGTAATGGCTGTAGTGGTGACAGTCATACTGCTGATGACAGTGGTAGCAGAGTGGTGGTGATGGTGATACTCTTGGTCGCATCTGAGGGAAAAAA
This sequence comes from Coenobita brevimanus, assembly GCF_032717465.1. NCBI lineage: Eukaryota > Metazoa > Arthropoda > Malacostraca > Decapoda > Coenobitidae > Coenobita > Coenobita brevimanus. Next base: position 9,300,146 of record NC_137027.1, on the reverse strand, counting down.
AATAATGGTCTCAAAGGTTAATGGTGACAGTATACACTCAGGCTCTTGCACTCAATCATCTGAACATAACAATCTGACGTTAGGTAGATTAGAATACTAGAGTTGTCCCGACCATGAAGGAGTTAATGTATGAACTGTCACCATCGACTCTATCATGCTCGAGACCTCCTAAGTGTCCTACTCCAGCTAATGCCAGACGATTTCATGCAGTTGAGTCGTAGGAGCCTGAATGTTAGGCACAATAGTCACTGTTTACTCACTTTATACCTTGACGTCTTTTATATCTTCCTCTCGGTACCGCCAGACAATTTTTATTCTTTTCATTTTTTTTTTTTTTTACTGGAGGGGTTAGATACAGCTGTCATAAACACCCTCACCATAGCAAGTCTCTCTGTTCTCTGCTTTTTTCAGGGGATTTTTTTTTTTTTTTTTTTGTTACTGGAGGGGTTAGATGCAGCCTACACATTAATCCTCACCACAGACGTCCCTCCCTTAAGGTGAATAAAACCGTCTAGTGTCGGCAGGATGTAATACAAAAGATGTCCTAGGATAAAAACAGCAGATGGATAAAATTGATACAATTTCTGATTCTGACTCCTCGCGAAGGTGACTTTGGCTTGTGGCAATTCGATTACAGTCAGGACAAAAGTTTGCCTAGTATTTAAGTGCATTTATTCTACTGCATCTCGCACTCAGGGCACCTCTGCCACTTTCCTCCCTGGCACATCATATAAAAAAGAATCACCAGTGAGAAGAGAAATATACAAAGCCTCTCTCAGCTTAGGAAAATTAGCCTGCAAAGGCTTGTGAGAAATTGTAGAGGTGAATTATTAGGAGAGGTGAGAGGTAGATGTTAAATATTATAGGCAGTAAGAGGTAGAGTTGGAAATAGGGGAGTGAAAAGTAGGGGTGAAATATTAGGAGAAAAGTAGAGGAGGAGGAGGTGAACTATTAGGTGAAGTGAGAAGCAGAAGTGAAATGTCTGGAGAAATGAAAAGTAGGAAAGGTGAAATATCAAATGTGAAAAAACAGAAAAGGTTAAATCTTAAGGAAACTGAGATGCAGAAGATGTAAATATTAGCCCGCAGAGGGGAGTAAGATAGCAGAGGAGGGGAAGTAAGATAGCAAAAGTGATAATTTTAGGCACGCTATTGTCCCCCAGTGTACGCAAAGGCTATATAATAACCAAAAATACTTAATCATATTTATCTTCGTTATCCTGCGTCGATCCTGCCACCCCATGCCGAGTAAGTGGGTGGGAGTGGGGGGTGAATTAAGCCCTTAAGAGCCTGTCCCCCTCCTTCCCCGCCCATTTTATTTTTTTCATCCGTGCCACCTTCAGACGATTTTATTCAGCATAAGAGAGATTTGAGATGTAGGGGTAAGTTGTAGCCTTCATTAACGCTTTCATTACCAGATTTTAATTCATTCCGTGCCGCCAGACAGTTTATTCATCTTAAAAAAAAAAAAAAATCATTCTGAATAGATTAAAGAAGTCTAGATCCATCCCCCTACATTAGGAAAATCTCTCCTAAAACAAAATGGCCTGTAGTGAAGAAAAAAGAAAGAAACAAGATGGCACCATTACTCAGACGTCCATTTTAATGTTAGTACTGCTATCTTCAGACGATTTTATTCAGCTTAGGGGAGACTTTTGGAACTGGAAGAGTTAGTTATAGCCTTCACTGATCCCTTCACTACAGGAGATTCTTCCCATGTTGAATAAAATCGTCCCCTTAGAATACTGTTGAAATGAAAAAGACATGATAGTAGTGAAGGGGTCAAGCATAATGTGAAAGAGAATGAGTTGCAATTGTTTTACTTAGATAATTTTCATTACCAAACGGGCGCGGCCTTTCCTTATTTCTTACTGAAGTGAGTCTTTCACAGGTTACTTGTTACGATTCATAGCTTGCCATAGATACATGGTATTTTAAAAAATTTCCCTGTGAAATAAGTGAATGCTTCTTTATATCATACATACCGTCATCCCGATGAAGTTACCACCAAGAGCAGAACTTGCTGCCAAACTCCAAACGCACGTCTTACCTTTGGCATAATTTGAAATTCTCTACCGATATATTAGGCTTGGATAATTTCAGTTAAGATAGGTTAGGCTAGGTTAGGAATGCCCAGTTTAGGTTAGAACAGGGGAGGTTATGATGGATTAGATTAGGTTTAGTAAATTAGGACTTGGATTTGGCCTGATAGGTATTCGGGGTCTCTCTACGGTCAGGTTAAGTGGCAATCGTAGGTGGTTAAAAATTAATGGGGTCTGGGGCGAAGCCCGTAGATAATGAAGAGTTAGGTTTGGATAGATTAGGTTAAGCTGGGTCGTTAGGTTTGCTATAGATTTGAATGTTTGATGCACTGACGCGTCCCGTCGTGATGGTGTGATCTTGAGTAATCAACGCGTCCAATCTGTTACAGGCAGACACGAGCGATCTGGCGGCTTGCTTAGGTATCCCAAAATACTGTAGGTATATATTGTGTTTTCCAGTCACTTTCTGCAGTCAAAATTCAACACTTAACTATCAGTGTTGCATATGTGCCAAAATGACTTTCCTTCAGATTGTGTGTAAGAATGTAGTTGGAATCCCAAGACACTCTGCAGGGGGAACGTCCCCATCGGTGACGGAAATGCTTAATGATTCAGAAAAATAAAAGTTCCTAGCTTACATAAATAAATGAATAAGTAAATAAATAAAGGAATGCAGGAAGTACTGAGCAATTGAATGTGGAAATATGGCTACAACATGATTGCCTGAGGACCTGAGCAATCGGAATCTCCCTCTCTGTGGCGGGAAGGATTCAAAATGTATTTGGTCCCGTATTGGCCTTGAAGACGACTCCAGACAAGACAGGGGCTTTCCTCCATAGCAAAATCTACCTGGCAACTGCCTCACCTCTCCCTCCCATTCCATCTACCACTCTCTCTCTCCCCTCTCCCCCTCCCGTCCACTCCATCTCTCTCTCTCCCCTCGCCCCTTCCAATCCCCACAACCTCTCTCTCTCTCTCTCTCTCTCTCTCTCTCTCTCTCTCTCTCTCTCTCTCTGTCTTCTCCTTTCCTCTCATCCCCAACTCCTCTTCCTCTTCCCTATCCACATCCTTCTTCCTGTCGCTTCTGTTTCACGTGCTACTTGCTTTTCTTTCTTTGTTATTGTCTGTCTCTCCCGTTTTCTTCCTTTCTTCACCTACTTGTCTTTCCTCTCTCATCGCCCCTCACCCCCATTTCTCTCTCTCTCTCCCTCCTCCTCTCTCTCTCTCTCTCTCTCTCTCTCTCTCTCTCTCTCTCTCTGTCCATTCTCCTCTTCTTCTCTCCAGTTATGCCTCTCCTCTCCTTTACTGTCCCACGTTCACTGTTCATTTACTTCATATCCTTTTCCTTTTGTTCAGTACCCTCTCCCCTTTAGAGTCCCCCCTACTATTCTTTCACCATTACTTGCTTCTTCACTCCTCTTGTATCCCTCCCATATTTTCGCTGTCCTGTCTCGTAATTTATGTGTCCTCTATTGTTCGTTCGATCCTTCCACCTGATGTAATCTTTCCACTTCCTATCAATCTTTCTCAATGCCTGTCTGCCCCTTCTTTCCTTCCCTTCTCTCTTTCCTTCCCCTCTTATATCTATCTCCATCCTCCCCTTCTCCTCGTCCCCCCTGTCTTATAGATATCATTCACACTTTTCCTGTTCATCTCTCAGTCCTTCCTGCCTTCTATCCCTTCCCCCTGCTCCTCAATTCCTGTCTTTAATTTTTTCCTTCTCCTCTCTCTCTTTTCTCTCCAGCCTCTGTTTCTTCTCGTCTCTCTCTCTCTCTTCTCATCGACTTAATAATTGGTTTTCCTTCTCCTATTGTTGGCTCATCCCCTTCCCACCTTCTCGTCTCCCTCCCCCTCTCCCATGCAATTTCTATCTTACCCTCCCTCATCTCTCACACCCACCACCACCTAATCATTTCTCCCCCCTCTTAGGTCTGTCTCCCTACTTCCTCCTCTCACCACCTCCACCCCCAATACGCTCCTCTCTCTCTCTCTCTCTCTCTCTCTCTCTCTCTCTCTCTCTCTCTCCCTCATTCCTCTTCTACGTACTCCCTTCCTTTTTCTCCCCTCCTCTCTCCTCCTTTATCTCCCTCCTTCCTTTCTTCTCATCCTTGACCCTGTCCTAAGTTCCTCTCCTCCTTTGCCCTCCACAAATTCAACTCACCCTTCCCACTCCCCTCTTCCCCCTCTCATACCTCTCCCCTTCCCTCTCCTCCCTCTGTCAACCCTTTCCCAACCTAAAATTATCCCCTCCCCAGAGGCAGCCCTAAAAAATTCCTTAAATATTCCCTTCCATTCTAGATTTATCCCCCTCCCCCTCATCTTCCTTCCCACCGCCACTCCCTCTACCCCTTCCCTCATCTTTTTGCCCCCAATCCCCCTTCACCCCCTCCCCCTCCTCTTCACACCAATTTTACTACACAGTCCTCCCCTCCCCTTCCCGTCACACCAATTTTACAACACACCCCTCCCTTCCCCTTCACACCAATTTTACTACACACCCCTCCCCTACCCCTCCCCTCAGCCCTCCTGCCCCCAAGCCACCTCAATCACAACTCTTGGAAACCTCTATCATTCGTAGCTCACTGACTCATATCCTGTTTTGGCCACGTGCAGTTAACTTTATTCTTTTTATTTATTTATTTATCTGTCTATATTTATTTATGCATTTATATTTTGAAAGACATCTGCTGAAATGGTTGAAAATAATCTCCATTAATCTGTGCACAACGATGACCCATTTTTTATTTCGTTCTATGTACACAGTGCTATTTTTTTCAGCTTTGGAAAATCCTCTCTAACTGAAAAGGGTAGTTCCCCGTGCCCCCTAACACCTACCTTACATAATGTCCCCCCTCCCCCCATCTTCCTGTTCCACCACCACCACCACCCCTTCCCCCTGACCTAACCACAGCTCCCCCTTTCCCCCTCGCCTACTCCCTTCATCCTGTTCTATCCTTTATCCCTTCCCTTCTATCCTACCCACAACCTCTCTCCCCCTTCCTCTCCTTCCTGTTCCACCTCCCCCTCCCCTTTCCCCCCAGTCCTACCCACGCCCTCCCTCCCCCCAGGCCTCACCTTTCGTCCCCCAGCTCCCAAACTTCCCCAGAGTGAAGAGAGGATAAATACGCTGTGTGTCTCAACCCAGGGCGTACAGCAACATTAGCCCTCACCACGAACGCACCCACACACGCACCATGAGGAAGGTAGGAGACTGGTTAAGTGAATCGGCTTCTCTTCTCTCCCCTCTCTGTCTGTTTCTTTTTCTACCTGTCGGTCTATTCTAGCTGTCTACCTGTCTGTCTGTCTGTCTGTCTGTCTCTCTATCTGTCTGTCTGTCTGTCTGTCTCTCTATCTGTCTGTCTGTCTGTCTGTCTCTCTATCTGTCTGTCTGTCTGTCTGTCTCTCTATCTGTCTGTCTGTCTGTCTGCCTGTCCCTTTTTTTTCCAACTATCTGTCTGTCTGTTTATTTATCTATCTGTCTGCCTGTCTGTCTATCTGTCTGTTCGTCTATTTATCTATCTATCACACACACACACACACACACACACACACACACACACACACACACCACTCTCTCTCTCTCTCTCTCTCTCTCTCTCCTCACACAGGGACTGGAAGATGAGTGATGAGAGTGAGAGTGCCGAGCGAAATTCACATTGTTCATCATCTTCAACCTCCCTTGCAAGACGATAAACTGTGAAACACTCCTTTGAGCGAATATTTAAGAAGATCCAGTTTTGTAGGTACTAACTTTCGCATATAAGGGAATTTCAGTGACAAAAAATAATGCATAAAAGGAAGCTTGATCAGAAACTGGTTGCATGAAGGGTATTTGTGTGTGTGTGTGTGTGTGTGTGTGTGTGTGTGTGTGTGTGTGTGTGTGTGTGTGTGTGTGTGTGTGTGTGTGTGTGTGTGTGTGTGTGTGTTTATATTTTTGTGTACGATGTGTGATTATTACTTGCTATCCTTCCAACATTTCTTGATAGTCTGATGATAGCTGTGATGATTTTGAGTTCAGGATTTCCTTTTAGTGGATCATGCTCAGTTTCTTAAAGCATTGAGAATATCTGTTAGGTAAGGAATGATCTGTTGATGAATAAATACCTTAACCTGAAAATAGGCTTTGGATGGAAGACACGATGATGATGATGAGGAGGAGGAAGATGATTTTTGTGTGTGAATACTGCTTGTAGTTCTTTCACTTTCGTACCTTCTCTTTCCTTGTTTCTTGGTCCTACCTCCTTAAGTTGGGAAATGATAAGGATGCTGCTGCTGCTGATGATGGTGAGTGTTGTAGTGATGGCGAGACCTGCGCTTCCTTCCAACATACCATTAGTGTACTGTGGCGAGTCATGGCTTCTGTATACCTTCTACCTTACCCCTAGTTCGAAAGAAGCCACAGTGAAAGATGACCTGTTTAGTGTTTAGTTAAGAGTTAGAGGCTTGGCAAAACTAACCTCGGAACAGTTCGCGTTATACTGTTATAAGTACAGCCCGGAAATCCTTTGAACTATCGCCCAAGGTCGAAATAACGATAGGTTATTGCACTTCGAGGCAAGAACAATCCTGGCTCAGAGAGGCTTGTGACGTCACGCAGAGGAGGGTTGTGGCAGAAGGAGGGTATCCCCTCAGCCAGGTGTGTTCTAGCCAGGGTCGGTTGTCCATATTCTATGCACTCCTTGCCATGATCCTTCACTTACTTCCATACACACCATAACTATATTACCAGGTAAGATAACAGTATGCCCTCTATCTCTGCTTTATTTATTAAGATTTGCCCACTCAACTTGTGTCAGTTTTTACAAAGGAAAGCACACTCTCAAGCAAGACGTGTAAAATAATAGTACCTAAAACAATTATATTTTTCATTTGGTGATATCACACCTTCTCTGCACTTTTTGCACTTATATTCAGAGTGTATCAAACAACAGTTCTTTTGACCCTGCTACCAACAACACAGGCCTTCATTTGTTCAGAAACCATGACTATGATTTTCCTCCAGCTAGGGGCAAGATTAGAGGGTGACCTGAATCTCTGAAGCAAAATATAGGTTAGTCTAATAATCCACATCTTCCCCCTGCCAGGTCCTGCTCTTGGTGGCTGCCTGTGCGGTGGTAGGGATGGCCTGGGCTGACCCAAATCCTGACCCAGACCCTGCCCCTGCCCCTGCTCCTGCCCCAATCCCAGACCCTGACCCCCACGGCGGCGGGGGGCGGTTTGGCAGACGACGTCCCTACGGTCGTGGCAGGGGTATTGGTGGTTTGGTGGGGTCGCTGCTGTCGGGGCTGGGAGGAGGACACGTGCAGATCTCATTCGGACATGGTGGTCACAGGGGTGGCCATAGGGGTGGATATGGTGGACACAAGTTCGACCACCATCATGGAGGCGGACACTTCGGTGGACACGGCGGACATTTTGGTGGACACGGAGGGGGACATTTTGGTGGACACGGAGGCGGACATGGAGGCAGCCATTTCGGTGGACACGGAGGCGGACATATCGGTGGTCATGGCGGCGGACATCATGGAGGCAGCCATATTGGTGGGCATGGCGGTAATCTTTTGGGAGGTCATGGACACGGCGACAGTCATGGGCATGGTTTTGATGTCCGCAGCGGTGGCAGGCGAGGTCACCGTCACTAGAGGTCAACAGCATCACCGGACAAGCTCTCTATCATCACAACCCACACTCATCACTCATCACTCAATAAATTCATCCATAAAGAACAACCAGTGTGATTTTAATGTCCTTTTTTAGACCCACGTGCTTGATGGTTTGGCAGGTATATTGTTTTGATCAGTGTGTGTGTGTGTGTGTGTGTGTGTGTGTGTGTGTGTGTGTGTGTGTGTGTGTGCGCGCGCATGTGTGTGCAGTTCAAACAGTTTTATTCCTACTTTAATCAAACGTCGTGAAATTTTTGAAGGTTAGTCAGGGGGTTGACATTGTTTTTTTGGAATACAGGTTAAAGGTCAAGGTTAAACGTGAAGGTCAGCTTAAACAATCTTAACCTGATTTAGACCAAACTGGTGGGATGGCTGAGTGTAAGGAGAGGATGGACTTATGCAATTTTGAGAACGATCCATCAGAGGTCACACTCACAGGGCAAGGACAAGGAAAGTTCGATCGGTGTTTGTCTGTGTGTTAACAAAATAAAATTAAGAAGCTATGATCTCGTTGGGTGGAAATATTGAGGGTCAGCCAAGGGATTGACCTATTGTTTTTGAGAACGCTAAATCAGTGGTAAAGGTCACAAAGCAATGTCAATTTAGATTTTTTTTTCAGATTTTTCTCAAACTTGGTGGAAGGGTTGAGGGGTAAGACAAGGATAAAACATTTCAATTTTCAGAGGTCAATCAAGGGTCAAGCTCAAAAGGCAGGGTCAAAGGCTGACTTCATTTGGACCAAATTTAGTGGGAAAATTGGAGTTCAGCCAAGAATTATTCCATTCGATTTTGAAATTAATTGGTCAAAGGTCAAGGTAACAGGGCTAGGTCAATGCAAATAGTTTTAAGCCGATATTTACCAAGCCTGATGGAAGGGTTTTGGCTCAGTCAAGGGTGAGGTAATTCGGCTGTAAGAATAATCAATCGAAGGTCAAGGTCACAGGGCAAAGTTAAGTGTCCGGCCCAAACACTAATTGTCACGAACGGGTATTCCCCCCTCTGACACTCGTTCTTGTTAGGGTGCTGCAGTACTATAGTTTACGTCAAAGTGAACCTAGAACAACAGCAAAAACAAAAACAACACCAAAAACAACAAAACGACATCAACAAAAGAAAAAACAGTAAAACAACAATAACAAAAACCAACTACAACAACAGGTTTTTGTGCTTTCCATTTCCATTCTTCCTAGAAAAGATATAAATATCCCTTGAGTGTGCTGACGAGTCCCGTTTCCTTCATGCACGGATCAGCATTTTTGTCGGTTAAGAAGACTCCCTAGCACCTCTTTCTTTCCCGAATATTCTAGATACACACAGACGAAGAAGAAAAACCCTGACATCAACACAAAAGTAGACTAAAATTAAGGAACATACACAATTTCGTCCCTACTTTCCCCATGATGTATAGCAGCCGACGCACAAGCGATGGTGGCACACTCTAGCGGCGATCAGCACAACTACAAAGAGTCCAGCTGGTGTGTTACGATTCATTTGGCCTCACGAAGATACTCTGAATTATTTAGCATCCCTCTTTCACTTTCCTTAACCAATTCCATCCTATTATGTATACTGTATTTTATTTTTGCTGGCTTCAGACGATTTTACTCACCTTTGGATACGTATTTCGTGATGGAGTTGGATACAGCGTTCATTAATCCCTCCACAACGGGTAATCTGATCCAAAGTAAACATAATCCCTTACAGCAAGAAAAATATAATAAAACACGGCATGGAAATTAAGGGGTTAAGTCAAGGGCTTGAGTTGAGAGTAACCAGTGTTGGAGAAGGAGCAGAACTTATACTCCTTTCACCTTAACTTGGCCCAGATTTTGTTTCTTTTGCACCTTAGTTCACGTAGCTCAATGGCAGAAAAAGACATTACGGTGGTGTACGTCCTTTCCACGGCACTTCTCGACTAACATCATATGCTAGTGTTAATCTATCGTTACAACTCGGCATTTAAGAAAGAGTGAGGGTAGTTTTAGGCCAAGTTAGAGTAAAAAGAGTATAACCGGAAACGCCGCCCTGGTTGTTAACTTATCTTATAAACGTAATTGCCCTTCTCAAGCACATGCATCTCGGCCACTTAAACCATACCTTAATCTTCAGAGTGGGGCCCGTATTCTCGTCGGTTAAGAAAGATCCCTAACACCTCTTCCTAAGCCATTTATTTGCTTATTACTTGTTACCAACCACTTCTGTGTCGCTTAAATAATTCAAATACCACCATACCCAGCATAAACATAGAAACTGATATTAACCATCCGCATCCAGAAATAAATCGCAAAGAAAGAGGTGCTAGGGATCTCCGAATATTGAGCCACTCGTCTTCTCGGTACTCCTATTGATTTAGTAACTTCCTGAATAATAATACCTTAGTTTGTTAAGAATTAATGAGAAAAATACCAGGAAGTCTTAAACGGACTCACAGGATGAATCATTTTCCCTGAATCTAAACCAAGCCTCGATAGACGTCTGACTTTTTTTTTTTTTTTTTTTTGGGGGGGGGGTAATTTTGATGGCACTGGATAACTGTAAGATTTCTTTCTATTTTTTCTTTTTTTTTTCTTGTTCTTCGGTGGTAATGACCTCTTTTGTTACGTTCCCACGTTTTTATGTAAATAGTCAGTTACTAATTTTAGGGTAGCCCAGTGATCGTGAAGGCTTAACGAAGATGAATTTAAGCTATATAGTTCGAAAAGTCTAAACAAATCAGAAAATCATTGCCAAGAGAGAGCAGAAATAAAATCAAAATAGCGTCCCAAGAATTAAGAGGTAAAAAAAAAATCAGAACAAATCCCTGTCGTAACTGATGATTGGATTTGCAGGAAGGACGAAAACATGAAAGTGCCGAGTCTTTCCACAACCTCGTGTTTATGCTGGGAAAAAACAGATAAAAGATAAGTGGGAATATGGTGTAACTCTGTGGATCTGGGGCTTGCTTCCTTATCTCTCTACATTATAGGCTACTGCTGTTCATTCCCTTCAACCATTTTTCTTTACTTCTTGGCAATTCTATTCTGCTTAAGAGATCAGATTATGGATGCGAATGGGTGGGATGGGTGGGAGGGAAAAATTGTTTGGTAAGATCAAGAGGGAGGAAGTTAATCAAAGCTATAGCTACAGTTACCACAAAAAGAATAGTTGAGTCTAAACAAAAAGCTTCTTCAGCCTCTTCACTGTACCAATGAATGCATGAAATAAATTACTTATAGTAGGAGAAGAAAACCTGACTTCATACACGCGACGTAAGGACAGAAAGCCTCCATCTCTTGTAGCTTTAAAATTGCTGACTTTGTTCTTGCATCAGTACAGCCTTTATTATTAACCTTGTGAGCTTTACATACCACTACTTTGAACACTAAAACACTTAGATACATCAGAGAACCGACCAGCCAGCATCAGGGACACGGGGTAAAGGGCCTTCACGGAACCGCAATCAACACATCATAATCTCAACCTCCACCTAGCACGTCAATATCCCTGCCTTCGTGTCCTGCCTTACAGTCCCCACACACGTATTTTCCGAGCTGCCATGACGAGGATAAGAACGAAATTTAGGAAGAAATTGGATGACTGTGAAATCAGTCTGAATCTTAATTTTTTTCCTGCTTTGTTCCGGCAGCTTCCCACGTTAGACTGGGCAATGAAGATGATCATGATGAGGATGGTAGTAATGATTATGGTGGTAATGGTGATGCTGCTGATGATGATTGTTATGACGTGATACTGGTAGTGCTGATTATGATGATGATGATGAGGATTATGGTGGTGGTGATTATGAAGATGACGGTGAAGATGATGAGCTTTGGGAAGAAACTGGATGGCCATGAAAGCAGTCTGCCTTTTATTTTCTTCTTTATCCTTCCTTACCCTTGAAAAAAATAATAACCAAATGTTCCCTAATAGTTTCTTCTTAAGTCCTCCCTCCTCCCTAATAAATAATACTAATGATATATAAAATAAATGGGATAAACAGGCAGAGAAGATACCTTAGTTCTAAAAGATGGACTATTGTAAGTAGAGGGTATACTGAGTGATTACGAAATATTTTTAACCTTGGTATGCCCTACGGTATTTCCCGTCAGGGTTAAATAAGGTGGTAAACGAGTAAACACGTGATTAGATAAACAAATGAATAAATAATGATAATAATAAAAAAAAAATAATAATAATAAGTATAATAATAATAATAATAATAATAATTATTATTATTATTATTATTATTATTATAATAACAACAACAAATAAAAGTAGATAACAATAAAAAGTATATCCATGGCTAGGAAAGGAATACAGAAGTAAACCAATGAATATATATAAAAAATAATAATCTATACAAATTAAAATTCAAAAAGGTAAATTATTATATTCGTAACTAAATAAATACCCAGATAAGTAAATAAATAGACAGATAAATAAGAAAAAAATCGTGTAAATAGATGATGGATAAGTAAGTAAAACAGATAAAGGGAAATTTGCTAATAAAACAACAGAAAGTATGTGAAAATAAATAAAAACGAGATAACCTGAATGAAATCTTCTGGTAGTAACAAAAGCAATGTAAACAAAGATTTTATATTTATAACGTGGTTAATGGAGACTATTTCTTTTTACTGACTCTTTTATTTCCTCCTAAGTTAGCTATAATAGTCTAAGGGTAGTAATCATGAGAGAGAGAGAGAGAGAGAGAGAGAGAGAGAGAGATCCACTTTCATACAAGCCACTCACTTTCATCCCCTTTTCCACAAACTGCAAACCCAACTACATCAGCACGGCGAATCACTTCATTTCTCATCCTAACCACTCCCAAAGAATCCTACTCACTATAAGACCAGCTCTCGTAAGGAAGTGGTTAATTTTGGCAGAAGGTTAGATATTTTGGTTGCCTCAGGATACTATTAATCAACCATGAATTGAAAGGACGTAAAAAGGCATACTCAGTAAAACATGAAAAGGGTTATGAGAAATAGGTAACGCTGAGGAGCCCCTTGATCAAAACAGAATTGGGTTGCACAATATTTGGACCACTCCGTACAAGGAATAAATGAGGCAAATAAGGTGGAATGAGTGAGAAAGATGATGGAAGCTATTAGGTAAAAAGAGATGACAATATAGGGACTAGAAAGGAGGCAGGTGACAGGAGGGGATGAGGAACACCGTATTATGGAAAGGGAAAGGCTAACCTGCTGTGAGATGCTGTCCTTTTGCTTATACTTTCACTTTCGCCTGGGTGCGGGGGTGGAATGTATAAATAATAGCTGTAAGACTGGAGTACTTAACACTGTGCTTCTCCTTTATTCTTGATACCACGAGAAAATTTATCTGCGCCCCGCGAAGCGAGAGAAGATATTTGTTCACTTTGTGTTGCATTGCTTTGTGTGTGTGTGTGTGTGTGTGTGTGTGTGTGTGTGTGTGTGTGTGTGTGTGTGTGTGTGTGTGTGTGTGTGTGTGTGTGTGTGTGTGTGTGTGTGTGTGTGTGTGTGTGTGTGTGTGTGTGTGAACAAACAACTCAAGAAGATTCAATCTGATTTTAGCCATAATTGGTGAAGGGGTTGAGGACTTGTCATGGACTTTTTTTTTTTTTTTTTCCAGTAGATAAAATGTCAAGGTCACAGAGTTAAGTCAAAGTTTGATCTGAGAGGGTCAACGTATACAATGCTGACTGAGTTTAGATCAAACCTGGGGGAGGGACTGAGAGTAAGGCAAGTACAAAGGTCTTCAATTTTGAGAACCAACAGTCAAGGGTCAATGCCACAGGACAAGACCATATTTCGAACTGCGTGGCTGTGTGTGAACAAAATGACTATATGAATTTTTATGTGACTTGAATTCATCTTGGCGAAAGGGTCGAGGATCACCCAAGGAGTTGATCCTTTGCATCTGAGAACAATAGGTCAAAGGTCAGGTTACATGGTATCATCAACTTTACTGTTTTTATCTTATTTATACTAAACTTTGTGAGAGACTTCAAGGTGCGGCAAGGATAATCAGGTTCAGTTTCTGGGAACAACCAGTCAAAAGTCAAGATTATATGGAAATGTCAAATGTCAGGGTCAAGGGCAAGGTCAACTCAAACAGTTTTTATCTAATTTGCATGAAAGTTGGTGGAAGTGTTAAGAGTTAGACAAGGATGAAATTATTCAATTCTGAGAGCAATCAGTCAATGGTCAAGGGTAAATGGCAAGATCCAAGTTGGGCCCGTATTTCTATGTGTGAATAAAATAAATGTCACAATTTTTACTCGGTTTGATTCAGACTTGGTTGAAGGGTTAATAATAAGTTAAAGAGTTGATCTGTCAATTTTGAGAACAACAGGTATAAGGTCGAGATAACTGAAATTATGTCTGAATTACACCAAACTTAGTAGAAGGGTTAAGGGTAAGGCAAGGATATGAAGATTTGATTTATGAACAATGTCAAAGTGAGAGGTTATGAGGAAAGGTCAAAAGACAAGGTCAATTCCGATAATTCTGATCTGGTTTGGATCAGTCTTGGTGGAAATGTCAGTCTGGCAAAAATGAAGTAATTCGGTTTGCAGGGCAATTAGTTAAGTTCAGGATCACAAGGCAAAGTCAAATGTCCGTCTCTAAGACCAAGTGGTGGAAGTGGTTGTTGCAATTTTTGAGTGCTTCTTCTCGTTTAATTATTTACTTATTTACTTATTTCTATTCTTCCAACATGTATCATAATATTCGGTTTTCATGCCAGTTTTTCCTGGGACTTTTACCACCCTGAACATGTCTGGAATATTCTGATAAATCAAAAGCCAGCATGTAACAGGGAGTGATCATGGTGCGTATAGTGAGGTGCAGTGCTTTGGTCATGAAGTCTGGGCTGAAGCAGGTTTGAATCCCTAACGGGCAGAGATTTTCTACAAGCACTCTCACATCTCGTTACCTGTTCTCTACCACTCTACTGCTCCCTGTTCGGCAATAACTGACACTGTTCCCCTCATTGCCGGGCTGATGGCTGGGTGGCAAGGAGCACAAAACAAATGTAACAACTGGACGAAATTTTAACAGCATTTAATAAAAATTGTTAACAAAAACCCTTAAGTAAATACAGATAGAATAAATATACATAACAGTTTGATGATTGTGTTTGGATTATAAAGTAAGGTCAACAGCACAGTCCCAAGGCATGAGGTGATCATGGTATTGGGATAAATCAGAGATGCTGCAGAAGATCAAGCAGTCAGAAAAACAGGCTTTAGGTGGCCAAGGCTATCAGACACTAGCATGGCAAAAGCTGTTAACGATGTAGTGTAAATGACGAGAACCAAACTCAGCATCATTTAAAGGAGGGCCTCACCAGATAGATCACGTACAGCCAAGAGATCAACCATGGCGATGATTATGGTAGCTGCCGATTCCAGGACGGCCATGCCCATGCCCGCCAAATCCGTGGCCACCGTGTCCATGCCCGCCAAATCCATGGCCACCGTGTCCATGCCCGCCAAATCCGTGGCCACCGTGCCCATGCCCGCCAAGTCCATGACCGCCGAATCCATGACCGTGGAGAGCTTCATGGTGGTCGTGTCCGGTTATCGTGAGACCGCCATTGCCGAAAGTAACGTGGAAGTGCGGGCTCCCTTGGTGATACCCCCCGCCATGCCCTCCTCCTCCATGCCTCCCGCCGTAGCCATGCCCGCTGCCAAAGAGTAGGGTCGGGTTGTTGGGAGAGCGGTGTGGGAGTGCCGCAGGGAGTGCCACAGGGGCGGGGAGTGCCAGAGAGAGGCCCAGGACACCACAGAGGGACACCACTACCAGAGTCTGTGGAGCAAGCATCATCGTCATCATCCTTGCTCTACTTCCCATTACTACATGTAGTGGGACGAATGCAAAATAGGAACTGGTAAGCACAATAATAATAATAATAATAACAATAATAAGAACAACATGAATAATAATAAGCCTAACTAGAATACCGTAAAATTATTCAAGGATAATT
The DNA here is from genome assembly GCF_032717465.1 of Coenobita brevimanus. Lineage (NCBI taxonomy): Eukaryota > Metazoa > Arthropoda > Malacostraca > Decapoda > Coenobitidae > Coenobita > Coenobita brevimanus. The sequence continues at coordinate 9,284,489 of NC_137027.1, read as the reverse complement.
TTGATCATGAAAAACTTCACACTGCCAATGCCTACAACTTCCAGTGAATTCCAAAAGAGTTATGGCAGAAATCCGCCAGTTTGTAGGTTTATGACAAAATCATAGAGCAACTACATTTTGTAAATACGAGCGTTCCGTACTTGGCTGTCTACGAAACTCGAGCTACAGCAAATTTAGATGTCTTCCATGGCAAGGCAGAGTTTGAGAATGCACTAAACCACCCCAGACAGACATGGAGGAGCAAAAAGCACCTCAGATGAAGCGAAGGTAGCGTTGGGTACTCCCCCTACCCCTCGTTATCCTCACTTAGCAACACATGAGGGAAGGGGTGAGAAATAAGACGGGGATGGTGGAGTAAGAAGGTGTTTTTCTCATTTCTCTTCAGGAAAACGGTCTGTCCCTCCCTCTCTCACTGCAAGCTTTGAAATAGGTCGAGGAGGGGGGAAAAACGATTTACTTTCTTAGGAGGTGAAAGATTTTCTCCCTCTCTCCCTCCCGGATGCAAGTCACCCGTTCATCCACTCTCTCCCATTGTAAGTTTTTTTTTTTTTTTTTTTTTTTTTTTTTTTAGTAATGAAGATGGAAGCAAAGGCCAGAAGCCCGAAGGTGTGTTCCCTCCAAGAATAACCAAAAACAAGAAAACAGACAGCCGAATTCAAGATCTGTTCATTTCGAGATGCCTGGACACACTTCGTTTGAAAGACTGGAGGTCACAGGCAGTAGGAAATACAGACAAAGGAAGACAGTTCCAGAGTTGACCTGTTTTCTACATGAAGGACTGGGAGTGACGGTTAACCCTTGCATTATAAAGCTGGACAGAAATAGATGAATGTTTGTTGTTAAACTTGTGTTACTGCGCCCTCTGTAGTGATGGAGTGATGTAAGCTGACAGTTCAGAGTAGCAGTGACCACTGAAGTAGCGATAGAATAAAGGCAAAGACTGAGGGAAGCCAGAGAGAAGGGGAGAGCTAATGAGACGAAAAGCCTTTGACTCCACCTTTCAGAGAAGAGCTGTAAATGGGGATCCTCCCCACACATGAGAGCTGTATTCTACACAGGGGCGATTAAAACCCGTGTACAAAGTCAACAACTGTGCAGGGGTAAAGAAAGCATGCAGTAGGCTTAGCACACCTAATCTCTTGGAAGCAGATTTTACGAGAGGCAATATGATCCTTCCAAGATATACCCCGAGAGAATGAAACCCCAAGCGATTTACATTTTGATCAATTGACCTCGTACTTAGCTCAGTTTTGTGAGCTGGTCGCCGAGCCGCTTTGCGCACCTTTGGCGAGGTTCATTTTGTTTGCCCTTTTTGACAGCTAGGGTTTTCTATGCGCCTTTGCCTTCCCTTCTTCTGCCTCCTTCCTCCTTCTCGCAGCTTCTGCCTGTCGTCGCTCGTTTTCCATCTTCTTGCGGTCCACCTCTTCCTTCTGTTTTCGTTTCAGTTCTCTTAAGCGCTCCTCGGCGGCAGTCTCCTTTAGCACTGTGTACCAAGCAAGCTTTATCTCTCTGCGCTTCCTCTCCTCTTCCACTTTCCTCTGCGCTGCCCTCATCCGTTCATCCGCCTCCTTCATTCTCCTTTTCAACTCCTCTTCCCTCCTCCTCTCCGCCTCCTCTTTCCTCTTTTTCGCCTCTCTATGTCTAAACGAATGGTTCCTGACCATGGGAGGACAGAAGTTGGGAGACTTAGGAATGGGTCTCTGGGAGAAAGCAGAGGATAGGGTGGAGGGGGTGGAGGTCAAGGATGGGATGGTGGAGGCTGGGATCGTGGAGGACGGAATGGAAGACTGGATGGTGGATTTACTGATGGAGGAAGTGGTAGAGTGTTTAGGAGCCTCTGGGGTCGTGGATTTGGTTTTGGATGGGGTGGGGGTTATGGGGATCGAGGACGTGGACTCGTAACAGACTAGCATGGGGGAGGTTGAGGGGGTCAAAGAGGTAGACTCGTAAGGGACAAGGGCGGGGGACTTCCTCACCTTCACGGAGGAGTGCCGCTTCGCCCATTGCCGCGCCTGGAGTCTATCACAAAGGGCATAGAACTCCCTTGTGCTCCTAATTTTCATCTCTATTGAGCTGTACTCCTCCCGGGCTCCCCAGGATTTTGTACCCCTCTCCCCGGTGCTCCACTTTGTACCCCAACTCGCCTCCTCACTTCGGCATCCACACCCACACCAACACCCGGTATGGTGGCGCCCAGCACTGAAGCATCCATCTATTCTGGTGTGGACGACGGGGAAGAGCGGGTTACTAGATCCCGTCCCTCTGCTGTACCCGCATCTGCTACCAACACACACGCATCCACACGCCTCACATCCCTTATGCTCACACTCCGACTGTTTCTTGCTCTCAGTCGGCTCCTCGTTCCTCCGGCTCTCAGTCGGACTCTCGATCTCGGTCGGGCTCTCGATCTCGGTCGGGCTCACGATTTCGGTCGGTCTCTTGATCTTGGTCTGGTTCTCGATCTCGATCTGGATCTCGATCTCGATCTCGATCTGGTTCTCGATCTCGGTCGGGCTTTTACTCCAGCTCAAAATGTCGATCACGTTGGATTTCATTATAGTTTTTCTTTTTATTTTGGAGAATTAATTTTTGTGTAAAACAGGAACAAAGTTATAATTTAGACACGAAGGAGAAAGGGTAAAAGCGTGCAGGGAAACTAGGATGGAGAGAGAGAGAGAGAGAGAGAGAACGATTCTGTAAAATAATGCGTTAGGGAGGAAAGTGACGGACATGCCCTAAGTGTGAAGTTGACGTAGTGGAAAGTAGGCTAAATTTTGTATCTGACTGTATCCCCGTGAGTCAAATATAACTTGTTTCACCTTAATTTGGGCTAAATATGACATCTCTCCACCGTGAATGCTGGGCTGTAACAAGAGATCAATACAGGAAGATAGCGCTAGTCACGAGGAAGTGCTATGGAAAGGATGTAGATCTGTAATATTGCCGTATTTTGCCACTGAGCTACGTAAAATAAGCTGCAAAGGGACAAAGGTTTGGGCATAAGTGAAAAACTGTAGGCGGCATTCCATTTCGTCAAGTATCTGTAAAAATAAACAAATTCAAAACATTGCTCCGGGATGAGATGTACTACAGTGCGTTTACTCATATATCTATTCACCTTCTCCTTGGCATAGCGCTCCTCCTCCCACCTTCATACTTCCTCACAATTACCCTTTTCACCACCCTATTTTCATCCTCTCCTTCCATACGACCATATCATCTAAGCACATTATTACAGGGCAAAGTCGACACACTTTCTTACTCCACATCTTTCACATATCACGTCATATCTTGTCCACTCTAACTTACCCACTCCACACAGGTTCCTCAATAATCTCATTTCCACTGTTCTTACCCCTGACTAATCGTTCTCCTCCCACACCAAAGCCTCACCATTATACGTTAATATTGGCACTAAAATACCTATATGCGATCCTCCTGCTCTCTCCACTCGCTTTGACCTCTGTTCTGTATCAAGGCCTGTAAAGCACTAGCTGTTTTCTTCCCAGTGCCACTCTTCTTTCCACTTCCTTTGTGCATTTACCTCTCTTTTCAGATAGATATCTCAATATGAGTGAACAGATATGGCTCCCTTCACTGTATACTATCTTGCTGTGTTGTCTTCCTGTGTATTACAACAAAACAATCAGCCAAAAATTTTCAACTCACCGTCTTCATTGTGTAGAATGATGAAGGAGCTGGTATGATGAGGAGGATGCTGTAGTGTGAGGATTGGTGCAATGAGAGGGTTGCTATGACGTGAGGGCTGGTATTATTTAAGGAGTGATGGGAACTGGATTTTTGTTAAGAGCTAGTGCAGGCTGGTGTAGTGAAGTATGGTGTCAAAGGGTGGAATCATGAGAAGAGTGGTATGATGTGAGGAATGTTTTGGCGTGCTGGCTGGTGTGATGACCGGTGCAATGCAGAGCTGGTGGGGCGAGTGCTGGTATAATGAGGAGTTGGTGGTGTGAAGATTTGTGTGATGTGAGGACTGGTATGAAGTAAGGCTGGTTCGGGGTGAGGATTGTTGCTGTCTGGGTGAGGTGGTGGGGTGAGTGGCCTGAGAGAGATGCAGTCCGCTATTCTTATACCTTCTGGTGACGAGGACATGAGTCGTATACCAAGTGACTGTGGAAATTTCTTAACTATTCTTCCTTAGCGACTTCTTCTGCACTTAGCACCTTGATATCCTTGTGCGTGCTACTAATGCAACCCGAATGCATATTAAAAGCGATACAAAAAAACCACAATAAAGGGTTAAGGTAAACAATGAAGGTTAAGTCGCTGAGTAAGAGGTGTTACTATGTCTCCTATGCAACCAGGAACATTGCCCACAGATTCAGGAAGAGGTGTGACATGGAGGAAGGAAAAGGAGAAGTACGACTAGGAAGCAAGGAAGTATGAGAAAATAGGAAGGGGAAAGGAGGGAAAGCGGAGGGGAGAAGAAGAAATAGGAGCAAAAAGGAAGGAGGTAACAGGGGAGAGAGAGAGAGAGAAAAAAAAAGGAGAAAATGAGAATAAAGACTAAAAGAAAGGGGGAACAGATGGAAAAAAAAAAGAGAAGGAGAAACAAAAGTAATGGGAGCAAAAAGGAAGGTATTAAAAAAAAAATGGAGGGGTAGGGGAAAAGGAGGAGAGGAAAAGGAGGGAAAAAGGAGGAGAGGAAAAAGAGGGGAAAAGGGGGAGAAGAAAAGGAGAGGAAAGAAGGAGAGGAAAAGGGAAAAGGAGGAGGAGAAAAGGAGGAGGAGGGGAGGGGGATGAGGGAAAAGAGAATAAAGATGGCTTAGAAGAGAAGCGTTTAAACAGGCAGAGAAAGGGAAAATGAAAGAAATGATGAGACAGACAGGAAGACGATGAGGAAGGCAGGATGGAAGGAGAAGAGGTGGGGTATAAAAGTGATCAAAATGGAGAGAGGAGAATGACGAAGGAAAGAAAGAAAGAGAAGAAGAAAGGGGTTATAAGTGAGATAGTGGAAAGAGCATACTGATGAAAGGAAGGGAGCTATGGGAAGAACAGATGAAAAAAGACAGAAGGAAAGAGGAAGAAGAGATGGAGAAAAAGGGAGGAAGGAAAAGAGAAGGAAAAGAGAGCGAGGAAAAATGAAGGAAAAGAGAGGAATGAGGGGTGGAAAAAAAAGAATGAAAGTAATCAGGAAGAAAAAAGAGATGAAAGAGAGGGAGCAAATACAATAATGAGAGACTGAAAAAAAAAAAATAGCAAGCAAAATGCAAAAAGAAAAAAAAAAAGCGAGGGGAGGGAGAGGGAGAAGAAAAATATAGGAAAGGGATGCAGAGAAAAGGAGAAGAAAGAGTACCGAAAAGAGAGAGGAAAAAAGAGAGCAAAATGAGTATGTGAAAGAGAGGAATGAGGGTTGAACAGTTAAGGCGACAGGTAAGAAGTGACACAGGTAAAGCCAATGACCTCCCTTGCACCTGTGTGGGGATTTCCAGCACCTCTTGGCGCGTTCGTGTGTGTGTGTGTGTGTGTGTGTGTGTGTGTGTGTGTGTGTAAACGAGACTACCACAGCTGTAGTTCCCCATGTCGTTTAATACGTTTCTTCAACTCACCTGGATGGAAGAACAAGGTCACACACGTTCCAGGTAGGGGTGCAGTCGATCAGAAACGTATCGCTCAGGAAGAGTGCGATGATATGCGAAATGATCAATACTGCTTGTGAAATCTCAAGAAAATTAATCAACTAACATTTCAATATCCGTACAAGGACAATATCAACTAAAAGAAAAAAAAAGACACAAGCAGTGCCGGTTCTAGACTGCTCCACTTGGAGGGGCAACTACACACATTGATGGGGCACAAAGGCTAACTAGGGGGCATATCATATACTGATAATTTGCATTTGGGGGGACAATCGAAAAATTTGGTGGGGCATTGCTCCCCCGTGCCTCCCTCTACAACCGGCCCTGGACACAAGCAAGCGACAAATAACATCTTTACCAAAACAAGATTACCAGAGCGCGGAAAGAACATCGATCATTTTTACTGTCATCAATAGGTACTGATGAGGGACGCCTTCACATGGGAGCACCGATATGGCTAGACGGCTCAACTGCCTGGCTAAACAAACGTCCTTAAACTACATCTTTATCCCCCCAAAGGAGGAAGGTTGCCTGCAGAAGAAGGGCAATTCCAGCCTGCAGTCAGGGGATTCACGTCTCCAATGAGCCTGGGGCAACAACAACAAGAACAATAACTACAACAACTACTACTACTACTACTGCTGCTGATGCTGCTACTGCTACTACTCCTACAGCTACTACTATTACTACAACTGCTACTACTACAGCAACTTTCATCAATAACAGTTTCAATGCCACGAATAATTACTGTTCTGCCGCGTTGAATCTCCTGCTATATAGACCTTATCATGGTCGAAAAAACTCCAGAATTCTAACTAAATGATATATGATTTTATTCGGCTAGGAGTGAGTCATAGGAGCCTGGGAGTGTTAATACTGTCACCATTAACCTTCCAATAATCGTAAAAATATGGCTAACAGGCTACTCCTTCACCCTTAGAGCAGCATCTACGTCAGGTTAGCAGCTAGACGAGTGCTTATGTACGGTAAATCTTCAAATCCGTTCGTTTCTCATAACCCAGTTTCGTGGTTAGATTAATAGACGCTTGAATGTTACGTAGATTAGGGTGCCTATTATCATTCATCTTTGGGTGGTAATGCGTGTTTTTATCCACAGCGTCTCATTCAGGCATCAGTGAATCCAGTGATGAGTACGGCAACAAAGACGAGTGGACCTTAACAGTTGGCTACACTATACTCTGGCTAAATACAGGCAAATCTCCTTACTCTCTATCCTCTTAGT
>NC_137027.1:9257649-9272649 GCF_032717465.1 Coenobita brevimanus | reverse complement strand
ATAATGATTTTACCATACTTTCTCGCTAATCCATAACAAGAGTATTCAATCCAGGTAGGCCCTCTCCAAGCTAATTTGTCTTTACGCATGCACTGTTAAACATTTCACTCTCCAATTACTAATTTTTTATATTTCATTCTCGCTACCAATTGATGCTTACATTCAACCTGAGCCATATCTCTAGTAATGAAGGGGATAAGGAAGTCCAGATTTTTAACTCTCCAAACTGAAAAAAAAAAAAAAAAACTCCCAAAACAGAGGAAAACTGTCTAGCGGTAGCAGTAATAGAACTATGTGAAATCCAGTTCACTTCGATGACGAGTTCATATTTTGCTTGTGCTCCTGCCTGGCAAATTACTCTGTATAAGGACGACCTCTTGCCTTGGAGGCTTTCTCTAATTCACCCCACCCGCCCACCCAGTTCACTGCGAGCCGTTTATTGGAACTCAGTACAGCCATCTCTATAAATCAAGACTTACCTACGATCAATGAATGGGGACAAAACAACCTTGTCTTATTTAATGCTAGTAAAACCAAATATATACAATTTACTAATAGACAGATATTGCCAGATTCGTGTCTTACCTTCAGTGCTGCTTATATTCCCATCTCCAAAAGTACTGAAATTCTCGGCGTCTCACTTAACAATGCCCTCAGCTGGACCTCTCATGTCAGATCACTTGCTAAAACCGCCTCATAGAAACTTGGATTATTGTGCAGAGTCCATAACTTCTTCACTGATGAGCAGTTAGCTATAATATATAAGAGTCATGTGCGCTCTCAGTTTGAATATTGCTTACCCTTGTGGAATGGATGTGGAGAGGTTGCATTAAAACAACTAGGCAAAATTCAGAACAAAGATGTTGGAATTATTAATAACCCTGCCATTATGAATAAACTACCTCCCCTGCAAGTAAGAAGGAATATTGCCTCCCTAGCATTATTTTACAAATATTTTTAAAGCAAATGCTCAGATGAAGTTGCGTTATTTTGCTACCTTTCCATGCCTTCCCTCGTGCTACACGGGCATCTGGTAGTGCTCATGACTGGAATGTCACTCAGCCATATCGCAGAACTTCTGCCTATCAGAATTCTTTCATTGTCCGAACTGCAACTGGAACTCGCTTCCCCAGAGTTGTTTCCTTTCAAACTTCAACCTACAGCTGTTCAAGTCCAACTGTTACAGATATTTTATGAATGGAGGACACCAGTAATCTGGGGTATGGATTATTTTTTTTATTCATTTTCTTCCTTCCTCTGTTCTGTTATTAAAAAAATATATACATATATAGACAAATCCACCATTGTGCGCGTCAGTTTCTAAAGCATGTGATGATGACATAAAGCGCCTTACCTTTTGGATTCGTTGCTGTGGGATGCAAGGTGATCACATCTAACAATTACAGGTGTTTCACGGATAACAGACGAACTAAACACAAAAGGGATTACATGGGATTTCGCTAATATGATGCACAGTACCTTTCGCTGGAGTGAAGTACCATGCCTGCGAAAATCCTCGGGGAGTTAAAGGGGTGCATCATATGGGACTTCGATAGTGTGAAAAACATTGCGTGTGAAAATCCATAGGCATGACTGACTGACCGGGCCACTTGTAGAGATGCTCCGGAATCTAAAAATGGCCGTCAGAAATTAAGGGCTTGGTTACACGATCAATAATATGGCAGAATGAAGTGACTTTTCTGTGAGATTTTATTTACAGTTATTTTACGATTCTCAAGTTACATTAAACCCCTCCAGCTCAAAAACCGTCTTCTGAGCTGAATGAAATCGTCTGGAGGCAGGAAGAATAACGTCACCATACCGGAAAAACTAACCTCCTCAGTCCGTGGATGTGTTTTTCAATTTGTTCTTAATTTCTACGGACGATTTTATTCAGCGTAGAAGAGGCCACGATTGAGAAAAAAAAAGTTACAAGAATATTCAAGAAACACGTCAGATAAAGGCAGGAATACATACATACATACATACATACATACATACACACATACATACATACATACATACATACATACATACATACATACATACATACACACATACATACATACACACATACACACATACATACATAAAAACCACCTCCCCCACCGACAAAAGACTGACGGATTATTAGCCTCTGGAATCCTTCTCTCCTACTCAGTCTCAGTCCACGAACCCGGGGTGAGGGGAGGTAAAGGAGGAGGAGGGAGGGGGGTAAGGGAGGAGGGAGGGTTTGGGGGGTACGCTAAAACTGGATCTGTAAAACCCGTCACGTGGCCACATCTTACACGTGACCGGCACTGCTTAGTTACCTTACGTGTGAGTGTGTGTGTGTGTGTGTGTGTGTGTGTGTGTGTGTGTGCGCGTAAGCCAGAGGACGTGAATTTCATCTTGACAGAGAGAGAGAGAGAGAGAGAGAGAGAGAGAGGCACTTTCCGTTAGTAGTGGTAGTAGTAGTAGTAGTAGTAGTAGTAGTAGTAGTAGTGATGGTACTATGAGCAGTAGTATTTTTCAGGATCAAGGACAGCAAGTTGAGTGACGTTAATTGCAGGCTAATGGAAGATAATGGCTTTTTCGTGGCTAGGTTGTGACGTCATGCACAGTCCCAGAGTTCATCTTATCAAAAACATATCCAAGCCTGTCCATCGAGATTCACATACACTCCTTCCCACACGCACGTAAAAAAAAAGAAAAAAAAAAAGAAAAAAGAAAGGGAAAAAAATGGTCACAGCCTCCACAATAACTATACTGTTTTTACTCTAACTTGGCCTAAAACTGCCACCTCTCCATCTTGAAAGCTAAGTTGTAACAATAGCTTAACTACTATACTGTGGTGCCAGTCACGAAGAGGTGTTACGGAAAGGATGTAGAGCCGAAGCAATGTCTTTTTCTGTCAATGAACTATGTGAAATAGGCTACAAAAGGACATATTTTTAAAACCAGTTGAAGTGAAAAAACTATAGATACCTAACTCCATCAGACAGAGGACTTTTTTTTTTATCTTATTTATCTTTATTTTGCGCAGGAAAAGTCAAAATAAACAGAAAAATAGAAAAACAGTAAAGGATGTTGCACCACGGATAATTTTGCCAGATGACGCTGAAGTTCCCCACGTCAGGCGGCGGAATTTACCTACGCCACTACCCTGACCTCCAGAATGTACCCTTCCCATCCCTTCACCCCCCCTGTCCCCACTCCTTCAGTACTGTCCCATCCCCTCTTTGTCCCCTTCCTCATGTTCCTTGCCCCTATCCTCTCCTCTTGCCCCTGTCCTCACCTCCCTATATTTCCCCCTCCCTGCCCCCAGACCTCAAGTACTTTCCCCCACCCCACCCTGTCCCTTCTCTTCCTCACACCATGCCATTCCTCCCGTCCCCTCCCCTCCCCTGCTCCTCCGCAAGTACTTCCCCACACTGATCCTCCTCTTCCCCAGACCATTCCATCCCTCCTGTCCCCTCCCCTCCCTTCCATTTCTCCTCCTCCTCAAGAAAGTCCCCTCATTGTTTCTTCTCTTCCTCACATCAACCCATCTCTCCTGTCCTCTCGACTTCTCTTATCCTATCCTTTCCTTCCTATCCTCGCTCCCTGCCATACTCTTCTATCTTCCTTCCCTATCCTTTATCCCTATTCTCCCCCTCCCCTCCCCTAGTGTCTTCCCCACACAATGAATAAACCAATACTAACTCTCTGTTGGGCAAGGGCTTCTCGGGCTGAATAAAATTATCAGGTAGCAGGCAAAACAAAGATTATCAAGTTAAGTTTCTGAAGACCTTACCTCTCTTAGTTATCAGATAAATGGTTCAGTATGTCACACTTATTATACCTCTACATAAATCATCATTGTCATCTTCACCATCATGATCATACTACTTCTTCTAATACTACTAGTACTGCTACTAATGATAATAATAAGAATAAGAATAATAATAACAACAATAATAATAATAATAATAATAATAATAAAGTGACCATAGTAACAGCAATAATTCAATGTCATGCAGATACAATAAACGAGAAGAATACAGAAATTAAAGAACACTATTTAATTCTATACCAAACCACTGCATGATATAACTTCTAACTACCCAGCCTCACACAACAACATCTCCTGCATGTCTTGGGCAACACGTACGTACATGGGGTGAGGCTTTATATGCAGTTGACTTAGATTTGGTGTATAATGTTGAAACTCTGTATTTCTTTGGGTTGTTGAGTGCGTAGTCAGGTTATATTATTATTGTTATTGCTGGTGTTTGTTATTATTATTATTATTATTATTATTATTATTATTATTATTATGATGATGATGATGATGATGATTATTATTATTAGTAGTAGTAGTAGTAGCAGTAATAGCAGTAGTAGAAGTATCATCATCATCAACATTCTCATTACTACTATACCCTGTTTGATTGACCTGTCGAACTGAGATGTATGGGGCGAGTAGGGTGTGTTTGTTTCGCGGCCGCTGATTGGGCACTGATGATGTAAATGTACAGGTCTTCGTATTTAAACACGTATATATTTATATCTCTAAATTCCCTGTAATATAAGCAGCCAATTTAAATGTGAATTAATTTCCGAAGCTTAAGAGGTTAAAATTGGCTGAAAAAGTTTACTGTTATCAAAGAAAATTAAAGTTGATTATAAATTTTATAAAACGATGAGTGACGTTTGAAGTAAATTATCCACCCACAGCGTACACCCACATCCACATGCTGCACTGCATCCACACACGGTGCACACCTACGTCAGCACGTTGCACTGCAATACATGCCTGCATTTACGTCAATGACACCATCGGCGGCCAATCAGAAGCCGCGAATCAAACACACCCTAATTGCCCCATACATCTCAGCTGCACAGGTCAATCAAATTGACTATACTACTACTACTACTACTACTACTACTATCATTAATATAATTATCATTATTATTAGCATTATTATTATTGTGCATCTAATGGGTTAGATGGCACGCCGTTCATTGATAGGTTAGAAGTCGCTTCCAAACCAAAGCCCATTGGCTGACGTCGGACGGCCATCTGATCCCAAAGTGCTACACGCCCCAGCAATGTCCACTAAGAAAAGGCAAACCCTTAGATCATAATGGAGGGAAATGAGGGCCCAAGAAAAATGCATTTATAACTAGCTAAACTTAAACAAGCTGCTATTGGTGTGCTGTAGGTATGTAATTAGGGGTGTCAAAGCTTACTGAACGATTAGTACTGGACAACTGGTTACTTCACGAGGTTGGAATAAAATCAAGCTACGACGTGCCGAAAAAAGGATTCTGAAAAAGGAGTGGAACCGCTAACGTCCATCTCGAAATCATATACTGCTGTAAAAAATGAACTTTTGTTTAAGATGAAGCTTTGGCAAAAGAACATAACTCCTGACCTGCAAAGCTATTCCTGCAATCAGTCACTGCTGATTTCCCTAGCAGGCTGTCATATAAGGGCTGCACCTACCACATACTCAAGCAAAGCGAGAACAATTTTTGACCGCAGAGTAGGAAGCCTGGACAACAATGTGCTTAAGAGATTGGAGGTCGAAGAGGAGGGGAAAAGACGGACTAAGTACTGAGATACCAGCATAAAATGATCTCCACATTTCATCATAGCTCAGACCCTCACTATTTCAAATGGGAGATGAGAGATCCAAAAATGCCATCACACCAGTCATGTATGACACATGTATTTATTGTAGACGTGTGGAAATGCATGTATATTGTGAGTAGGAGGACTGCTGGGCCTCAGAGAATGCAATATCTAGCTAGTGACCAGGAAAGCAACATCTCATAATTCATTTTTTGTCAAATGTCTAACTCCAACAAAAAAAAGTAAATTAAGTAGCACTCAGGGAGCACATACCTCAGATAACGATAAGCTTATGATTTATTGCTGTCCTTCCTCTTTTCTCTTATACGAATGCTTTTACTCTCACATAGTGAATTCTATGGTCTTAGTTTGCCCTATTACACACTAAAAGAGAGCGCATACTTCCGTCAACGCCAATAAAATTTATGATTGCTTGCAACCGGATCCGAATCCACCCCAGAACCTAATAAACTCTTCCATGACCCACTGCCTACTTATCCATCAAATTTCACTGAAATCTGATGTCATTTTTTCTAGATATCTTGCACACAAAGAGACAGACACGTGTCAACATATAACCTCTAACTTCAGTGGCGGAGGTAATAAAATAAGAACCGGAATTTTCCAGCCCGGGAAGGTATTTTCCCCAGTGGCCACGCAAAACACAACACTCCTCACTTTCACACCCTTTTTATGCCCGTCGCTTTATCGCAGGAGTCACAGGGCACCACCAGTTTCTCATCTGCATAGGGCCGGTCACAAGAGCTGTTTTTTCGCAAATTTTCGCAGCGACTTTAAGATGTTGCTGACGACTTTTCCTGGCGACTGCTACGGCAAAGGTCCATGTTGCACGCAGTCCATTTAAAGTTGCAAAAAATGTCACTGGGATAGAATTGCCAAGGAGAATTTGCAAGGAAAACCCCTCTCTCCCTGTCAATGACCTTCTACTATTCTATTCAGATGTTAAATATTTAGTCACCGTGAAGAGAACGAACTTGACACTGGCTCTCATATATGCATCTTGTTACGCCTGTGCTTCCGTATTTCTCACATAAAGAAAGTGGACAATCACGAGAGGGGGACGACCATGGCACGACTGAATCACGAAGCCGGCAGGACAAGAACATTTCCCTTACACACACACACACACACACACACACACACACACACACACACACACACACACACACACACACACACACACTAAATTTAGGCCAGGCTGAAGGAGGGGGTGGCAAGCAATAACATCCTCTTCTCTAGGGATCGTAAATATAAACTATACTGTTTTTATGCTCATGATAAGATTGTTTATATATTCTTTTATCTTCTCTCAGATATTCAGGATACACTTCAGAGGCAAACTAATGCGAATATTAATGAGAGAAACTGCAAAGTAAACCTGTTGACTTCCTCGGGGTGTTTATTAGTCTACCTGTTGATTCAGGTGTTTAATGGTCTACCTGTTGATTCAGGTGTTTAATGGTCTACCTGTTGATTTAGGTGTTTAATGGTCTACCTGTTAATTTAGGTGTTTAATGGTCTACCTGTTGATTTAGGTGTTTAATGGTCTACCTGTTAATTTAGGTGTTTAATGGTCTACCTGTTGATTTAGGTGTTTAATGGTCTACCTGTTGATTTAGGTTTTTAATGGTCTACCTCTTGATTTAGGTGTTTAATGGTCTACTAGTTGATTTAGGTGTTTCATGGTCTACCTGTTAATTTAGGTGTTTCATGGTCTACCTGTTGATTTAGGTGTTTGATGGACTACCTGTTGATTTAGGTGTTTAATGGTCTACCTGTTGATTTTCTCCCCTCAGTAGCATGGTTTAGCCCAGTGTAGGTAGCATCCGACCTATGGGCTCCGTGATAACTGATAATATTTACCGTACACATTGGTAAAAAGTTTTGGTCGCTTCTCTCTCTCTCTCTCTCTCTCTCTCTCTGGGCCTGTTTGTCTGGGTGTTATCTTTGGTGCTCCTTGACCTAGAAACGCCTTGTTTTCAGGCTGGCAGTTACTAATCATATCTAGGTCAGGTCAGGGGTCGAAGGTCAAAGTGTACAGCTATCACTATATCCGTGGGTGTTGTAGCTGGAACATTATTAATAGAAAATGTTATCATACAAAACAAACCACAATACCATCTCCTTTACTACTCCAGTTCTTTGATTATTTAGTCATTTACTTCTCTTTACTTTATTTCTTTACTTTATTTACTTTATATCCTTACTTCCTTTACTTTATATCTTTATCTATTTTATTTCTTTACTTTCTTCACTTCATTTACATTATTTCTTCATCTTATTAATTTTGTCTATTTTTTTCACTTTATACAGCATTTCTTTACCTGCTTTATTTCTTTACTATATTTACTTTATTTCTTTAATTTATTTACTTTATTTCTATTTTCTTTACTTAATATTTTTACTTTATATCCTTTATTAACTTTACATCTTTACTCGATACCTTTATTTGGGTACATTATTTGCTTTATTTTTTACTCTATTTACTTTATTTCTTTACTTTACATCCTTTATATCTTTATTTCTTAACCTTATTTACATTATTTCTTTACACTCTACTTTATTTCTTTACATTAATTATATACTTTATTTATTTACTTTATTAACTGTTCTATTTTGCTTTATTTTCTTCATTTATTTTTCTTCTAGACAATTTTATTCAGCCTTTTGGTAGACCTTTTTTAATAAGGGGATACAGCCATGAGCAAAAGTTAGCCGATAATCCCCAGCCAACACAGTGTCCAGCAGTCAGTTTCTCTCTCTCTCTCTCTCTCTCTCTCTCTCTCTCCTCATAGAACAGGGAGTATCTTTCCTGGTCATATTCATTTGTCGTTTGCTTTACATTACTATCGCACAAAAACAGCTCACCTAACGATTTCCATTACCAAAGCCACAAGAGCAATGCAGGAGGACTTTTGTTCAAGGCTGTACAAGAGTGCCATATCCAACCTCTCCCGTCCGGACATTCCCTTTCGATAAACAATTTTCCGGGTGGACGCCGCATCTACGTCTCTCCACCCAATTAAAAAGGACACCATAGCAGGCTCCACATTACCCCGTTACTTGGTTATATGGTTACCACCCAGCGATGTAAATGGTTTCTTAGGCTAAAGGATGAAATTAGGCTTGGCACTTGGTGAAGAGCCACCTGAAGTGGGAGGAGGAGTAATGTAAAGTGACAGAAGCGATGGAAGGAATGGGAAGAGAGGAGAGCAGACACAGAAAAAGAACGATGAAAATGAAGGCAGCACTATTTTCAAGTGAGTGCATGATGGTCGCCACCACCTACCGCCACACCACCACACAAGTTTACGTCATTGCCAGACCCTGTATGACTAAACCTCCTCCCCATCTCACCTCCTCCAGCCTCATAATCACAGTACCTCCACTTCCTCATTCCTAAGCCCAAAAAGAGAGAGAGAGAAAAAAAAAATGGTCTTCAGGCACTACTAGCGATGCGAAAAAAAAGAAAAAAAAAAGAAAAGTAACTCCTCCAGCCTCACCCTTGACCTTTAGGTAGTACTCCTACTCTGATAGGCCAAGAATGCTCTCTTGCACATCTTCCTTACTAGCATTTTTTTTTTTTTTTGCATTTGATAAATTAATATTTTTGAGGTGTGTTATACTCTTTTAACGCTAACTTGGACTAAAATTGAGATGGTAATTTTTCCATGGATGTAGTACCGTAGCACTGGCCAATTCTGCCACTGGGCTACGTGAAATAAGCTGCAAAACAACGAAAATCTGGCCCAGGTTAAAGTAAAAACAGTATACTTATGACGTCCGTGACGATAAAAAAATTGACACAAATAATATACAAAAGAAAAACAACGCGTACTAGGCATATGCTAAATTTACCACTGAGGAGGAGGCGATACGGGCCCTTTTTATGACACTCGCTGTTTATTTCTTCTGTTTATTTTATTCTTTTTTGCAGTGTGGTAAACAACAGATCACGTTTGGAGTAGCTTTTTTTTTTTCTCAGCCTTCGTCCTCAGTATCAACCAGTTATATCTGCTTCCTACGTTGTCGTTTCTCACTGTCAGCACACACACACACACGCACACACACGAGCAACAGCAGACCAACCGGATGCTTCCAGTTCGCCTACTACTGTATAAAACAAGCAATGACGATTTTGTTTATTATACGAGACAGACACTAAACACATTCTTCTACGATTATTGTTATTATTATTATTATTATTATTATTGTTGTTGTTATCATTATTGTTATTATTGTTATTATTATGCCCCTTATCTTTGCAAAACCTATAGCAAAACTCCCTCTCTCTCTCTCTCTCTCTCTCTCTCTCTCTCTCTCTCTCTCTCTCTCTCTCTCCCACCTATCAAAAATGTCCCCCTCTCCCGCACAATTCAGTATCCCATTTTCTCTTTTCCTTATTTTGTTTTCTTTTAACAGCAATTTATAGTTTCGTCAGTAGTAGACACTAATGACCTTCGTGTGTTAATGAGAGAAGATATAGCCTACTGGGACCGGACATTCCAAGGAGCTGAGGCTGGGACCACTATCCTTATAATACAGGTTTTGTAATATTTCTTCTTCTTCTTCTTCTCTCTCTCTCTCTCTCTCTCTCTCTCTCTCTCTCTCTCTCTCTCTCTCTCTCTCTGTGGTACTTGTGTCGTAATATTTTCGTAGTCTTGAGCCTTTTACAGTTTCCATACGCTGTGAATTTTAACTTTACCTAAAAATGCCGTCTCTTCGTCTTCAATGCTGAGCTGTAAGGAGAGATTAACACTAACCTATAATGGTAGTCACGAAGAAGTGCTATGAAAATGATGCAGACCAGTAGCATTGTCACATTCAACCAGTGAGAAATAACAAGAGATTAACACTAATGTCTAGTACTAGTCTCGAAAAAGTGCTACGGTAAAGATATGGAGCCGTATCATCTTTTTCTACCACTGAGCAACGGAAAATCAGCTGCAAAATGACAGAAATATTTGCAGTGAGAAAGTGGACGAACTGTAACTTTCCACAATCTGTCGCAAAAAACACTCAAAATATCACAGAAAACTATTTAACATTTCTAATACTAGTTTCTCTTAAATTTACGCCTCACAGGACAAACTAGGAGAAAGGAAATGCAACGAAACTGGCTTCAGGTCTTTATTCCTCTAACGTATGACTTTACTAAGAATTGGCTCTGTGTAGTCTGAAGCACTGGGGAAACAAAGAATTAATTTTTTTATGTTTTCCCACTAAAGTCTTCTTTATTGCGTTTTCTCCCTTTCTTTGATTTTATTCATGTCACTCTGCATTACACCAGACAACACGTAGTTCCGCCAGTAAGAGATGTTCATGACCTTTGCATGTAGCACGAACAAATGAGTGAAGCGGAGAGATAATGAACCCAATTTCTCCCATGCTCTCTCCTGTCTTTTCACCCCTACTCATAATATCCTCTTGTGCATTCAGAGAGATAATGCGCTCAATCTCTCATCTCCAACTCTCTCCTGTCTCTTTCCCCCTTACTCATATTATCCATTTGTGCATTCAGAACGATGAACACGGTCTCTCTCAAGCTCTCTCCTGTGTTTTCTCCCTTACTCATTATATCCACTTAGTAGGATCGCTCATAAACAACACACAGTCTCGCCAGGTAGGAGATGCTGATGACCTCTGTGTGTTTGGTGAGGACGAGTGAGAGAGGACATACGTGGACACCGGACATGCCAGGAATATAAGGGCGGGAATTATGAACCTTTTTGTAGAACTCTTGCAAGAAATCTGTAGGAATAAAATCAACCCTTCCAATTTACTGACGTCTTGTATATTTTTTGTTGCTATCACCAGACGATTTTATTCACTTTCAAAGGGGTTTTTGGAACTCGTGCTGGTGGTGGTGGTGGTGGTGGTGGTGGTGGAAGAGAGGGGAGGAAACAGGGTATAGTGTGCCCTTCATTAACTATTCCAGTGCTAGGAAGTCGCCTTAAACTGAATCAAATAGCTTAACGCTGGCAGGAACAAAATGAGAAATGCGTCACCTGACTGAAGGAGTTGGGATGAAGCGCAGTCCACTAGAATGTCTGAAGTGTGTGTTATGCCTTGCCTAAAACCTCAAAATTTCCTAAGATATAAAGCTCCTTGAAAGATACCCGTATTTTTTTCATTGTCTGTGGTCCGTGGTTTTATACCGATTAATTTTCTTGAATTTGAGCCATTGATAATATTCTTTTCTCTTCACCACAAATTCTACCAAACTCCTTCACAATCAGACGAGTAAATAACAGAGAAAAAAATACGATAAAGCAAACTGATTTCCGATAACAGCACTTTACACTCGACTCAGGTAAATAATAATAATAATAATAATAATAATAATAATAATAACAGAGTCAAAAGTACACTCAAACCAAATAATTCCCAATAATACTTAGCTTCCATGGAGACGCTTGACTTGCAAACTAGTCAAAATCCTTCATAAATTACCTCCCCCCTTTGCTGAAATGAAAGCCGGGGGAGGGAGGGGGGGGGGGAAGAGAGAGTACCAAAAGTAACCTACAGCATACAACCACAACGCTATTTTTTTTTTAACTTCTGTATTTTCTTCACCAAACCTCTTTTAATTCCACTATCCACCCTATTAGAGAGAGAGGAGGGGAGGGGGTGCAGACAAACAGACAGACAGAGTTCGTCGGGAAGTAAGTAGGTGCGGTAGGTAGGTAGGTACAAGTAGAGAGAGAGCGAGAGAGAGAGAGAGAGAGAGAGAGAGAGAGAGAGAGAGAGACTAGTGACGGTGCTTCAAGGTTAGAGGTGCACTGAAGACGGTATGGTTCGGGAAAATACAAGGGAAGTATCGTAGAGTAGGAATAAACTGTCTTTCCCTCCGGTGCCGTGATAACCCTCTTCCCTACGCTGACGTCTTGAAGGTACTCGTTAATTCCAGGCTATTATAGTCACCTTCTGAACACCTGTCGCATTTAAGGGGATAAGGAAGGCTATATCCAACCCATCAAAATTAAAATGTCCCTCTTAATCTAAATAAAGTCGCAAGGAAAGAGTAAGAACAGGATTTAACACAAGTCACGGGATAGTAGGGATTAAAGGTGGGTTCAAGGTGATGGCGTTTTGGGAAGTACGAAGGATGCAGAGTAGAAGCGGAACTACACTGTCTTGAGAAAATAAATACGTTGTATTTTAAGATCCGAGGTATATTTCCGGAGGTTTAGCAAGAGTGTGACTGGAGTGACCATAAAACGATGATGAAATGTACGTATGAATGACCGTGAGAATTTAGAGGAGAAAAGTTAGACTGACCCCTATCGACCGAAATGCACTGTTGCGGAAGTACTGTATACAGGTCAGCCAGTATTAGTGTCAGTTTCATTGTTTTAGCATATTAGAAGGATTTGTTTTGCCAGTGGAGCGAGAGTCGGAGGGGAGGAGGGATATTACTCTATTCAGTCCAGGGGGGGCCACAAAACAAAAATTCTTGGCAACCACTGCACTAGGACCCACCGACATGTCAGGAAAATTGATATCCCCGCTAATACCAGTGCATCAATGCGTTTTTTTTTTTTTTTCACTGTCACCTGGGAGAGATGTACAGTTAGTGAAGTACCTGTCCTACCAAGGCTAAGTGAAAACATTGTGAATAATGTTAACCTTCTGAGACACGCATTAGTTAGGATTACAGTCTTGCTTTGTTTCGTCATTTGCAAATAATCTTCACACAAAAACGGAGAGATGGCGTGATTACTGATGTATTTTATAAATTTTAGGGAGCTCATTAATACCATTTCCTGACTAGCTTCCTTCTTCATAGAGTAAATTAATGTTTTCTTGTGCTATTGATGTAAACCTTTATCGACTACTTCCTATTGGAGGGAAGTAGCCCAGTAGTCCCTCAGCTGTCAATTACAGGTCACATTTATACTACTCATCACAGTCAATGGTTTCCTGGGGTACATGATGCCTTCTGTCATATCAGTAGTTACCTGCAGATAACACTACATCGTGTGAATGGATGGTGGGCGCCAAAACCTACCAACTCCCATCCCACATATCAGTGGGAAGTAGATGTGGGATGAGGTCACTAAATCAAAGCAAACAGTACCAAGGTTTTCCAGATTTTTAATTCTGTGTATCAGATGGTAAAACACAAAGAGCAAACGATACTGTGTGTGTGTGTGTGTGTGTGTGTGTGTGTGTGTGTGTGTGTGTGTGTGTGTGTGTGTTCTTCTTGGCCACCGCTCCCTGTACCTCGGCATGGCAGTGTGAGCTTAAGGTCAAGGAAGTTAATAAATATTTAATATGAGTGAGGGCTCAAAAAGGACTTGGGAGTGTTTGATAGGCGAATGTGGTACTAGGCACACTAGGAAACTTTTAGACTGTAATTCTGATGTCAAGAAGACTAGGAAAGATTTGTCTTCCCCTTTGAATAATAATGGGATGGAGGGGTAGTCAGCGCAAGGAAAGCATGCAGACAAAAGCACGAAATGTATTGTGAAACGTCTCTCCCAATTCCCTTAAGGACCATGACGTTCTTTTATATTACACTCTTACTGCTCTCACATGCCTATATCAATTTGGGGGAGACCACGCGTATGAATGAAGTTAGACAAAATTAACTTGTTTAGTACGGTAATTTATTCACTTCTGGGGAGACCTGTCAATGTATGTGTACCACCGCCACATGCTTATATTATCAAGGTTTGGGGACACCACTCGTAAGGATGTGGTTAGACAATGACTCCAATAACTTCTATAATACGGCGATTTATTCAGTTTAAAAGTTATCTCTACGTGGTTTTGTTTAATAAAAAAAAATACGCTGGATGCAATAACTGTTTTCCAGGTTCTATAAACATCAAAGAACTGAAAGTGTTTATAGGACGAGTTGACTGCCACGGTGACTTAACGAAATTTGAACATCACAACAAAAGAACCTCGCCGAATGTGCCTTTGTATAATATAATTTCAGTTTCTCTCTATAAAATTATGGGCCTAAATGATCAAACAACAATGCCTTGGGAAGAAGTGCTATTAACGTCTATTATGGAAAGGTGACAGGGGACAGGGGCGTGTTGTGAATGGCGCCAAAATGTCTAAGGTCCATATTCTCACTTTTCCTTTACGATTTCCTTTGCTTATTTTACCTTGGTCTTGGCTTGCATGCTCCTCATATCGTTCTAAGATTCACATACTTTCCATCAGTAACAAATAACGGGATAATAAGGTGCAAGAAGGAAAATAAATCGCTAAGGAACAAGTGTTAACGAAATGTCCCAACCTTGTGAGAATGCGGGAGTAAATGTTTATAAATACAACATCCAGTAAGGACCGTGTCAGACCTTCACCTCCCCAGTTAACCTCAGGACAAACCCACCTCAAAAAACCAGCATGAGCAACAGTCT
>NC_137027.1:9110149-9255149 GCF_032717465.1 Coenobita brevimanus | reverse complement strand
TTGGCTAACGATTATGCTAATAAGAGGGACGCCTTCACGTGGTAGCACAGTCGGATGGTTCTGCCGTCCGGTTATACAAAAGTCCCTCGCCTCCTTCCTTATCTCCGGAAAGAAGGATGGTGAACTCCAGGAGAGGACAAACTTCAGCCTACAGGCACAGCTTTTGGAGGGGGGTGGGGGAGAGGGGGCAAACGCCCCCCTTGTTTTCGTCAAACTGATGATAACTTGCAATAAAAACACCGCTATTTACCAAAATGTATGCAATAAATACCTTACAGCGCTTGGATTTGCCCGTATTATTATATTCCTATTATTAAAACATGTAAAATAAAAATGGATTTTCCTATTTTGATTGATAAAACGCATTAGATCCAAATTTTGCTAGGAATCACCCCCCCCCACCCACCTTTTATAAAGTGCTGGATCAGGCATTAAGCCTGAGCACCACTGGGTTCACACTCAGATGAACCTGGAGCAACAACAGTAACGATAATGCGGACTGATAGTTATGTTCTTGGGGTGAGGAGGTTAAATTTCTTCATTGATAAGGATCCACTGACGTCTTTCAATCAACCCAGCTTAGCACAACTATAATCAGACGAGAAAAGTTATAGAAATCATAAGTACAATTTAACTCCTCCAATCCAGTGACGTCTTTTATCGGTTAGTTTTATTCGGATTCTTTTCAACGATTTTATTCAGCCCAGGGGAGACCTTAAGTAGCGAAAGGATTAATGAAGGTTGAATAATCTCTCCAATTCAAACTGTCTCCTACGCCGAGTGGGACAGTCTGATGGCAGCCAGAATTAGGCTGAAATTTCGTCATCGTAGTGAAAGGGTACTGTGCCTCTTAACCCCTTATTTGCAATGACGTTTTTAGTTTTTGCTACATACTTGAGGAGGAGAAGTGGCAAGTGAAAAAGACGACTATAGAAAAGATGCAGAGACGAAGGTTTGTCTTAGTCTTCCACTGAACTATGTGAAATAAGCTGCAAAAGGACGAAACAAGCTGTAAAAGTACAAAATAAGCTGCAAATGGACGAAACAAGCTGTAAAAGTACAAAATAAGCTGCAAAAGGACGAAACAAGCTGCAGAAGGACAAAATAAGCTGCAAAAGGACTAAATAAGCTGCGAAAGGACGAAAATCTCCACCTACTTAAAATCAACGAGCTATAGTTACTGTATATGGGACGTTATCATTCATTGACATTTGCATATATATATATATATATATATATATATATATATATATATATATATATATATATATATATATATATATATATATATATATTTTTTTTTTTTTTTTTTTTTTTGGGTAGGTGGGGGCTCTCACCATCCATTCACTCGATGTATTGCTGCTCTCGGGTGTCTGCCCTTTCTTCTCTTCCATCGTTCTTTCCTTCCATCCTCTTCTGTCTTTTTATCCTTCATTCTTTCCTTGTCCTTCTGCCTACGGGTGACTTTGCACTCCCTCTTCTGTCTTTCTTTCCTTCATTCTTTCCTTTTCCTTCTGCCTGTGTGTGACTCTACACTGAGTGACAAGCCAAATGGTTTCCTGTACACCAGGAAACCATTTACTACGGTGGGTGGTAACCATATAACCAAATTTCGGCACCTGGTGGTTTAGTGCGTAATTACTGCGTTCCAGTCGGATTGAGCCGGTGAAGGTTTATATCCAAGGGATGGTTGTGGTTGATTGCTCATGTAATGCCACTCAGGGATGAGTGAGGCTGGTCACTCTCATCTTAAATGTCGAGACCAACTGCCTTGCCCGGGGTTCCTACTCTCCTCTTGGGGCAATGTAGGATTGGATGATGGATGGATGGATGTATATATATATATATATATATATATATATATATATATATATATATATATATATATATATAAAACACAAGACAGCACTGAGATTTCAAACGCAAAATAAATCGGAAAGAAAATGGTGATACGGAGGCTTCTTAATGACGAGAATACGGCCGTAAGTAGACAGGGTCTGCAGAATAAATTGATAATATAAAGGAGTTAGGGAGAGTTATTAACCAACGAGATTTCGGGCATAAGTGGACTGGGTTTGCAGAATAAATCAGTAAAGAAAAAGTGATACGCAGCTTTCGTAACCAACGAGAATACGGGCGTAAGAGGGCTGGGTCTTCCCTCACGCGCCGATTCCCTCTGTTTCTGATCGTATTCTGAGTTTATACCTCATTTCGTCACCTGCGGAAAGTCCCCGGGAAGGTACTAGGTAGATGGGTGGGTAGCATGAGGGGTTGTGTGTGTGTGTGTGTGTGTGTGTGTGTGTGTGTGTGTGTGTGGTGTGTGTGTGTGTGTGTGTGTGTGTGTGTGTGTGTGTGTGTGTGTGTGTGTGTGTGTGTGTGTGTGTGTGTGTGTGTGTGTGTGTGTGTGTGTGTGTGTGTGTGTGTGTGTGTGTGTGTGTGAGGTTTTTTATGTGTGTGAAGAAGCCGATGGTGGTGGAAGCATATGACCGTGAAGAGAGAGAGAGAGAGAGAGAGAGAAGTATTAACATGTAGACAAAATCGCCAAGAAATACACGCCACGAAATCTCCCATGGTGGCGAGAGTATAGGGCCTCGAGCGCTGACCTGGACTTCCCAAATAATTTCTCTCTCCTTTATCTTCCTCCTTGTCGCTAAGAGGAGGAGGAGAAATGGAGAGGAAGATTAGCGTAAAATCATCATCATCATCATCATCCTGAATCATCATCATCATCATCATCATCAACATTAACACCATTACCACGACCACCACTACCGTCATCATCATCATTATTTTTCTTGCCGATGAGAGATGGGGGAAATTAGGACCCAGAGAGAGAGAGAGAGAGAGAGAGAGAGAGAGAGAAGGAGGGAGGGAGGGAGAGAGAGAATAGGAGGGGAGGGGGAGCAGGAAGTACTTGGTTGATCGTGGAGAGTTCAAGAAACTGGACTCAAGGCTCGTAACCACTTCTTACTCTCCCTTCCCCTGCGTGGGTGTGGGTAAGGGGAGGGGAAGAAGGGGGGATGTGAGAGGGGAGGGGAGAGAGAGCTGAAAGAGGATGAGGATATGAAGAGAGAGAGAGAGAGAGAGAGAGAGAGAGAGAGAGAGTAGGAGGGAGGGCGAATGTGGGTACGAACGGGGAAAGAGATGGAGGGAAGTAAAAGTAGGGAGTGAGAGAGGGAGAGGAACTGAAGGAAAAGGGAGAAGAGGAACGGATAGAGGGGTGGGGAAAGAGGAGCAAAGAGGAAGAGGAGGAGGGAATAAATGATAGTGGGAAGGGGAGGAGAGGGCAGGGGGGAGGGAGAGTGTGAGGGGAGGAATGGAGAGCAAGCTGGGGGAAGGGAGGGGAGAAGGATAGTAAGGACAAGAAATGGAGAGAACACGGAGGGATGGGGAACGAGGGTAGGAAGAGAGAGGGATCTGGTCAAAGAAGGTGGGTAGGGGGAAAAGACAAAAAATGAGGTATTTACAGAGAGAGAGAGAGAGAGAGAGAGAGAGAGAGAGAGAGAGAGGTGAGGAGGGGAATGAGACGGAAGGAAGATAGCAAGATAAAAAAAAATAGAGAAACAGGAGGGAGGAGAAATGTGACAATAAGAAGGAAGGGGGGAGGGGGAAGGGAGATGAGGGGAGATGAGGGAGGGGGGGAAGAGGAAATGAGGGTAAAAACCTGGGGTGTGGTGGCAGTGGAGAAGAACCTGACCACACCCGGAGGGGGGGCACTAAAGTATGGCTTACAAAACTCAACCTTAACCTCCCCTTCCTCAACGTGACTCTCCCCCTTTGTCTCCCTTTTCCCCCCACGCCTTCCCCTTCCCCCACTTTCCCTCCCCCCTCCCCACACCTCCCCAGGTCCTCGGTGCACTCGGCTCTGAGGGTATAAATCGAGAAGGTAGGTTAGGTGAAACACAGACCGACTCAGACCGCTCTACTAACTGGTTCGTCTGTGTAAGCTCCTCAGGTCCTCGCGATGAAGACGGTAAGAGGTGTTAAGGGCGCTCTGTCTGGCCGTCTTAGCTCCTTCACTACCGGTACGCCATTCTGTATTCTTGCTACCTTCAGACGATTTTATTCAGCTTAAGGTAGACTCTTCGAAATGGAGGGGTTGGATACAGAGTTCATCGACCTCTGTGTAACGAGAGATCCCTATTAAATTGAATCTAATCGTCTGCTGGGTGTACGAATGAAATGCAAAGATATGTTTTGGTAGTGACGGGGTTAAGACTGGGATTTATATTTACTTAGGACACTGGACACCTTACTAGTTTAGGACATAATCACAGGCAGAGTAAGATGATAGTCAGGATGGTCTCAAATTTTTTTAGGACACCGAACACCTCAGAGTAGGACATATCACAGGTAGAAATTTTAAGGTGATAATCAGGATAGTTTTAAATTTCGCATACTGGACATTTTAGTGGTTTAGGACATATTACAAGTAGGAATGTAAGGTGATAGGATAGTCTTGAACTTAGTACACTGAACATGTAATTTAGGACATCTGACAAGTAGAAATTTAACGTAATAGTCAGGATAGTCTTAAATTTAGCACATTGGACATTTTAGTCGCTTAGGACATATTCTATCTATCTATAGCCAGACGCCATAATCCCATAAGGGGTGGCCGTTGGTCTTTGAGCTAGTTTAAAGGGGAGGGACGCCAACCTTCGCCAACCCACCTGTTGACACGTAAGGAACACGTAGGGGTTCGCTATATGGCTGCCACCCAGGATGTAAATGGTGTAAGGTGATAGGATGGTCTTGTATTTTCGAAGCACACTGGATACCTAAATAATTCCTACTTATTATTGATCGAAAGAGGTGATAGTGAGGATGGACATTGATAGGGTGACTGAATGGCAGGAAAAGCGTCATCATCACCATATAATAGCCAACACAATGAGTACTTTGAAGATTAGACAGCTCGAGATTCCCTTAAATAAAGTAATCTAGCCGGTAAAGAGGCTTCGCAACACCCCTTCCTTAGCAGTTTATTTCTACATATCGTAAACAATCCACGCTGTGACTAATCCTCTGTGATAAGTGAATAAGTAGGATAGGAGGAGATATAAAGGGCTACACAGAACCCAATATCTCCGTGGATGGGTTTTGTGCAGTCTGAAACGCTAGAGAATATAATGAATTCAATCGCTCTCTCTCTCTCTCTCTCTCTCTCTCTCTCTCTCTCTCTCTCTCTCTCTCTCTCTCTCTCTCTCTCTCTCTCTCTCTTTTTCTCTCTCTCAACAACATACAAGAGAGCAATGAGGTACAGTATTCAAAATAAGTCGCTAAGGAAAAGGTGTTACGAATAATCCTAAACAGACGAGAATTCCAGCTTTAGAGTGTGTTCCCTTGTCCAGTTGATATTTAAGTGTTTATTTCCAGTACATAAACTGAGAGTTTCAGCACTTAATCCACACTTGTCATGTTTGTTATTAATATCTAGAGTTACAGAAACTACCAAGCGTTTCTGTTTTTTACCTCCGTCAACGAAGTTGGAGGAGGTTATGTATCCACCTATGTTTGTCTGTCTGTCTGTTTGTCCAGACGATGTCTCCAAAAGTTCTCAAATGAATTTCAGTGAAATTTTGTGGAAGGGTGGGTCATAGGCCAAGAAAAAATTGATTAATTTTTTGGGGGGGTGGATCCAGATCCTCATCCTGCAATGGCATTGGCGGAGGTATGCTCTCTCTGGGTGCTTGTTAGTATAATTACAATCATAGCAGTCAAACCACACTTGTCTACTGTATACTAATTTTTAGGGCTATAGTATTTGACCGATATTCTTTGCTTATTTTATAGCATTTAATTCACACTTGTCACTCTTTTTTTTTTTTTTTTTTTGGTGCAGCAGTTGCTCCATAATTGTCTATTATTTGCTATTATCATGTTTATTGCACCTAATTCACACCTTTCTATTTTTCTTTATTTATTTTGCCAATTTATCACACACTCTAAGCTTCAGTAATTCCCCTCGGTACTTCCTATTCCTCTAACACTGTCCAGATTTTTAAGATCCGCTGCGTCCTCTACCTCTGACACACACACACACACACACACACACACACACACACACACACACACACACACACACACACACACACACACAAATCTATTCACTTCATCTTTGGGCCATTGTGGACAAGCCATTTGATCAACGCGGCCTCTCCTCCTCCTCCTCCTCCTCCTCCCCCCTCTTCCTCCTCCTCCCCTTCTTCTTCTTCCTCCTTCTCCTCCTCCTACTTTTCTACCTCCTACTCCTCCTTCTCCTCCTCCTACTTTTCTTCCTCCTACTCCTCCTCCTCCTCTTCCTCTTCTTCTTCCTGCTCATCATCATTATCATCATCATCGTCAGGCCTCTCCAACCTTTTTCCACTCTAACCTCTCCTAAGCTTAATGAAATCGCCTCATCGTAATTAAATCAGAAAGAAAAAAATCCAGTCCACGCAGTCTCTCCTAATTTCAATAAACTCTTTTTATGGTAGCGAGAGAGAGAGAGAGAGAGAGAGAGAGAGAGAGAGAGAGAGAGAGAGCTTGCGTGCCATGGTACTCGCTACGCTCAACACAGCTTCCTACTACTCTGCTGTCTATTACACTCACTCTTTGCTTCTCCACTCTTTCAGTCCCTAGTGGTGTTTCCCTGTGTGCCCCCGTGGCGTTATCTGAACTTCAGAACCTTAATTACCCAAATTAAGAATTATCCTTGGCTTCCCCCCATCTCTCTCTCTCTCTGTATATATATATATATATATATATATATATATATAGTGGTAGGTAGGGGCGCTCGCCATCCACTCACTCGATGTAGTGCTGTTCTCGGGGGTCTGCCCTTTCCTCTCCTCCACCCTTCTTTCCTTCCATCCTCTTCTTTCTTTCCTTCATTCTTTCCTCGTCCTTCTGCCTACGGGCGACTTTACAATTCTTCTTCTGTCTTTCCTTCATTCTCTCCTCCTACTTCTGCCTTTGGGTGATTCTACAGTACACTGAGTGACAAGCCAAATGGTTTCCTGTACACCAAGAAACCATTTACTACGCTGGGTGGTAACTTTATAACCAAATTTTGGCGCCTGGTGGTTTAGTGGGTAATTACGGCACTCCAATCGGATTGAGCCGGCGAAGGTTTATATCCAAGGGGTGGTTGGGATTTACTGCTCACGTAATGCCACCCAGGGATGAGTGACGCTGGTCACTCTCATCTGAAATGTCAGGACTAACTTTCCAAGTCCCGGGCTTCTACGCTCCTCATGGGGAAGCGAAGGATTGGATGATGGATGGATGGAGATATATATATATATATATATATATATATTTACCGGTGTATATTTACAGTCCCTGGTAGTGTTTGCCTGCGTGCTTGCCGTTGCTCTGGCCATGCCCTACGCTGACCCTGACCCCGACGCAGTGGCCGACCCCAGCTGGCGGCGTGGCGGTGGGTACAGGCGGAGGGGTTATGGGGGTGGGTATTACCGCCCTCATCTCGTCGCCCAGGACCACTACCACCACTCCGGCCACACCCACTACACCAACCACTACTCCGACGGCTCCCACGGACACCACGTCGTCCATGATTACCACCACTGAGGAGTCTAACGAGGATTTCTGACACCCTTGCCCGAGTGTGGTGACATGGAAAGCGATGTTGTTGATTTTCTTTTACGTTAGATAAACAAAGGAAACATGAAGAAGAAAGTAAATGCAGAAAAAAGATTCCATACACCAGACACAAGGTGACCCCTAATCATATCCTTTTAACTACACCAACCAATACTCCAACGGATCCCAAACCCACTACACCACCTCTGTTTTTTTTTTGTTTTTTTTCATCTCATGCCTGCTTGTTGCATGAATGTGAAAATGAATGTTATGAACTTCGGTTATTTTTTTACCGACTGATACAATAAAGCTTTGTTTATATACATTAGTTTCTACAACCCTCCTACATCAACATTTTCATTCAGGTTGTTTTCAGAGATTCATTGACAATATATATATATATATATATATATATATATATATATATATATATATATATATATATATATATGTATACTGAATAAGGCTTGGTATGGAGAGAGAGAGAGAGAGAGAGAGAGAGAGAGTGTGTGTGTGTGTGTGTGTGTGTGTGTGTGTGTGTGTGTGTGTGTGTGTGTGTGTGTGTGTGTGTGTGTGTGTGTGTGTGTGTGTGTGTGTGTGTGTGTGTGTGTGTGCGCGTGTGTGTGTGTGTGTGTGTGTGTGTGTGTGTGTGTGTGTGTGTGTGTGTGTGTGTGTGTGTGTGTGTGTGTGTGTGTGTGTGTGTGTGTGTGTGTGTGTATGTGTGTGTTTGTGTGTGTGTGTGTGCAGGTGTCAGCAATCTTCACTGGGACGCTTCCGGTAAGGCGACATAATGACCCAAACATGCCTGCCCAGTTTCAAGTTCCAGTGCAACAGAACGGAACGGGAGGCGGCACGCACGACAGAATTGAGGCGCCTGGCCGTGGAAGAGTGACTGACACGGACTGACAACGAGTTTGGTGAGAGAAGACTCTAGGAATAAACTGGATGCGTTTATGAATCAATATCACAGGTTATCTGCGGTCCCTCATTGCCAAGTGCGAGGCGCAGTTGGCCGAAACATGGCTATGAATCCTGTTTCGAGGTTTCCGCTGGATTGCTCGATGGACAGCTTGATGAGCTGGTCTCGACAGGGCTGAACAAAGAATGAAATTCATGTCGCGAAAGTCTGGTGTTTCCCATTTATTTGGTTATAAGTGATCTATGGCTATAGACTGCACAAGGCAGATAATTACTGCGGGTAAAATGTATCTAGAGGATAAGTACTGAAACCTCCACCTCCCACCTGTTGGTCCCTGTACTCCACTAATATTTATTAATTCAAAGATTTATCTTTTTCCTGCATGGACCTTAATCGGTTTACTGGCAGTCCTTCGTTCGCCTCGGACTGCATCTGGGTTGGGCTGCGTCCTCATCAAATGGTGACTGTTGTGGGCGAGTGAGGGGACGAGTTTTACATTATTGTAACCTATACAAGTGATCTTACTGGACGGGTGTGGGTGCCGGAGAGTAAATCTTTTCTTAGTTACAGGGATGCAGAACTCTCTGCCCTTGCCAGCAAGTTTTTTATGTGAACACAGCCTTCGGGTGTTGCCACACCGAGGCCGGCATTAGACATGTTCTAACACACAGTGGACGAAGACATGCGAAAAGCGACACAGGGTGTCTGGCGCAAATACCCCTACTGAAAAAATGTTCTTACAGCATACGGAATAGCAGTGTAGGTAATGTCCAACCTACAGTCGAGGTGGCAGTTATCATACATAATGTGCAATAGGAAGGTATCCCATGTCCAAATACGGAAACATGCCCCACATACTACAGCAAACGCATTTCGTTTAACTCACCTTCGTCAGTGTCCACCTCCTCCGCCACTTCCTTCCACAAGTGTCCCACGTCTTCAGGTTCCTGTGCTTATGGGTGTTTTGTCGAATATGGCAGTACGGCACTGTATCCTGACAACGTCTCGTCTTTCATGGTAGCTTCACAGCTGAGGAAAACACAATCACAACGTTCCACAAAAGAAGTAAAAGAACACACACACACACACACACACACACACACACACACACACACACACACACACACACACACACACACACACACACACACACACACACACACACACACACACACACACACACACACACACACACACACACACACACACACACACACACACACACACACACACACACCACTTCAGCGCCGGATTCTGACAAGTTTCGAATCAGTATCAACGCTTCACGAGGTTCACGAAACATTTTTACAGTTATTATGGCTAATTATTTCCGACGAACGTGGTCAGACAATTTTCGTCAGGCTGTGTGGCGGCGTCCTTAGATTAAGTGTCCTAGTCGAGGTTTGTGCTGGACGACGATATCTCCAGGGCGAAAAGAAGGAAATTCAGAGGGGTACTAAATTCCATAAGCCGCAAGAGTCAAAATAAAGGGTTCTGAATCCAAGTCGGCCCATACTCTCTTCCAGGCTCCACAAAAAACAGATAGAACTATGACACTGACAGGGGAAACTGGTAGAATGCTGAGAGAAGCAAATCTAAACGAGATTACACATGTAGAAGGAATATTTTTAAACAATGTCTAGATCGGATGCCCTACCTTATACTTGTAAATGTCCGTGAATATACCTGTTTATTACGATGACGCTTTTATATAGTTTATTCTTGCTATATCCAGATGGTTTAAATCAGCTTAGGAGATACTTTTGAAACTGGAGGGGTTAAACTAAGCCTTCAGTAACCCATTCAGTTATCGTGTGCATTCCTGCGCTGAGTAAAATAGTCTGGTAATGGTAACAATAAATGGAAAAATCAAATTCGGTCAGCTGTGCCAAATATAATAATGTTGAGTGTATTTCATGTACAAAATAAATTTTTAAAAATCGCAAGGGTTTAACTGTGCCAAATATACTTCTGCTGGGTGTACTTCATATGCTTAAGCAAACAAATAAAAAATCACAATGGTACCAAACGTATTGCTTATGTCCAGTACTGTACATCATATGAATAAATAGATTAAAAAATCACAATGGTTTAACTGTGCCAGTTGTACTTCTTATTTCTCTATTGTGCCAAGCAATATTCTAGCCCATCCCGTCCACTCCCCTCCTCTCACTCCCTTCTGAATAACCCGAACTGGCCTGTCTCAAAAACTGTTGCACTCATACAGGAAAGATTTAGCTGGCATAACCCAAACATACTATGATTACCGGATTCTTTATGGTGGCTTTAAGGGGCCTGCAGAGAACCGAAAGACTTGACCTAACCTGTGTCGAAAATCATTGCACATACATATTGACCTGAACGGATGGGATTTAACTGAATGGCCATGAAAAACCGTAAAAAATTATGAACGGATCTGGAGAAATTGACATGAGCCAGATTTTATTTGTTTGGGTCTGAATATGATTGAAATGATGTAGGATGATTGACCTGATGTGAATGGATCTGAATAAATCTAAATTCCCTCGAATGCATTTGATGTTCCCCAAGTAAACCTGAAGTTGTCTGGATGAACCTAACTGAACCTTAGCTGATTTAACCCAACCTGTCAGTGATCAGAAGGTACCAGATGTGATTATTTCGGCTCCAGTATAATTACCTATTCATATTATTTTTCTTTACTTATCATTTACATATTTACGTGTGAGCATTTATTCAGCACATAAATGTCACAATAAGATATTCCACATAAACACTCATGAAGAATAAGACATATTGTATCAGAAGTGCATAGGGGAGACTGTTTCTTACATTCCTCTCCCTCTTGTCCAGTTGCAGATTTTTTCAAGTAGCTCAATGGCAGACTAAGACAATACTTCGGCTCTATATCCTTTCCACGTCACGTCAGTATATTTCTCTCTCGAGCCAGCCCTTGATATCACCACCTATCTAAAGCGTGTTATCTGACGCCGCTATACAAGGTGTAATGCAGCTTTATGTACCGAAAAGTAACCCCTTTATATGATGCCCTGAATGAAAGAAAGTAGACAAATTATGTGGCCACACATTCGCATTTCATTCTCCCTCCCTTACCTACCCTCCCTCCCCTCCCTCACTCCACCCCAGCACCATCGCTCTGCCCCCCACCCACCTTCCCTTCTCTCTATGTCTCCTCCCTCTCAGCCCCTCATACTCCAGTGTGACTTGCCGGGCATAAAGGAGCCAGCTTAGGGTCACGGGGTACAGGAGGATAGGTGATCAAGTATGGCCACGACTGTACATGGATGAATACAAACACAAACACAAACGCACGCAAGCACAAGTAGAAAGATGAGAGTCACTGGGGAGAGAAGGAGAGAGGCGAGGAAGGAAGGAAGAGTAGGGTGGGGGAGAATAGTCAACGCGATGGGACTATTAACTAGAAAACAAAAATCCCCTCATCTTCAGTGTTTTGTTTTGCTTTTTTTATTTTCGACCACAATTTTCCAGCACGACATTGCATTTTTTTATTCTATTTTTTTTAGGGGAAGGAAAATTATCTGAGGGTGTTCTATTTTTTAAACCCAGAAGGAAAATTTAGATACATTTTTTTTTTTTTTTTTTTGCATTGTGTACCCAAACATGGCAACTTCAATACTGGATTTTTCCCATTCATACTCTTCTTCTGCTCCTCCTGCTCCTTCTTCTCATCCTTCTTTCTCTGCCTCTCCCTCCCCCTCCTCCTGCTCCCCTTCTTCTTATTAATATGACTTTCTTCTTCTTCTTCTCCTCCTCCTCCTCCTCCTTCTCTGTCTCCCTCTCCTTCTTTTTCATTTACCTTTTCATCCTTCTTCGTTTTTATCTACCGTGCTTCATTTCCTTATTCCAAAACAGAGGCAAAATTGGTGAAACATTTAGGTTTTACGAGCGCTACACGCTAAGATTACACAGATATTTACAAGCATCTTTTTTCAACGCGTAAAAATAAAAAGTCTACTTCCTACCCTCTTTTAAATTGCATGGACCATAGTTCAGTGTTACATAAGTTGATATTCATGCATGTTTTGTTACGTGCTTGTACACAGACCCATATCGATTACTCGTTCATTTTACCTGAGCACCTTCTTACCCAATGAATTGTTTAAAAGCAGAAGCACACACACACACACACACACACACACACACACACACACACACACACACACACACACACACACACACACACACACACACACACACACACACACACACACACACACACACACACACACACACACAAAAATATAATTATGTCATCATGCTTAGAACAGTTACTATGACTTTTTTTTTTCATCTGAGGGAAGTGAGTCATTCTCAAAACTCAAAAACTTAGTCGTGGTTACAAGGAATTCCACAAGCTATAGTTATGAAGTGGGAATGAGTCACCTTTAGTACCACTCATATCAACACTTCAATCTGACTGACTGCACTTTGCCATCAACTACGCTGAGGAGATTGAAGGATATTTGTCAGATGAGAATATACATGCTATGGTCAGTTCGAGAGCGTGAGTAGCCCATCCTTACGCTCATTTACGCAGCAGCAGTTTGGGTGTGGTTACAATGTGGTGCACAGTTTTCTACGAAATATCTAGTGATACAGAATATGAAAAAGGAAGAAACCCCTGAACAAACCGCTTGATTCCACTTCTAAATCCCTCTCACACCTTGTCTTGTAATCATGCCAGGTGTTTTCCCACACTCCTCCTCTTCCATTTACTTCCTCTTGCATTCCCTGCACATCCCTGTCCCTCCCCCTCCTCCTACACCCAACTGTCCTGGTATATATACAAGGGATGGAGTCTTGTCCTACCATTCACACGAACAAGCTCGTGAGGAGAGAGTATCTTTGCCTACCTGAGAAACTCGTCAGGATGAAAGCAGTAAGCCTAAGTCTTTTTTATTTAATTTTTATGTAGTCTTTTCTGTAATATTTAGCTTAACAGAAAATCTCCCCCCTCCACCACTGACTAAAGATATTATTTTTTCTCGACCTGATCTGTAAATATTTCTGAGTGCTATCCATTATCTTTTGGCTCTTGAGGGGGGCGCCTTCAAGTGGTGGCATTGATACAACTGGTCGGTGGAACTAACCGGATATACAAACGTCCCTCACCTTCCTCTCTGTCCCCTGAAAAGAGAATGGTGGACTGCAGGAGGAGGGGTGCTTCAGCCTGCAGTTCACCGGGTTCACATTCAGTTGAGCCTGGGGTAACCACTACTACTACTACTACTACTACTACTACTACTACTACTTCTACTATTACTACTACTACTACCACTACTACTACTACTACTACTACTACTACTACTACTACTACTACTACTTTGCATATCAGTAGTGAACAAATTTTCATGACCTAAGTGTCCCATGCAACAATTTACGGTTGTTTAAGAGCCAGAGGATTAGACAGACATTATTATTTTTTTCTCACAATTGAACGCTGGGTCTATACAAACACCTGAATTTATGTCATTAGCTCACGTGTTGCCTTCAAAAATATGCTTGACGAAAATGACGCAGAATTAATCATAAAATCAGTTATGTTATGGCAAAGTGTGTTTATATCTTAGAACCGATACGTCATATATACTAAAGTTGCAACATATCACAGTCCTACATGTTACAAAAAAAAAAAAAAAAAAAAGAAAAACGATGCAGACTTAATCCCAAACTCGTTTTGTGTAAGGAATAATTCTTTCTACTTGATTTCTTTTTCCTTCCTCAGTTCATCTTCCGTAAAAAAAAAAAAAAATAAATGTGCTACAGACATTACAAAATTTAGCGTCGACACGTCATTCACACTAAAGTTACAACATATTTACAGGATATATTTTACTGACACTAAAGGGCACAACATATTCACAGCACATCTGGAAAGAAAAAAAATGCCGTTATATAGTCCCTCCTGAGCATGTGCAAGAATAGCCAGAAAAAAGAAAAACATGAAGGTAAACCAGTCCTGTCTTGCCATCATTCTTATCCTTTCCGGCCGACGACGTGTTAATATTTTTTTTTTCTATCTCCAGTCGATTTTACTCAGCTTTTTGGAGATCTCTTAACGTGAAGTGATAATGAAGAGTATATCTGACTCACCTAATTGAAGAAAAAAAAAACTGAATAAAGCAGCCTGGAGACACCAAGAATCACCTTCAAATATTTTTCACCGAATTTGGGGAGTAGAAGGCCGATTGTGGCGTAAGAGTCAGGGTTTGGCCATCCCAGACATACCAGGCAATAAAGAGGATATTAATGGGATGTTAGGAAAAATAAATCGCTGAGGAAGAGGTGCTAGGGAGCCTCCTTACCTTACGCCTCCCGCCCTGGTGGTGTCAGACCGCGCCTGTCAAACATGGCGGTATCGTCCAAAAAATGTTAAAGAGGACAAACAACGCAGCCCAGTTAAACAGACGCGGTGTTTGCGTTCCCTCTTTTTTCTTTTTCCTGTTTGCTATACTCTGTTCACTGTACCTTGGCCTAAAATTGTCATCCCTCCATCTTGAATGCTGATCTGTAACAGGAGATGAACATTAAAATATGTTGCCACTCTCGAAGAAGTGCCTGAGACAGTGGTTAGAGCCACAGTAATGTTTTTTTTTTTTTGCCACTGATCTACGTGAAATGAGGTGCAAAAAGGATGAAAATTTAGGCCAAGCCAAAGTGAGTGAAGTATAAAGTTGAAGTACACTAAATTTCAGTAAAGTTGAAGTACGCCAAATCCCACAGTAATCAGGTCGAAGTTTCCATTTCTATAACGTAGGGGCGAAAGTATAGAATTTAGCACGATTTTTTTTTTTTTTTTACATACGTAGTGTTGACCAATCATTCCGAAATTTTGCATGTACTGTAGGCCGAGATGATTTGGTTCAGTCATATCAAACAATAATTGTTCTGTCTAAATCCGTTAAGTGAAATGTGGCATGAGTTTACCCAATACTTTCATAACTGATCGAATATCAGCCTAAGTTAAAAAAAAAAAAAATCAGAATGAAAATAAGGGGTACACTTCTGACTGTTGGATGATATTTTAAAGATAAATATTAACTCTCAAAAAAGTTAACTACACTTCTTTTACCCTAACTTGGCCTAGATTTTCGTCCTTTTGCAACTTATTTCACATTTCTCTCTGGCAGAAAGAAGCAATGTTACCGCTCTGCATCCTTTCCATTGCACTTCTTTGTGACTAGCATCAGAATCCAGTGTCAGTCTGTTCTTACAACTCAGAGTTCAAGATGGAGACAAGGTAATTTAAGGCCAAGTTAGAGTAAAACGTACATAGTCTCATACAGGATCACTTCACTGTTGAATGACGCGAAGTACTCCAAGTGAGGAATTTTGCGAGCGGCGCCGGACTCCTCTTTCCAATATTTATAGGGCAGACGATTTTTTTCACCATTATTTAGCTTCTCCTTCAATATGGTGACGTGATTTTCAGCTTTACTTTTGTTATATCCAGACAACTTTCTTCTAGTTCGGATGGCCTTTTGGGGTTAATAAAGAAGGTTAATTTGACCTCTGTGGCTTGTATTCTCGTCGGTTAAGAAGGTTCTTCAACACCTCTTCCTGAGCTATTTACTTTTGGAAATATCTAGTTAATATCTTTTTTGAATGTTTCTGATGCAGGGTATAGCGATACTGGATGAATCTGTTTAACGCGAAATAGTATGGCGTATTAAGCAATATAAATCGCTTAGGAAAAGGTGTTAGGGAACGAGAATACGGGCCTGGAACTCAAAAGATCTCCCCCAAACAGAATAAAATTGTATGGGGGTAAAATGATAAACTCATCACAGGACTGAAGGGATTAATACAGCATCTTTCTCTCCGACAGACAGTGATCGTGTTGGCGTGTGTGGTGGCGGCGGTTCTGGCTCTCCCGCGACCTGACCCCCAGCCCGACCCAGTCGCCCAGTTCGGGTATTGTGTTTATTGACTTTACTGAATATATATATATATATATATATATATATATACAGAGAGAGAGAGAGAGAGAGAGAGAGAGAGGGAGAGAGAGAAGGAGGACAGAGGGATGGATGGATGGGTGGAGGGAAGGAGAGAGAATTCCCAAACTTGGAACTGTTATGTGTAAGGGATGGATGGATGGATGGATCGATGGATGGATTGGTGGATGGAGGAAGGGAGGGAGTGAGAGAAAGGTCACAAATAAACTTGGAATCTGGTGTGTGTAAGATAGAAAATAAATCCCTAAGGAAGAGGGAATATGATATCTCCTATGCCTTCTATAACACGACCCTCTTTCGTGTATAAGAATTTGTTTATATACTTATCCTCATTCATACAACTGCTAAACACTTCACAACCAAATCAGAGTAAATACTGAAGTGAAAAATACAGAACAATGCTTTGCCTGAAAAAATAATAATAATAATAATAATAACTGTTGCGTAGTGCCTGAGAGTGTCGTGTTTTAAAAGTAAATTTAGAATAGGTCTTGAGAAAATAAGACTCTTACTGTCTTTAAGTACTCGGTAATAGAAAACAGAGGTAAGTGTACACAGATTATGGAAAGCACAGAGGCACAGAAAAAAAAAAAGTCTGGATGCTTAAACAGACGTCTGTAGCTGCAAGAGGAGTTTTATGCCTAAATTGTCTTTTGGATGTGAGACTCTGGTATGGAGTGAGTGAGAAAAAGCCAAGCGTAAGAGCCGTGGAAATGTGATTACTGAGGAATATATGTGGAGTGTGCAGAGTGGACAGGATAAGTGATGTGATTCGTGATAGATACGGAGTGGGGATGTCTATGGATATCAGAGTTGTAGATCACATGGAGCGAATGGGTGCAGATATAGCTGTGAAAAAGTTATATATGAGTTTGAAGGTAGAAGGAGTAGTAGGCCAAATGAAGATGGATGGGGATTTAACAAAAGATCGAGTTAGTTGGATGAAATATAAACAGACTATCATTGGAGAAATGCCTAAAACTTTTAAATTTATACATAAGAGTCAACAGGTATATACAGAGTGCATGCAAAAACAAAAATAATAAAAGTATGTGCAGATGGTATGGACTGAGAGATGATATCAGGATTCCGGGGTCTGAATGATGCGTGAATGAATATCTGGCACACTTACCGAGAATGCTGTCACCTACCACTTTTATACATTCTGTTTCTTAAGATGATGATGTTGATGATGATGACGATGTAAACAGGTTTCACAGCTAGAGACAGACATTACAGTAAGAACGAGATGTAAGTGTGTGTGTGTGTGTGTGTGTGTGTGCAAATAAAAATAAATGTTGACAATCCCTCATGACCTATTTCCAGGAGGGGAATTGGCGGAATCATCGGTTATGGAGGTTTTGGCAGACATCATCACGGTCACCATGGTTTTGGCGGTTTTGGCGGGTATCGTGGTTTTGGCGGATATCGTGGTTTTGGAGGACATCATGGTTTTGGAGGACATCATGGTTACAGAGGGCACCCTGGTTTGGGGGGTTTTGGCGGCTCAGGCATGCACCACCACCACTGACACTATGATACCTTCCTCCCTGATGGTCGTCAAATCCATACCATAGGCTACCACTGAGGCACACACACACACACACACACACACACACACACACACACACACACACACACTTCTTTTACTATTTTAAACACATCATAAACTGCCATACACACACTACCATAGGCCACCACAGAGCCCCATATCCACAGCTCTGACTACTACTTAACCACACTACCATACAACCTGTACCACACATTTAGACAACCATTCTATAGACTACCACAGCTACCACTGTCAAAATTCCACATCTTTGAATATTTTCACCGTACTATATGGTACCATACAGACTACCATACCTACCACTCATACTTGCCGCTGGACCATATATTAAGACTACTGCGCCTACCATTGACTACCACGACTACCACACACCACCACAGACTAACAGATTCTCCCAAAACTTCCACACATCCACAACATCGAGTACCACCACACCACAAACCTACCACATGTACCGCACAACCACACACCTTCCCAGGTAAATTAGTGGTGAACATTGCACACGTCAACACTGCCTTTCAATAATCACCTTTATGGTACAAAAATGTAAAATGTATGTACGTTTTCTCATTAAAAAAAAATATAAATAGATTCATATAAATTGTTGTTCATTTATTTTTCC
The DNA here is from genome assembly GCF_032717465.1 of Coenobita brevimanus. NCBI lineage: Eukaryota > Metazoa > Arthropoda > Malacostraca > Decapoda > Coenobitidae > Coenobita > Coenobita brevimanus. The sequence goes on along the minus strand of NC_137027.1, from coordinate 9,236,472 downwards.
TTTTATCCCAGTACCGTACATTGTTCACTTAAAATAATCTCAGTATATATACGATGATCCGTAAAAAGCGCTGCTTTAGAATCACTCTTTTATGTAGCAGGAACGGCTCAGGCTGCTGGTGTGGGCGTGGGTGTGGGGGTGGGAGTAGGAAATGAGTAAATATTGAAGGATAGACGTCGATAACTTTGACTGAGCCGTCCCCGCAAAACACAAGATATCGTCCAACGCAGTGAAAAAGGAGTGCTATATATGGACTACCCTGTACACGTGTATTGCAGCGGGCATGGCACTGGTAGCATCATAGTTCCCTTTACTTCGTTTCTTCATGCCTCTTTGGAGTTGCTTTTATCCACGCTTCATCCTCTCTCTCTCTCTCTCTCTCTCTCTCTCTCTCTCTCTCTCTCTCTCTCTCTCTCTCTCTCTCTCTCTCTCTCTCTCTCTCTCTCTCTCTCTCTCTCTCTCTCTCTCTCTCTCTCTCTCTCTCTCTCTCTCTCTCTCTCTCTCTCTCTCTCTCTCTCTCTCTCTCTCTCTCTCTCTCTCTCTCTCTCAACCAGGCGGTGTAGTGGAAGGGGATCGGTGCTGAAGGGCATTGAACCACTATCCTCAACTGTGCAAAAAATGTTTCACAACTTCTTATACTTCAAACTAACTGGTATCAAACATTTCGGTAATAAATCAATGTCAAACCGAAATGTCTGTTGCCTGCCCTTTCTATAAAAATCTCTAAAAGTAGTTAGGCTGAAATAAATAAATCATCTTCATCATCATCATTATCCAATCTTACGTTGCCCCATGAGCAGCGTAGGACCCCGGGGCTAGACAAGTTGGTCCTGACATTTCAGATGAGAGTGACCAGCCTCACTCATCCCTGAGTGGCATTACGCGAACAGTAACTCCAACCATCCCTTGGATATAAACTTTCACCGGCTCAATCCGATTGGAGTGCCGCAATTACCCACTAAACCACCAGGCACCATAATTTGGTTATATGGTTACCATCCAGCGTAGTAAATGGTTTCCTGGTGTACAGGAAACCATTCGGCTTGTCGCTCAGTCTGGAGTCACCCACAGGCAGAAGGAACAGGAAAGAAAGAAGCAAAGACAGACAAAAGAGGGAGTGTAAAGTCACCTATAGGCACAAGGACGAGGAAAGAATGAAGTAAGGAAAGACAGAAGAGGAAGGAAGGAAAGAAGGAAGGAGAGGAAACGGCAGACACCTGATAGCAGCACTACATCGAGTCAGTGGATGGTGAGTGTCCCCACCTACAACAAATAAATAAATAAATGATTAAATAAATCTGGATGGTGTTGTCAATCATAAACTAAAATGAAAATTGCTGGAGTAAGTAGGGGGTTACTATTGTTCCTGTGGCACCAGGTTCATCTGAAATTTGAACCCAGTGCACTGCAGGATGACGATACCTTTCTCTACCAGTCCACCCTTCTTTCAGGGATAGAGAAGGAACTGAGGGATATTTGTATAACAGGGCAGTGGAGCCGCCCAGTTATGTCTGTGCCACCACATGAAGGGGGTTAACTAAGAGTCGTATAATAAAGAGCTTTGTACATTTCGCAACACCTCATCTAAACGGATTTATTCTGCACATTTCACATCGATACTCTCTTTTGTGCTACTGACGCAAACCATGTCGATATTAACATGACAAAAAAGGCTTACAGGATCATGTTCCGATTTAAAATGTGTGTGTGTGTGTGTGTGTGTGTGTGTGTGTGTGTGTGTGTGTGTGTGTGTGTGTGTGTTGGTTTCTTATGTGCCTATGTTTTAATGCACATATGTTTGTGTGTTTTATATATGTGTGCGTGCTTGTATATTTGTATGCATGTGTTGTGCTTACTTGTTTGTGTCATATCTATGTGTGTGTGTGTGTGTGTGTGTGTGTGTGTGAGAGAGAGAGAGAGAGAGAGAGAGAGAGAGAGAGAGAGAGAGAGCATGTGTGTGGGAGTGGGAGGGGCGGGGGGTAGAGAATGCTAAGTTTTGGATGCCTGCCAAGATACCATGAAATCAAACAACAATACTTGACTAACCACTTTGGCCCGATGATGTGCTGTGAATGATTAATTTGTTGTTGTTGGTGGTGGTGGTGGTTGTGGTGGTGGTGGTGGTGGTGGTGGTGACGGTGTTGTTGTTGTTGTTGTGATGGTGGTGGTGGTGTTGCTGTTCTTGTTTAATTTGTTTGTCGCTGTTGTTTCTGGTTATGGTGGTCTTGTATTGACAATTGTTTAGTGTGTTGATGTTGCTCTTATTCTTGTTACTGTTATTATTATTAATGTTATTGTTGTTGTTAGGAGAACACTTGCAATAAACCTTCGCAACCCGCATACTTTCCAGCCTACAATACCACCGTCCCACCAGCCTCCCAGCCCATCCCGCTCACTCCTCCCCACCTAAGAGTATCCTACACTTTTTTTTTTCTTTTTTAGTATTTCTACACCTAATTTCTAAGTGAACTCTAAGACTTACACCCCCTCGCTGCCTATGCCATCCCTCACAAAACATCACTCTTTAAGTGGTGATCTCTCCACCCCCCCACCTCCTTGGCCCATCACCCATCACCATTTCCAACACATCCTGCATACTCCCCTCTACACACCCCAAACCACCACCATTTCCGGTGCATACACCCCTCTACGCACCCGAAAACCTTTCTGATCTAATGTGGTAAGTATTATAAAAAGGACTGCAATGTCAGGCTTCAAAAAGGAATACACTTCCTCTACTGTGCTCTACCATTATTCCAGCCCAACCCGTCCACTCCCCTCCTCCCAACCCCTTCTGAATAACCCGGCCTGTCTCAAAAACCGTTGCAATCATACGGGAAATATTCAGCACACATCATGACTGGCACAACCTAATCAGACACGGATAACCTAACTCTTTATCATGCGTTCAAGGAATTTGTAAGGAACCGAAAAACCTGACCCAACCTGTGTTGAAAACCATTCCACCAACGAGCACATATTGACCTGAAGAGATGTGCTTTACCTGAATGATCTGAAAAAAACATTAAACCATATAAATTTATCACTAAATATGCCAAAACGAAAATAGGCCTGAATTTATTTGCTTCGGTCTGCGTATGGTTGAAATGATGTAGGATGGCTGACCTGGTGTGAATGGATCAGAATCAACCCTCGTGACGAAGGAATAAATCGGGGGTATAGTTAGTGAAACATTTCGGTTTTGCCAGCGATACACAGTGAGATTACACAGATATTCACACATCTATTTTTCAGCGTGGAAGTATATTAAAAAATCTAATCAATAATATCCTTTTTAAAACTGCATACACCAGATTTCAGTGCTGCATAAGTTGATTTTCATGCATGTATTACACTATACCTATACACAAACCCATACTATTTACTCGTTTATTTTACCTGACCAGCTTTTTGCCCACTGAAAAATGTAAAAGCAGACACACACACACACACACACACACACACACACACACACACACACACACACACACACACACACACACACACACATACACACACACAATATAACTATGTCATCACGCTTAGAACAGTTACTAAGACCTTCTTTTTTTATCTGAGGGAAATGAGTCACTCCCGGAACTCAAAAACTAAGTAGCGGTTACAAAGAATTCCACAAGCTTTAGTTATGAAGTGGGAATGAGTCTCCTTTAGCACAGTTCATATCAACACTCCGATCTCACTAGACTTCGCCATCATCTAAGTTGACATTGGATGAAAGATAACTGTCGGATGGGAACTAACGTGCTATAGTCAATTTCTGAGTGTAAATGGACCTTGTTTAATCTCATTTACCTGGCAATAAGTCTGGATGCAATACACATTTGTCTAACCTCTTAACTACTCTTTTAAATCCCTCTCACGCTTTGCAATCAAGCAAGCTATTTCCTCCCCTCCCCCCACCTTCCTTTTTCTTCCTCCTTCATTCCCTGCTCCTCCCTGTCCCTCCTTCTCCTCCTCCGCAGAACTGTCCTTGTATAAATACAAGGGAAGGAGTCTTGTCCCACCACACACGCCAACAAGCTAGTGGGGAGAGAATACCTCTGCATACCTGGGAAACTCGTCAGGATGAAAGCGGTAAGCCTAAGTACATTTTTAAATAATATTTATTATTTGCATATTCCTGTCTAGCTTAAGAGCACCCTCCCCCCCTCTCTAAAGTTTTTTCTTGAGCCGATCTCTAATTGTTTCTGAGTGCTATCGACTATGTTTTGGCTCTGGAGAGGCGTGCCTTCTTGTGATGGCAATGATATAAGTAGGAAATAATGCAACCACGCTACGCAAACGTCCCACAACTGAAAGGACGATGGTCGATTACAGGAGGAGGGGAGCTTCAGCCTGCAATTCACCGGGTTCACATTCAGATGAGCCTGGGTTAACTACTACTGCTATTACTACTACCACTACTACTACTACTACTACTACTACTACTGCTACTACTATTACTACTACTACTGCAGATGCTACTACTACTACTACTACTACTACTACTACTACTACTGCTGCTGCTGCTGCTGCTGCTGCTACTACTACTACTACTACTACTACTAGTACTTCTACTACTACTACTACTGCTACTACTACTACTACTACAACTACTACCAGTAAATCGCCTTTGTCGGCGAGGTACAAGCGAGTCCATTTAAATCCAAAAAACCATTGATATGCCGGCTTGCACCCTGAGGATCCCTAGAGTGTATTGATGGCTATGTACATACCTGGTTTCATGCCTTTACGACGAACTGTCTGGTTTGTGGCCGTCTTTTAAAGATTTTCGACATGCTGCACTTGGCGCGTGTCAGGTGCCACGTGCACAGCCTGGGTGTGATGAAACCAGTAAAAACCAAATCATAAAGAATGAGGCTGTCATATGTTGCAGACCACGCAATGATCGGCCCTGTGATTACCGAGATATACAGTAAGCTTCGCAAATGAGTTACGGCCGGGCCGGGTTGGGCCGAACCGGGCTGGGCCGCTTATATGTGAGAAAATGCCACTACTTGACTAGAGACTCGCAAGGGTTTCGCCCTAACTCGTAACCATTACTACTACTAATACTAATGCTGCTTCATTTATCAGGAGTGAACAAATTTTCAGGACCTAAGTACCACATGCAACAATTTGGGACATTTAAGGGCCAGAGGATGTGACAAACATTATTTTGTTCGCATAATTGCACACTGGGCCAATATAAACCTGAATTCATTGTAATACACGTGTTTCCTTCACAAAGAAAATAACGCAGACTTAATCTAGTGCAGATACGTCGTTCATACTAAAGCCCGTGTCCCATATTCAAGTTCATCGTCGAAAACGGCCCCGATCACCAAGATCTTACCCTCAAGGTATGATCTTGGTGAAATGCCACGGTCATACCTCAAACGGTAGGCCTAAATGGCCATTTCACGACACAGTCACGTTAGTGCTAAGACACACAGAGACTTTGCTATGACATCCCATGACATCCTACGGAAGCGTCACGTTATCCTGACGACACACTACGATCATCCCTCAGTTAAAAAATATTGGTCACTGACTCCACGTGATGCCAAGACATCACCATGACACCCTGTGACAAGCTACGTTAAGCTACGACACGTTACGGAACCGCTAAGTTACCGCTAAGTCACCGCTAAGATTATCAGGACATATGACGATACACGACGATGGTCGTGTGTAAGTTGTCGTAGCGAGTCTCAGGTATAACTTTGCCTGTCGTAGGTATAACTTCGTGTGTCGTAGCGAGTCTTCGGGATCCGATCTCCAAGTTATGTAACGGCACGTCAAGTCACACCTAACGGCAAGTTACGACAACCTACGACAAGCTAAGACACGCTAAGACACGCTATGTCACAGCTAAGACAAGAGACGTTACTGTCACGACATGTCACGTTCTCCTCTTTGTCGGCGTATTTTTGAACATTTCAAAAATTGTCGTAGCGCGCCAAGAACCGTGAAGAATTACCAAGTTCTCCACATGAGCGCTGCAACATCGCCAAGTCATTCCACGTTACTCATGACGACATACGGCGACCCACGAAGACATAAAGATCGTGGCGTGTCGTAGGAAAGTTCCTGACAGTGGGACATAGGCTTAAGGTTACAACATATACAAGTACACCCTGTTGAGAGAGAGAGAGAGAGAGAGAGAGAGAGAGAGAGAGAGAGAGAGAGAGAGAGAGAGAGAATGAAAGAAAATAGGGAATATAACACAGACTTGATTCCAAACTCATTCTGTAATCTGGTATTTGGAATTTTTTTTTATTTGTTTTACCTTCCTTTTTTCATCTTCTGTTAAAAGTGTTATGTACTTTACAGACTTTAGTGCCGAAATCTCATTCACACTAAAGTTACAACACATTTAAAGTTACATCAGGTTGAAGTACAATCATTCGACGCCACATCCCACAGTAATCCAGTTAAAGTTTCCATACCTATTACGCAGGGGCCAAGGTACAAATTTTAACAAGGCTTTTTCTTTCTTTCTTTCTTTCTTTTTCTTTTTTTTTTTCTTGCATTCTTAGAGCTGACTAATCATTCTGTAGTTTCAAACGTAGAGACCAAGATTATTACAGCTGAAGCGAGATGAAATAGTTCTGCCGGATCAAACACTTGTTCTGTCTAAATCCGTTAAGTGAAATGTGGCAGGAGCTTACCCAATACTTTCATATTTAATCGAATATGTCTTTTCAACTTTAGTTAAGAAAAAAAAAAATGAAAATACAGAGTACACTTTAGACTGCTGGAAGTTTTTAAAACATAAATCTTCTTAACTCTCAAAAATGTTAACTATACTTCTCTTGCTCTAACTTGGAAAAGATTTTCGCCCATTTGCAGCTTATTTCACGTTGCTCTGCGGCAAGAGACATCCCTTCCATAGCACTTCCTTGTGACTAGCATCATAATGTAATGTCAGTGCATTCTTACAACTCACAATTCAAGATGGAGACATGGAAATTTGAGGCCAAATTACAGTAATGCGTATATAGTGCCATACAGGATCATACCATCGTTGAATGAAAAAGGGATAGATTTTCCAAGCGAGGTACTTCGCGAGCAGCGCCGCATCCCTCGTTCCAACCTTTAGGGGGATAATTGTAGCTCATTATTTAGCTTCTTAACCTTTTCCATACGCTGAAGTAATTATTAGCTTTATTCTTGCTACTTCCAGACAACTTTCTTCTACTTAGGAAAGGCCTTTCGTACTGAATGGTCTGATAAGGAAGGCTATATTTGACTTCTGTGGCTCATATTCCTGCGGGGTAAGGAGGTTCCCTAACACCTTTTATTACCGACTCATTTTTGGATATGTCCGGTTAGTACCCTTTTGCACCTTTTTTTATGCATTGTATAACGACTCTGGAAGGACTGGTATATAGCAGAATAGGACAGCAAGATGTAATAAGCACAATAATTCGCTTAGGAAAAGTTGTTAGGGAACGAGAATACAGGCCTATAACTCAAAAAAAGAAAGATGCCCCCTACTGAATAAAATAGTCTGGGGGTTAAAATGAAAAAACTCATCACAGGACTGAAGGGATTAATACAGCATCTTTCTCCCCGACAGACAGTGATCGTGTTGACGTGTGTGGTGGCGGCGGTTCTGGCTCTACCGCGACCTGACCCCGTACCCGACCCAGCCCCCCAGTTCGGGTATTGTGTTTATTTACTTTACTGAGGAGAGAGAGAGAGAGAGAGAGAGAGAGAGAGAGAGAGAGAGAGAGGAGGGGGACAGAGGGATGGGTGGATGGGTGTAGGGAAGGAGAGAGATTTCCTAAATAAACTTAGATCATGTGAAAAGGATGGATGGATGAATGGATGGAGGGAGAGATGATTCACAAATCCACTTGGAATATGTTATGTGTAAAATGGAAAATAAATCGCTATGAGAGAGGCAATACGAAATCTCTTATGCCTTCCACAAAACGATCCTCCTGTGTGTATGAGACTATGTTTATATATTTATCCTCATTCATACAACTGCCAAACACTTCACAACCAAACCAGAATGAATACTGATGTGAAATATACAGAACAATACTTTGCCTAAAAAATAAAAACTGCTGTGTAGTGCCTGAGAGAGTCGTGTTGTGAAAGTAAGTTTAGAATAAGTTTTGAGAAAATGAGGCTCTTACTGCGATTTGAACTGGCGATTGTCTTTAAGTACTCGGTAATCGAAAACTGAGGAAAATGTACTGTACAAGGAAAGTGGAAAGCAGAGTGGCACAGAAAAAAAAAGTCTCGATGCTTAACACACTTCTGAAGCTACCAAGAGGTGTGTTATGCCTAAATAAACTTTTGGATGTGAGACTGGTATGGGATGAGTGCGAAAAAGCCAAGAGTAAGAGCAGTGGAAATGAGATTACTGAGGAATATATATGGAATGTGCAGAGTGGACAGGATAAGTGATGTGATTCGTGATAGATATGGAGTGAGGAAGTCTATGGTTACCAGGGCTGTAGACCACATGGAGAGAATGGGTGTAGATACAGATGTAAAAAAAATTATATGTGAATTTGAAAGTAGAAGGAGGCGTAGTAGGCCAAATAAAGATGGATAGGGATTCAACAAAAGATCGAGTTAGTTGGATGAAATATGAAAGGAAAATCATTGGATAAAGGCCTGCAACTCGACAGGTATAAGCAGAGTACATCCAAAAATAGAAATAATAAAAGTATGTGCAGATGAAATCAGGACTCCAAGGTCTGAATGATGTGTGAATGAATATCTGGCACATTTACCGAGAATGCTGTCACCTACCACTTTTATACATTTAGTTTCTTATGATGATGATGATGATGATGATGATGATGATGATGTTGTAAATTCCTATGGCTAACAGGTTTCACAAGTAGAGACAGACATTCCAGTAAGAACGAGATGTGGGTGTGTGTGTGTGTGTGTGTGTGTGTGTGTAAATAAATATAAATGTTGACAATCCCTCATGACCTATTCCCAGGAGGGGATTTGGCGGAGGCTTCGGTTTTGGAGGTTTTGGCGGACATCATCATCACGGTCACCATGGTTTTGGCGGTTTTGGCGGGCACCGTGGTTTTGGCGGTTTTGGCGGTTTTAGCGGGCACCGTGGTTTTGGCGGTTTTGGCGGATTTGGCGGCTTCGGCCACCATCACCATCACGGGTAACACTGACACTATGATACCTTCCTCCCTGATGGTCGTCAGATCCATACCGGTACCGTAGATTACTATGGCTACCACTGAGGCACACACACACACACACACACACACACACTATTTTTGCTATTTTAACCACACCAAGAGCTACCATACGCATACAACCATAGGCCACCACTGAGCCGCATATCCACACCTCTGACTACTACTTAACCACACTACCATACAGCCACTACCACACATTTAGACTACGATTCTATAGACTACCACGGCTACCACTGTCAAAATTCCACATCTTTGAATATCTTAACCGTACTATAAGGTACCATACATTCACATTTCCGGAGTACCACTGGACTATACATGTACAGTATATTAAGACTACTGCACCTGCCATTGACTACCACGACTAGCGCACACCACAGTCTAACAGATTCTCCCAAAACTACCACACATCCACACCATCGAGTACCACAACTACCACACCACAAACCTACCACATGTACCACACAACCACACACCATCCTAGGTAAATTATAGTCGCGGCGCACGACTCTGAGGTTGTTATTATCGTACCCTGGCAATTTATCATTCAAAATATGCATCCGATTTCGTATCATTATACATGAATCATATTATTATGCATGAAAATATTATACACGAATATTATTGGACACGAACATATTATACACGAGTGACATGCGTCTCATACATCAAATCAGACGCACTTTTGAAAGGTAGGTTGCCAGGGCACGATAAAAACCTCAAAATTCGCGCGCCGCGACTATAGTGGTGAACATTGCGAAAGTCAACACTGTCTTTAAATGATCACCTTTTAGGGTACCAAAATGTAAAATGTATGTACGTCTCCTCATTACCAAAAAATAAAAATAAATTTATTAATATAAACTGTTGTTTCATTTATTTTTCTTTTTATCCCAGTACTGTATATTGTTCACTTAATTTAATTTCATATATACACTATGATCCGTAAAAAACGCTGCTCTAGAATCACTCTTTTGTGTCGGGGGGACGGCTCAGGTTGCTGGTGTGGGCGTGGGTGTGGGGATGGCAGTAGGAAATGAGTAAATATTGCAGGATAGACGTCGATAACTTTGAGCCGTCCCCGTAAAATACAAGAAATCGCCCTACGGATTGGGAGAGGAGTGTTGTATATGCACGACCTTGTACTGTACATGTGTATTCCAGAGGACATGGCACTGGTAGCGTCATAGTTCCTTTTACTTCGTTTCTCCATCCTTTTTGGAGTAATGTTCGTCCATCCTTCTTAGTCCTTCATCCCCCCCCTCTCTCTCTCTCTCTCTCTCTCTCTCTCTCTCTCTCTCTCTCTCAACCAGGCGGTGTAGTGGAGAGGGATCAGGGCCGAAGGATATTTCACCACTATCTTCAACTGTGCAAAAAATGTTTCACTTCCTCTTACACTAAAAACTAACTGGCGGCAAACTTTTCAGTGGTAATAAAAAAATGTCAAACTGAAATGTCTGTTGCCTGCCCTTTCTATAAAAATCTCTAAAAGTAGTTAGGCTGAAATAAATGAATAAGTAATCTGGATGGTGTTGTCATCCATAAACTAAAATGAAAATTGCTGAAGTAAGTAGGGGGTTACTATTGTTTGTGTGGCCCCAGGTTCATCTGGAATTTGAACCCAGTGGACTGCTGGATGAAGATACCTTTCTCCAGTTGTCTATCCTTCTTTCAGGGATATGGAAGGAACTGAGAGGTGTTTGTATAAGAGGCCAGTGGAGCCGCCCAGTTATGTCTGTGCCACCACATGAAGGGGGTAAACTAAGAGTTGTATAATAAAGAGCTTTTTACATTTCGCAACATCTCATCCATACGGATTTATTCTGCACATTTCACATCGATACTCTCTTTTGTGCTACTGACGCAAACCATGTCGACATTAACATGATAAAAAGGGCTTACAGGATCATGCTCAGCTTTAAAATCTGTGTGTTTGTGTGTGCGTGTGTGTCTGTGTGCGTGTGTGTGTGTGTGTAGGGGGGGGGAGAGGTAGATCATCCTAGGTTGTGAGAGCTTGAAAAACTATACTTGCCCAACCACTTTGGGCCGATGACGCGCTGTGCATAATTCATGGCAAAACAGGTATTGAAAAGCCTTACATGGTTAGTTTGTTGTTGTTGTTGTTGTTGTTGTTGTTGTTGTTGTTGTTTTGTTGTTGTTAGTGGTGGTGGTGGGTGGTGGTGATGGTGGTGTTGCTGTTCTTGCTTAATGTTGTTGTCGGTGTTGTTTTTGGTTATGGTGGTTTTTGTATTTATAATTGTTTATTGTGTTGGTGTTGCCCTTGTTCTTGTTACTGTTATTATCATTATTGTTGTTGTTGTTGTTAGATCACTTGAAATAAATCTTCGCGACCCCTATACTTTCCAGCCTTCAACACCACCATCCCACCACCCTCCCAGCCCATCCCGCTCACTCCCCTCCGCCTACGAGTATCCTACACTTCTTTCTGCTCTCCTTCACCGAATTTCAAAGTGAACTCTGGCGCCAACCCTGTTCCTGGTTCATACTGATGATCTCTTAACTGTCACCCACAATCCCATCCATTCATATGCAGATGACTCAACACTTCATAGTTCATTCACCCTCAGGCACCCATTTACAAAGTCTGATATCTCCAACTCTCAACCCAGTACAGCCATCTCCATAAATCAAGACTTATCTACAATCAGTAAATGGGGACAAAACAACTTTGTCTCATTTAATGTTAGTAAAACTAAATGTATACAGTTTACTAATAGACAGGTATTGCCAGATTCGTATATTACCTTCAATGCTACAAATATTCCCATCTCCAAAAGTATTGAAATTCTTGGCGTCTCACTTAGCAATGAGCTCAGGTGGATCTCTCATGTCAGACCATTTGCTTAAACCGCCTCAAAGAAACATGCATTATTGTACAGAGTCCGTAACTTCTTCACTGACGAGCAGTTAACTATAATTTATAAGAGTCATGTGCGCTCTCAGCTTGAATACTGCTCACCCTTGTGGAATGGATGTGGAGAGGTTGCATTAAAACAACTAGACAAAATTCAGAACAAAGCAGTTAGAATTATTAACCCTGCTATTACTAAGAAACGACCTACCCCTACAAGTAAGAAGGAATGTTGCCTCCCTTGCATTATTTTACAGATATTTTTTTGGCAAATGCTCAGACGAAGTTGCGTCATTGTGCCACCTTTCCATGCCTTCCCTCGTGCTACACGGGCATGTGGTAGCGCTCATGACTGGAATGTCACTCAGCCATATCGCAGAACTTCTGCCTATCAGAATTCTTTCATTCCCTGAACTACATCTCTCTGGAACCAGCTTCCCCAGAGTTGTTTCCCTCCAAACTTCAACCTACAGCTGTTCAAGTCTAACTGTTACAGATGTTTTATGAACAGAGGACACCAGTAATCTGGTGAATGGATTAGTTTTTTTTTTATTAATTTGTTTTTCCTTCCTCTGTTCTGTTATTTAGAAAAAAAAAAAACTACACCTCCTCAATGCCTACATCGTCTCTCATAAAACATCACTCTTTAAGTGGTGTTCTATCCAAACCCCCCCCCCCTCACCTTGGCCTATCATCCATTACTACTGCCAACAAATCATGCATACTCCGCTCTACACACCCGAAACCCTGTCTGTTCTAATGTGGTAAATGTTATAAAAAGGACGAATACACCTCCTCTCTTGTGATACCAGTATTCCAGCCCATCCCGTCCACTCCCCTCCTCCCATCCCTTTCCGAATAACCCGAATTGACCGATGCACTCATACGGGAAATATTCATCACTCATCATGACTGGCACAACCTAATCAAACTGTGGTAACCTAACTCTTTATGATGGGTTCAAGGAATCTGTAAGGAACCGAAAAACTTGACCTACCCTGTGTTGAAAACCATTGCACCAACGAGCACATATTGACCTGAAAAGATGTGATTTACTCGAATGATCTGGAAACACATTAAACCATATACATGTATCAATAAATATGCAAAACAGAAAATAGGTCTGAATTTATTTGCTTCGGTTTCAGTGTAGTTGAAATGATGTAGGATGGCTGACCTGGCTTGAATGGATCTGAATAAACCCACATAGAGGAGGGGTTGATATTTAAAGGATTCTTCATTGAAAGGTAATCTATAATCTCGGTACGCCATGTTTGATTGTAGTGTGGATGGGTAGTAATGAAGGTTCCAACGACACACACACACACACACACACACACACACACACACACACACACACACACACACACACACACACACACACACACACACAAGTACGAAGATGAGTTGGTGGAGGGAGAGCAGGAGGGACGAGGCAAGGGAGAGGAAGTAAGAGGGGGTGCGGGAGGACAATCAACCTCGGAGGGACTATCAACTTGGAAGCAAAAAAAAAAAAAGAAAAAAAGAAAAAAAAAAAATCCGCGCAGTTTTGTTTTCACTTTTTTTTTTTTTTTTTTTTCATTTTCTACCACAATATTCTAGCACGACATTGATTTTTGTGGGTGTGTGAATTATTAGTGAAGGCTGGTCTATCTTTAAACCCAGACGAAATACTCATACTTTTTTTTCCCTAGCATACCCAAACATGGCAACCTTAAGACTGTCTTTCCCCTGGACTTCCCCACTCATACTCTGCTACCTGCTCCTCCTCCTCCTCCTCCTTCATTTTCTCTGCCTCTCTCTCCCCCTCCTTCTGCTCCCCATTTTCTTCTTCTTCTTCTTCTTCTTCTTCTTCTCCTCCTCCTTCTCTTCTTCCTCAGTGTCCCCCGTCCTCTTTCATTCACCTGTTCATGCTCCTCCGTTTTAACCTATCATGCTTCACTTCCTTACTCAAAATCGGGCTTATAATTAGTGAAACATTTGGGTTTTGCCAGGGATACAAACGAGATTATACAGATATTCACAAGTATCTATATTTCAAGGGGGAAGTATAAAAAAGTTTAATCCCCAATCTCTTTTAAATTGCATGAACTAGATGTCATTGTTAAATTAAATTGACATTCATGCATGTATTACTATATACTTATACACAAACCCAAATCATTTACCGCATTCGTTCATTTGACCTGACCAGCTTTTTGCCCACGAAACATGTAAAAGCAGACACACACACACACACACACACACACACACACACACACACACACACACACACACACACACACACACACACACACATACACACACACACAAAATATAATTATATCATCATGCTTAGAACAGTTACTATGACCTTTTTTCATCTGAGGGAAATGTGTCACTCCCAGAACTCAAGTCGTTGTTACAAGCAAATCCACAAGCTTTAGTTAGGAAGTGGGAATGAGTCTCCTTCAGTACTACTCATAATCAACACTCAGATCTCACTACACATCGTCATCATCTAAGCTAACATTGGTTGAAAGATATTTGTCGGATGGGAACAATCTTGCTATAGTCAATTTCTGAGTGTATGTGGACCTTGTTTACATTGATTTACGTAGCAATAATTGTGGGTGCAATGCTCATTTGTCCATTGAAATATCAAGTTAAACATGAAATGAAAAAGGTTAAAAATCCCTGAACTAACTTCTTTATTGCTCTTTTAAATCCCTTTCACACCCTGCAATCAACCAAGGTGTTTCCCCACACTCCCCCCTCCCTTCCTTTTTTTTCCCCTCTTTCACTCCTTCCTCCTCCCTGTCCCTCCTTCTCCTCCTCCGCAGGGCTGTCCTTGAATAAATACCAAGGAAGGAGTCTGGTCCTGCCACACACGCCAACAAGCTCGTGAGGAGAGAATACCTCTGCTTACCTGGGAAACTCGTCAGGATGAAAGCGGTAAGCCTAAGTCCTTTTTTTAAAAGTATTTATTATTTGCTCTTTTTCTATCAAGCTTAAGAGAAACTTCCCCCTCCTCCTCTAAAGTTTTATGTATTTTCTTTTTTTGAGCCGATCTCTAATTGTTTCTGAGTGCTATCGACAATGTTTTGGCGCTGGAGAGGCGTGCCTTCATGTGATGGCAATGATATAAGTAGGAAATAAAGCAACCCGGCCGTACAAAAGTCCCACAACTGAAAGGAAGATGGTCGATTACAGGAGGAGGGAAGTTTCAGCCTGCAGATCACCGAGTTCACATTCAGATGAGCCTGGATTAACTATTACTGCTATTACTACTACCAGAACTACTCCTACTACTACTACTACTACTACTACCAGTAAAACGCCTTTGTTGGCGAGGTACAGGCGATTAAATAAAAAAAGCACTGAAATGCCGGCTTGCACCCTGGGGATGCCTAGAGCGTATTGATGGCTATGTACTGTACCAACCAAGTTTCATGCCTTTATGACGAATTGTCTGGCCTGTGGCCCTCTTTTGAAGATTTTCGACATGCTGCACTTGGCGCGTGTCAGGTGCCACGTGCATCACCGGGATGTGATGAAACCAGTAAAAAACAAACCATAAAGAATGAGGCTGTCATATGATGCAAACCATGCAAAGATCGGCCCTGTGGTTACTGAGATATAAGTTTCTCATATGCGTTGCGGCCGGGCAGGGTTGGGCCGCTTATATGAGAAAATGCCACTGCTTGACTAGAGACTCGCGAAGGTTTCGCCCTTGTTCGTAACCATTACTACTACTAATACTAATGCTGCTTCATATATCAGGAGTGAACAAATTTTCTGGACCTAAGTACCACATGCAACAATTTGGGACATTTAAGGGCCAGAGGATGAAACAAATATTATTTTTTCACATAATTGTACACCGGGCCTATATAAACCTGAATTCATGTTAAGACACGTGTTTCCTTCAAAATGAGAATAAAGAAAATAACGCAGGCTTAATCTAGTCCCAATATGTCGTTCATACTAAGGTTACAGCATATCACAGTACACCCTGTTGAGAAAGAGAGAGAGAGAGAGAATAAAAAATGAAAGAAAATTAGGAAAATAACACAGTCTTGATTCCAGTTCATTCTGTAATCTAGTGTTTGGAATTTTCTTTATTTGCTTTTCAAAATAAATCGTTTAGGAAAAGGTGTTAGGGAACGGGAATACAGGCCTGTAACTCGAAAAAAAAATTCCCCTAACCTGAATAAAATTGTCTCGGGGTTAAAATGAAAAAACTCATCACAGGATTGAAGGGATTAATACAGCATCTTTCTCCCCGACAGACAGTGATCGTGTTGACGTGTATGGTGGCGGCGGTTCTGGCTCTACCGCGACCTGACCCACAGCCCGACCCAGCCCCCCAGTTCGGGTATTGTGTTTATTTACTTTACTGAGGAGAGAGAGAGAGAGAGAGAGAGAGAGAGAGAGAGAGAGAGAGGAGGGCAGAGGGAAGGGTGGATGGGTGGAGGGAAGGAGAGGGAATATCTAAATAAACTTAGATCATGTGCAAGGGATGGTTGGATGGATGGAAGGAGAGAGAATTCACAAATACACTTGGAAGCTGTTGTGTAAAATGGAAAATAAATCGCTATAGGAAAGGTAATACGAAATCTTTTATGCCTTCCACAATACGACCCTCTTCCATGTATAACACCGTGTTTATATATTTATCCTCATTCATACAACTGCCAAACACGTCACAACCAAACCAGAGTGAATACTGAAGTGAAATATACAGAACAATACTTTGCCTAAAAGATAGAAACTGCTGTGTAGTGACTTAGAGCGTCGTGTTTTGAAAGTAATTTTAGAATTAGTCTTTAGAGAATGAGACTCTTTCTGCGACTTGAAGTGGTGATTGTGTTTAAGTTCCTCGATAATAGAAAACAGAGGTAAATGTATAAAGAAAATGGAAAGCAGAGTGCACAGAAAAAAAGTTTGCATGCATAAACACACATCTGAAGCTACAGGAAGTGTGTTATGCCTAAATCAAACTTTCCATGTGAGACTTGGTAGAGAGTAAGTGCGAAAAAGTCAAGAGTATGAATAACGGAGACGAGATTACTGAGGGATATATGTGGAGTGTGCAGAGTGGACAGAATAAGAGATGTGATTAGCCAACATGTGAGGTGAGCAAGTCTATGGATATCAGAGTAATAGATCACATGGAGGGAAAGGTGTAGACGGGGTGGTGAAAAAGTTGTATGTGAGTCTGAAAGCTGGAGGAGGCGTAGTGGGCCAAAATGAAGGTGGACGTGCATGGTATGCGAATGTGTGTTAAAGCGATGTATGAAATTTGATAAGGATGGGTTTTTAGGAAAGGACTGATTTAGTTACATGAAATATAAATTGGAGGATTACTGGGTAAAGGTGCGACAAACTTTTATCACCTTTATTTTTATTACTGTTTTTAATGATAGCCGACAAGCTAACTTTATCTGGCAGGTGTATGTGAAGCGCATCTGAAAATAGAGATGATGATAATAATAATAATATTAAAAAGTATGAGTAGATAGCTATGTTTGCTAGGCGAAGTCAGGATTCCGGGGGCTTGAATGATGTGTGAATGAATATTTAGCCCATTTACTGCGAATGCTGTCATATCTCCCATTTGCACAGTTTCTTTGTTTCTATATCCTAGTTCTCCCCCCCCCCAATCCTAAGTGAAATGATATGTCAGGATGATGATGATGATGATGATTCCTCTGGCATGTATGCAGAGATATACATTACAGTAAGAGCGAGGTGTGTGTGTGTGTGTGTGTGTGTGTGTGTGTGTGTGTGTGTGTGTGTGTGTGTGTGTGTGTGTGTGTGTGTGTGTGTGTGTGTGTGTGTGTGTGTGTGTGTGTCTAAATTTTATCTTTAAAATATGTTGACTATCCTTCATGGCGAACACCCAAGAGCTCATCGGTTTTGGCGGTTTTGGCAGGTTTGGCGGCCTGGGTGGGGGCCTCACCACTCACTACCATCATGGGGGTCACACGCACTACGATACCTACCTTCCTGGTGGTCGTCGAATCCATACCATAGATTACCATGGCTACTACTACTGAGGCACACACACACACACACACACACTTTTTTTTTACTATTTTAACCACACCATAAGCTACCATACACAGGTACCATAGGCCACCATGACTACCACTGAGTCCCATATTCACATCTCTGACTGCTACTTAACCACACTACCATACTACCATACACTTAGACTACCATACTATAGACTACCATGGATATCACTGTCAAAAATCCACATCTTTGACTATTTTAGCCACACTATTGGGTACCATACATTCACATACCCAGTCTACCATAACTACTATGCAAAATCGCCACGTAACCATCTATTAAGACTACTGCGCATACCATACATCCACACCATGAACTACCATGACTACCACACACCACAGACCAACAGATCCTCCCAGTACTACCACACAACTACCACACCATCGACAAGTAATGACCCACCCACAACCACACCACAAACCTACCACATGCACCGCGCAACCACACACCATCCTACGTAATCTAGTGGTGAATATTACGCACCTTAACACTGTCTTTCAATAATCACCTTTTATCATACCAGAATGTAAAATGTATGTTCGTTACCCGAGTTCCAAAAAATGAAAATAAAATAATTTCACGTACTCTGTTGTTTCTTTTTTCTTTCAAATCAAAGTATATTCTACAGTTAATTATATCTCAGTATATTTATAAGGTACAGGTGTCATCTAGCGCTGTCCTCACCGGGGCGTTTCAACTAAGGAGACAGGAGGGTCCAAACAGGCCTGCCCAATTTTAGGTTCCAGTGTAACAGAAGCGAACGGAAGGCGACACCCACGACTGAATTGAGACGTCAGGCCGTGGATGAGGAACTGACGCAGACTGACGATGGGCAGGGCGATGGTAGACTTTATGACTAAATATGACGCGGTGATGAATCAAAACCGCGGATTATCTGTAGTCCTTCATTGCTCAGTGGGAGACTCTATTTGCCGAAACATGGTTGGGAATCTTATTTGGAGATATTCTATATATTGCTCGATGGACAGCTTCATGAGTTGGCCTGGACAGAGCTAAACAAAGAATGAAATTTCTGTCTAGAAGATCAGACGGTTCCCTTCTGTTTGTTTAAAATATATCTTTGCAAAATAAGTTACGAAGGAAGACAACCCTACATCTGGCGGTCTCTGTACTTCAGCCATTTATATTCATATAGGGAATTACAGTTTCCCTGCTTCGGCCATAAATGCTTTTCTGGCGGTCTCTTGTTCACCTCGGAGTGCTACTGGATTGGGCTGTGTCCTCATCATATGCCTGCGGTTGCCGGCGGATGCGGGCATGAATTTTGCATCACTGTAAACCATGCAAGTGATTCCATTGGATACGTGTGGGTGCAGGCGAGAACGTTTATTAGTTACTGTGATGCTGAACTTCCTCCAGCGCAGCAAGCATTTGGTGCAGACGCGACCGTAGGGTGCTGCCACATCAAAGCCGGAACTAGACATACAGTATTCTAACGCACACTGAACGAAAACAGACCATGTGCGACGCACCATGTCCGACGCATATATTTCGAGGGAAAAAAGTGTTCCCAAAGCACGGAATAGCGGTGTGTAGAAAGTGTCCCACCGACAGATAAGATGGCAGTTATTTTGCATATTCGGTAGGTAGGTATAACATGTCCGATTACGTACCCCATATACTACAGGAAACGCATTTCAGTTAACTCACCTTCCTCAGTGTCCACATCTCCCACCACTTCCTTCCATAAGTGTTCCAGGTGTTCAGGTTCCTGTGCTTAGGAGTTTCATCGTATATGGAAGTTTGGCACTGTATCGCAACACCGTCTCGGTAGCTACATAACTGCAGACAACACGATCACATAGCTTAACATAACGTCGGAATGAAAAGAGCACACACACACACACACACACACACACCACTGCAGCACCGGATTCAGACAAGTTTCGAAACACCAATGTGAACGCATTTCCAGGTTCATTTTAGTAGTTGTCATTATGGAGGGTAACAACGCCAGACTGTGTGGCGACGCCCTTAGACTGAGTATCCAAGGCAGGCTTTACACTAGACGACGTATCTGCAGGGCGAAAAGCAGGAAACTCAGACGGGGACTGAATTCCATAAGCCGCAGGAGTCAAAATAAGGGGTTCTGAATCCAAGTCGATCCATACTCTCTTCCAGGCTCCAGGGAAGACGGACATTTTTATTGCATTGACAGGGGAAACTGGTAGAATGCTGAGAGAGGCAAGAGTAAATAATATTACACATTTAGAAGCAATATTTTCAAACGGTGTCTTGATTAGATGCCGTAGTTGTGAATGTCCACGTTTAAACCTTTTTTTTTTTTTTACACACTTTCTCCTTGACTTATTCAGATAGTATAAGTCAACTTTGGAGAAACTTTTGAAACAGGAAGGTTTAGACTTATCCTTCATTAACACCTTCAGTTCTCTCGTGCATACCTGAGCTGAGAAAAAAAAAATCGCAAGGGTTAAACTGAGCCAAATTTATTCCTTGTGTTATGTGTACTTCATATGACTAAATAAATAAAATAATATTACAAAGGTAGTAGGCCACATGTACTGTTTATGTCCTGTGTACTACATATAACTAAATAAAAAATCACAAGCGGTTAACTAGGCAAAATGTACAGTACTTCTTGGGCTCATTGTACATCATGTGAATAAATAAGAGATTCCTTCTCTGATTCATCTCTGAACTTTCGAAAGGTAGATGAAAACTATTGAGTGAAGGGAAACGAAATCTTAATGTTAATCCCTTCCAACCTTATTTTTTTACATTTATTCTTCCTCTTACCAGACAATTTTATTCAACTAAAGACATCTCTCTCTCTCTCTCTCTCTCTCTCTCTCTCTCTCTCTCTCTCTCTCTCTCTCTCTCCATAACTTGGTAGTGCTAACAGCTTCCCGGATGTGTGTGTGTGTGTGTGTGTGTGTGTGTGTGTGTGTGTGTGTGTGTGTGTGTGTGTGTGTGTGTGTGTGTGTGTGTGTTGGTTTCTTGTGTGCATATCTATTTATGTTTATTACCAGCCGCAATGGCGAAGCTGGTATTGTTTTCAATTTGTCTCTGTGTGTGTCTGTTAGCAATATACAGTAACTTCGCAAGAGCTCAAGATATCACAAAATTCTCCAGGTGTGTTGTATGGAAAAAAAAAAAAATCGATCACGAGTTCAAACTGGTCAAAGTACTGTAGGTCAAGGTAGGTGTGTCTATTACCACAAAAACTTCGCAACCGCTCAAGATATCATCACAAAGTTTTACAGGTGTGTAGTAGGAATGAAAAATCTCCTACAAGTATTGTTTCAGTTTGTCTGTGTGTCTGTGTGTTTGTTAGCACGATAACATCGCAACCGCTGAAGATATCACAAAATTTAAACGAATTAGAGATGAAAATCTACGAGTTCGAAATTGGTGAAGGTAGGTCAAGGTCAAGGCCATGTTCCGAGCCGTGCTAGATTTGTATTAACTCGGGGCTGGTGTGATTCCCTCCTTGGGGGGACCTCTAGTATGTTTGTGTGTTTTATGTATGTGTGTGTGTTTGTATATTTGTATGCCAGTGTTGTGTGTGTTTGTATCTGTTATGTATGTATGTGTGTGTGTGTGTGTGTGTGTGTGTGTGTGTGTGTGTGTGTGTGTGTGTGTGTGTGTGTGTGTGTGTGTGTGTGTGTGTGTGTGTGAGAGAGAGAGAGAGAGAGAGAGAGAGAGAGAGAGAGGAAGGAGTATGTCTGTGTGGGGGTAGGGGTAGAGAATGCTAGGTTTTGGGTGCTTGCCAAGATACCAAGAAAACAAACAACAATACATGACTAACAACTTTGGGCCGATGATGCGCTGTACAGTATATAATTCATTGCAAAACAGGTATTTAAAAGCCGTGCATGATTAGTTTGTTCCTGTTGTCGTTGTATTCTTATCGTTATTGTTGTTGTTGTTGGTGGTGGTGGTGGTGGTAGTGTCCTTGCTTAATGTTGTAGCTGTTTTTCTTGCTTAATGTTGTTGTTTTTGGTGGTACTGTTCTTGTTATTGTTTAGTATGTTGCTGCTGGTGTTGTTGTGATTGTTGTTAGGCGAACCCTTGAAATAAACCTTCACCCTCCCAATACTTTCCAGCCTTCAACACCACCGTCCCACCACCCTCCCAGCTCATCCCACACACTCCTCTCCGCCTACGAGTATCCTGCACTTTTTTCGGCATTCCTACACCTAATTCCTAAGTGTACCCTGTGACCTACACCTCCCCACTGCTAACGTCGTTCCTCATAAAACACCAGTCTGCAAATGGTGTGCTCCCCCCTCCATTCGGCCTATCACCCACCATCATTTCCAGCTCATCTCCTATACTCCCCTCTACACACCCCAGACCATCACCATTTCCAACACACCATGCCTACTCCCCTCTTCACATCCCAAATCCTTTCTATTCTAATGCAGCAAATGTTATAAAAAGGACTGCAATGTCAGCCTTCACAAAGGTATACACTTCTCCTATTGTGCCCCACCAGTATTCCAGCCCATCCCGTCCACTCCCCTCCTCCCACCCCTTCTGAATAACCCGAATCGACCTGTCTCAAAAAACTGTTGCATTCATACGGGAAAGATTTAACACACATCATCACTGGCATTACCTAAACATACTGTGATGACCTGGATCTTTATGGTGGCTTTTAGGGGCCTCCAGGGAACCGAAGGACCTGACCATTGCACATATATATTAACCTAAACCGATGAGATTTACCTGAACGGTATGAGAAATGTATCAAAATAATTGATGGAGCTGCAAATATTTAAATAAACCAGTTTTTCTTTTTTTTTTTTTTTGGGGGGAGGGGGGTTGAATATGGTTGAAATGGTGTAGGATGACTGACCTGATGTGAATGGATCTAAATAAAGCTAAATTTCCACGACTGCATTTGAAGTTGCCCAAGAAAACCTGAAGTTGCCTGGGTGAACCTAACTGGATCTGAACTGAGTGAAACTGGATAAGCCTGAAATTTCCTCACCTGACGTAACAACCTGGTTATGTGTGTTGGATTTGACTGAACCTAAGTTATCTGAAAGAAAACTATATTTGAACCAACAGAAGATTATTTTTTCTTAAGATTATAAGAGAACCCCCCGTAGCGAGAGGGGTAAATATTTACAGGATTGTTCATTAAAAGGTATTCAACAATTACGGTCCGCCATGTTTGATTATAGGGTGGATGGGAAGTAATGAAGGTTCGTACGACACACACACACACACACACACACACACACCGACAACTACGAAGATGAGAGTGGTGGGGGAGAGAAGGAGGGAAGAGGCAAGGGAGAGGATGTAAGAGGGGTGTGCCGGAGGACAATCAACGCGATGGGACTATTAACTTGGAAGCAAAAAAAATCTCCTCATCCTCAGTGTTTTGTTATTACTTTTTTTTTTTTCATTTTCAACAACAATATTCTAGCATGACATTGATTTTTTTTATTGTAAATTATCAGTGGGGCCTTGTCTACCTTTAATCCCAGACAGAAAATTCATACTTTCTTTTTTGTTTAGTATACCGAAACATGGCAACCTCAACACTGTCTTTCCCCTGGACTTTCCCACTCACACTCTTCTTCCTGCTCCTCCTCCTCCTCTTTCTCCTCTTCCTCCATTTTCTCTGCCTCTCCCTCCCCCTCCTCCTGCTCCCCTTTTCTTCTTCTTCTTCTTCTTCTTCTTCTTCTTCTCCTCCTCCTTCTTTTCTTACTCAGTGTCCCTCCTCCTTCTCAATCATTTCCCTTTTCATTGTCTTTCGTTCTTCTCTATCGTGCATCACTTCCTTATTCAAAATCGGGGGTGTATTTAGCGAGGCATTTGGATTTTAGCAGCGATACGCACTGACATTACATGGATTTTCACAATTATCTATATGTCAACGCGGAAGTATTAAAAAAATGCTGAATCCCTAATCTCTTTTAAATTGCGTGGACCAGATATCAGTGTTAAATTACGTTGATATTCATGCATGTATTACTATATACTTATACACAAACCTAAATCATTTACTTGTTTATTTTACCTGACCAGCGTTTTGCCCACTGAAACATGTAAAAGCAGAAACACACACACACACACACACACACACACACACACACACACACACACACACACAAATATAATTACGTCATCATGCTTAGAACAGTTACTATGACCTTTTTTCATCTGAAGGAACTGAGCCAATCCCAAAACTCAAAACTTACGTCATGGTTACAAGATATTCCACAAGTTTTAGTTATGAAGTGATTATGAGTCTCTTTTAGTACTACTCATAATCAACATTCCGATCTCACTACACCTCGCCATCATCTGAGCTGACATTGGTTGAAAGGTATTTGTCGGATGGGAACAAGCGTGCGATAGTCAGTTTCTGAGTGTAAGTGACATTTTTTAAACTCGTATACCTTGCAATATGTTTGGGTGCAATACACATTTGTCTACTGAAATATCTAGTGAAACATGAATTGAAAAAGGTTAGAAATCCCTGAACTAACCTCTTAATTATTCTTTTCAATCACTCTCACACCTTGCAATCAAGCAAGGTGTTTCCGCACACTCCCCCAACCCCTTCCTTTTTCTTCCTCCTTCATTCCCTGCTCCTCCCTCTCCCTCCTTCTCCTCCTCCGCAGGGCTGTCCTTGAATAAATACCAAGGTAGGAGTCTTGCCCTGCCACACACCCCAACAAGCTAGTGAGGAGAGAATATCTTTTCTTACCTGGGAAACTCGTCAGGATGAAACCGGTAAGCCTAAATCTTTTTGCATTATTGTTTTTATTTAGTTTTTTTTTTTCTCAATCGTGCTTAATATAACCCCCCACACTCCGTCCAAAGTGTTTTTTAGTCAATCTGCTATCGACTATCTTTTGGTGCTGGAGAAGGGTGCCTTCATGTGGTGGCACTGATATAACAGGTCAGTGGAACTACTCGGCTATACAAGCGTCCCTCAACTGAAAGAAGAATGGTGGATTGCAGGAGGAGGGGAGCTTCAGCCTGCAGTTCACCGGGTTCACTTTCAGATGAGCCTCGGTTAACTACTATACTACTACAACTTCTACTAGCCTACGACTACTACTACTGCTGCTGCTGGTGCTTCAAATATCAGGAGTGAACAAATTTTCAGAAGCGAAATGCCACATACATCAATTTGGGATATTTAAGAGCCAAATGATAACACACGCATTATTTTTTTGTATAACTGTACACTAGGCCTATATAAACCTGAATTCATGTTATTAATACACGTTTTTCCTTCAAAATGAGAATAAAGAAAATAACGCAGACTTAATTTAGTGCCGATACGTTGTTCATACTAAGGTTACAGAATCACAATACACCTTGTTGAAAACGAATAGAGAAAAAGAAAGAAAATAGAGAAAATAACGTAGACTTGATTCTAAACCTGTTCTTAAACTTGTTCTGTAATCTGATGTTTGGATTTTTTTTCTTTCTTATTTTCATCTTCTGTTAAAAGAGCGTGTTGTATACTTTACAAACTTTGGTGCCGATATATCATTTATACTAAAGTTATAGCATAATTACTCTTTAAATCATGAGTACAACACATTCACTGCACATCTTGAAAACAATGAGGAGTAATATTGTTTGTCCTGAGTATGTGCAAAAACAGACAGAAATGAAAAAAGAAAAACAACGAAGGTAAACCGGTTCTGTCTCGCTCAAGCATTCTTATCCCTTTCAGCCCGACGACGTGTTAATTTTATTCTTATTAACTCCAGACGATTTTATTTTCGTTTTATTTATTTATTTTGAGATAGCGTGAAGTGAAGAATGAGGAGCATATCTGACCCACCCGATTAAAAAAAAGAGAAAAATTGAAACCTGGGTAAAGAAGCCTGGAGACAGCAAGAAACACCTGAAATTATACCTTGACGGATTTGAGGAGTTGAAAGATCGCTTGTGGCGTGAGAATCAGGTTTGGGCCATCCCTGACATCATCTTCATCATCATCATTATCATCACCATCATCACCATCGTCGTCGTCGTTCCATTCTCTACATTAACTTGGAAGATATTTTCGTCCTTTTGCAGCTTATTTTACGTAGCTCAGTGACACAATAAGACAATCTTACGGTTCTGCATCCTTTCCATTACACTTTGTTCGTATAGAAATATTCTGGCATTAATCCCTTGTTGCGGATTAATATTCAAGATGGAAAGATGAAAATATTATATAAAAGAAGATTAATAGAGTATAGGACTAGCTGCAGCCTTCAATAACCCCTGCACTGCAAGACTTTTCCCTAAGGTGAGGGTGGTGATAGGTTAATTAAAATGATAAATACAGCATTCTTTAGAGCATGACTAATGGCGGTATTCTCGTGCGAGCAGGAAGCTGACTAACACCTCTTCCTTACTGGTTGATTTGCGATTCTGTTAAGTTGTTAGATCCTTGTGTGTTATCCATGCAATCTATCTCGACATTAAAGGATATAAGAAGCAAGGAGAAGGATATTCATGGGTAACCTGGAAAAATAAATCGCTAAGGAAGAGGTGCTAGGGAACCTCCTTACCCGACGAGAATACGGGCCTAAGATTTAAGACGACCTCCCGCCCTGATGGTGTCGGGCAGTGCCGTAATGTGTCAAAAATGGCGGCATCGTCCAAAAAATGTTAAAGAAGACAAGTAACGCAGCCCAGTAAAACAGATGTGGTGCTTGCTTTCCCTCTTTTTTCCTTTTCCTGGATACTATACTCTGTTCACGGTACCTTGGCCTAAAACTGCCATCCTTCCAGCTTGAATTCTGGGTTATAACACGAGATTAACATTAGAATATGACGGTAACCACGTAGAAGTGCCGCAGACTGCGTAGAGCAACAGTAATGTCTTTTTCCGCCAGTGAGTTACGTGAAATAAGCTGCAAAAGGATGAACAATTGGTCCAAGTTAAAGTGAAGGAACTATAATGTTAAAGTACAATTATTCGACGCCAAAACCTACGGTGATCCGGTCAAAGTTTCCATTTCTATTACGTAGGAGCTAAGGTACAAATTTTAACTTTGTTTTTATTTTTACACACTTAAAGCTGACATATTATTCCGAAATTATACTTGTACTGAAGGTAACAGAGGCCAAGACGATTCGAGATGAGGCGAAATGAGTTAGTTCAGCCATATCAAACACAGGTTCTGTCTAAATCCGTTAAGTGAACTGTGGTACGAGTTTACCCAGTACTTTCATAACTGATCAATTATATCCTCTCAACTTTGGTCAAAACACACACACACACACACACACACACACACACACACACACACACACACACACACACACACACACACACACACACACACACACAAAACAATTCTTAATCTCCTCAATATGGTGATGCATTTTTTAGCCTTTTTCTTGCAACTTCCAAACAACTTTCATCTACTTAGGAAAGGCCTCTCGTATTGAAGGGGTTAATAGGGGTTGCTATATTTAACCTCTGTGCCCATATTCTCATCTGATAAAGAGGCTCCCCAACATCTCTTCCTTAGCGATTCATTTTTGGATAGGTTGCACTTCTTTGAAGCAGAGAATGATGATACTGGAAGGATTTATATAACGCGGAATAGGAGAATAAGATGTAATAAGCAAAATAAAATAACTAAGAACAGGTGTTAGGGAACGAAAATACGGGCCAGTAACTTGAAAAATCTCCCCTTAACTAAATAAAATTGTCTGGACGTAAAATGAATAAATGAAAATATTAGTCACAAGAATGAAGAGATTAATTCAGCATCTTTCTCCCCGACAGACAGTGATCGTGTTGACGTGTGTGGTGGCGGCGGTTCTGGCTCTACCGCGAACTGACCCCCAGCCCGACCCAGCCCCCCAGTTCTGGTACTGTGTTCACGGACTTTACTGAGGAGAGAGAGAGAGAGAGAGAGAGAGAGAGAGAGAGAGAGAGAGAAATGGATGTGTGGAGGGAAGGAGAGAGAATTCCTAAATAAACTTAGATCATGTGAAAAGGATGGATGGATGAACAGATGGAGGGAGAGAAGATTCACAAATCCACTTGGAATCTGTTATATGTAAAATGAAAAATAAATCGCTATGGAAGAGGCAATAACACATCTATGCCTTCCTCAATACGACCATCTTTCGTTATACAACTTTATTTCTGTACTTATCCTCATTCATACAACTGCCAAACACTTCACAACCAAACCTGAGTGAATACTGAAGTGAAATATACAAACAATACTTTGCCTAAAAATATAAACTGCTGTGTGGTGACTCAAAGCGTCGTGTTTTGGAAGTAAATTCAGAATAAGTCTTGAGAAAACTGGACTCCTACTGTGACATGAGCTGGTGACTGTGTTTAAGTACTCGGTAATCAAAAACAGAGGTAAAAGTGGAAAGCAGATTGGCATAGAAAAAAGTTTCGATGTTTTAATAGACGTCTGAAGTTGCAAGAGGTGTGTTATGCCAAAATCAACGTTTGGATAAGAGACTTTGGTATAGAATGAGAGCTAAAATTCAAGAGTAGGAGCCGTGGAAATGAGACTACTAGGGAAAATACGTGGAGTGCGTGGGGTGGATATAACAACTAATGTGATTCGTTGAAGATGTGGAGTAAGGAAGTTTGGGGATATCTGGGTAATGCTGTAGATCACATGGACAGATGGGTGTAGACAGGATGGTGGAAAAGTTGTATGTGAGTGAGTCTGAACGCAGGAGAAAGCGTAGTAGGCCAAAATGAAGGTGGACGGGTATGGTAAGTGATTGTCTGTGGAAGCGATGTATGAAATTTTATGATGCTGGGTTTTTAAGAAAGGACTGACTGAGTTAAATGAAATATAAATGGAGGAGCACTGGGTAAGGGTGCGACAAAGTTTTGTTACCATTATTTTTATTGTTGTTTTTAATTATAGAAAACAAGCTGACTTTATCTAGGAGGTGTATGTGAAGCGCATCTGAAAACAGAAATGATAATAATATTATTAATAATAATAAAGTATGAGTAGATGGCTATGTTTGCGACGAGAAGTCAGGATTCCGGGGGCTTGAATGATGTGTGAATGAGTATTTGGTCCATTTACTGAGAATGCTGTCATTTCTCCCGTTTGCACAATCTGTTTGTTTTTATATCCTAGTTCCCCGCCCCCCACAACCTTAAATGAAATGATATGTCAGGATGATGATGATGATGATGATGAAGATGATAATTCCTCTGCCATGCAGGTTTCACAAGTAGAGACATATATTACAGTAAGAACGAGGTGTGTGTGTGTGTGTGTGTGTGTGTGTGTGTGTGTGTGTGTGTGTGTGTGTGTGTGTGTGTGTGTGTGTGTGTGTGTGTGTGTGTGTGTGTGTGTGTGTGTGTGTGTGTGTGTGTGGGGTGGGGGTGGGAATTTTATCTTTAAAAAATGTTGACAATCCTTCATGACCAAAACCCAGGAGGAGATATGGTGGGCTCGGTTTTGGCGGATTTGGCGGTTTTGGCGGCCTCGGTGGTGGCATCTCAACTCATTACCATCATGGGGATCACACGCACTACGATACCTTCCTTCCTGGTGGTCGTCGGATCCATACCATAGACTACCATGGCTACTACTACTGAGACACACACACACACACACACACACACACACACACACACACACACACACACACACACACACACACACACACACACACACACACACTTTTTTTTTTACTGTTTTAGCCACACCATGAGCTACCATACACAGGCTACCATAGGCCACCACTGAGCTCCATATCCACACCTCTGAATTTTACCTAACCACACTACCATACTACCACACACCCGTCGACTCCCATACTGTAGACTACCATGGATACTACTGTCAATAATCCACATCTTTGAATATTTTAACCGTACTATAAGGTACCATACATTGACATACCCAGACTACCATACCTACCACTCATACTTGCCACTGGACCATATATTAAGACTCCTGCGCCTACCATTGATTACCTCGACTACCACACACCACAGACTAAAAGATCACCTCCTCCCAAAACCACCACACATCCACACCATCGACTACCATAACTACCACACCACAAACCTACCACATCCACCACACAACCACACACTATCCTACATCATTTAGTGGTGAATATTATGCACCTCATTGCTATCTTTTCATAATCACCTTTTATGGTACCAGAATGTAAAATGTATGTTTGTTTCCCCATTACCAGAAAATGAAAATAAATTAGTTCCACATACTTTGTTGTTTCTTTTTCATCCCAGGATATTCTACAGTTAATTTAATCTCAGTATATACAGGATGATCTGTTGAAAGCGCTCCACTCTCTTTAGTGTTGCGAGGGATAGAGAAGGAACTGAGGGATGTTTGTATCACACAGCAGAGGAGCCGCCCAGTTATGTCTGTGCCACCACATGAAGGGGGCAAACTAAGAGTCATATAATAAAAGGCTTTGTACATTTCGCATCACCTCAACTATAGGGATTTATTCTGCACATTTCACCTCGATATTCTCGTCTGTGCTACTGGCGAGAACCAAATTGATATTAAAACGATATAAAGAACTTACAAGACGATACATAGATGTAAAATGCAAAAAAAAATAGCTTAGGGATAGATGTTACAAAGCCTCTGATGCCATTTAGAATACCGTACGGAAATAAAGCTCTTCACCCTCGCCATTTCACACATCGCAGCCAGCAGGTTTGGGATAAAGGAACCGCGGCCAACCAGTCGACCTTGACAACCTCACTCCATAGCATCACTCCCCCTACTACATGCTGTGTGTGTGTGTGTGTGTGTGTGTGTGTGTGTGTGTGTGTGTGTGTGTGTGTGTGTGTGTGAGAGAGAGAGAGAGAGAGAGAGAGAGAGACCCCATCCTGCATACCACCTCACTGGACCTCTTACCTTTTTCACATACGTGGAGTAAAGAAACTAGATGATAATAACTACTGAGAAGGCCTCTGTATAAATTTACTCCTTTGACTATGACATTCTCCCTCCACTGAATAAAATCGTCTGTAATAACAGGAATAAAATAGCCAGATGAATTCACGTCACAGAAAGAGATAACGACGATTGAGTTTAACCCCCTGATTGTCGAAATTTCCCTCAGCTGAAGGAGACCATTTGACTGTAGCCTGAATAAAACACCAAAGTTTGACCATAGTAGGCAAGGGTTTAAGCACTGATATGGCCGAAACGATCTACTAAAATAAATAAATAAATGTAAAGTGTTAAGGAATGGGTAGCCAGTAGTAGTTAATAGATATAAATTTGACAAAACGAAATTCAGCAGCCCTGACTCCAATACTCTCTAAAACCAGTATTTCCCACTTCCTTTTTCGCTTTCACTCTACCACTACTCTAGCCAAAAACATCCCACAGACTTCCCGTTAACCAGTCCAGTCTACGAAACAAAAGATCAAATCCTTCCTTCCTCCCATTCTTTCTTTCTACCATCCTCATGTCTCCTTCCCCTTCCTTGTCACTAAATCTCAGTCTTACCCCTTCTTTCCTGCGCTTCTTCCTTGATTACTCTCCCACACTTTTCTTTTACTGTGTCTGTTTTATTATTCTCTCCCACTTCTCTTCCCACCGATATGACAGGGCAGTGGAGCGACCCAACTATACAAACACCCCTCAGTCCCTTCCAAATCCCCAAAAGAATGATGGTAAGCTGCCGGAGGAGGGCAACTTCAGCCCGTAGTCCACTGAATCCCAGATGAACCTGTGGTTGCAACTACTACTATTGCTACTGCCGCGACTACCACTACAACTAATACCACAACAACAACTACTGTTACTACTACTACTACTACCATTGTTGTTGTTATTGTTGTTGTTGATGTTGATGATGATACCACCACTATCACCACCATCACCACCACAACCACAACAACAAGAACTACAACAACTACTACTACAACTCCTTCTACTTCTATTTCTACCGCCATCTGCCACTTCCTCTTCGTCACATATCCCCCGTTAGCAACTTCCCACGGGCTTCCCACCAAAACATTCCAGCCCGCGAAATATGAAATCCAATCACTCACTCCCGCCGTCGACTGGGGAATCCTTGACCACGCCCGACTGTCGTGTGGGTGAGGTGGTTAGGTAACTGCTCTCTTGCCTACTTATATAACATTTTTGTTTTGCATTTACTTTTTTTTCTTTAAGACAGAGAGAGAGAGAGAGAGAGAGATGGGCAGATAAGTAGATATGACAACCAAAACCTCACCCAACTTTCTCTTCACACTGCCTCCCTGAAGATCACAAACAATAGAGCCAGTAATTAAACAAAAGCAATATTTTTTATACCTATAAGGAGCATGCCTATTATTGAAATTTAAAAAGAATATATTGATGCTTTTTCAGTGAGATTACAAAAGCTGAAATCGGCAACTTAAGTGGTTGTGGTTTAATTAAGGGGTGCCATCAATTTTAACCCTTCCCTTCCCTTATCTACTCTTTTCTTCCACCTCGACTCTCTCTCTCTCTCTCTCTCTCTCTCTCTCTCTCTCTCTCTCTCTCTCTCTCTCCATACCCACCTACCTACCTACAGTACCTACCAACCTACCCCCCGACCTCTCTCTCTCTCTCTCTCTACATACCCACCTACCTACCTACCTACCTACGTACTACCTAACTCCCGACGCGCTCTTTATCTGTCTGACTCTCTCTCGCTCTCTCTCTCTCTCACACACACACACACACACACATACACACACACACACACACACACACACACACACACACACACACACACACACACACACACACACACACACACACACACACACACACACACACACACACACAACCCTTCCACCAACCCTGCAGTCAAAGGCAAAAGATGTAATAATGTAACGAGAGAAATATAATGTTCTCAGAAAATGAACACTGGAAGGTCCCTATAAAATCAATCTTTCCTCTTCACCTCCATGACGAATTTCCTATTGTATTTTTCTACCTTCAGACGATTTTACTCAACTTGGGATAGACTTTCGAGCTGGAGGGGTCAGATTCTAGTCTAACCTAATCCTGTCACCGCTAGATATCCTTCCGAAGTTATGTAAAAATCGTCTGGAAGCAACTAGAATGCAAATTAAAAAGGTGTAACTGGTTTGAAAAGTTTTAGAGCCACATTTATAATATTTTTAGGTAACCATTTTGATACTGAGGAATCGGTCAACTCTCCCACGGTCGCATGCCCCTAGCTTTTCATGCTAACTAACGCCAGACGATTTTATTCAGCTGAGAGTGAGCCATAGGAGCTCGAGAGTGTTAATACTGCCACCATTAACCCCCTCATGATCAGAAGAACTCTATTCTTCTATTCAAACAAAAACCAGACAATTTTATTCAGCTGGGAGTGAGTCACAGAAGCCGGAGGGTGTTGTGCGTACTTTTTTTCTTGGATTAACAGGTATGCAGATGATTTGGCGATGATGGATTTTTGCTGAATGTATTTTGTGACTGTTTTCTATCAGTTATAGATAGGGGGCTCTCGTGGTTATTATTATTATTATTATTATCTGTAATAGTAGTGGAAGTAGTAGTAGTACGGGAATAGTAGTGGTGGTGGTGATGGTGGTAGAGGTGGTGGTGGTGGTAGTGCTGTCGTTGCTACCCTCGGTTCATATGAAGCGTGAACCCGATGAACTGTGAGCTAAAGTCCTCCTTTCGGGGGACTGGGAAGTAGTTTAGGGACGTCTGTATAACCAAGCAGCTGATCCCCCCGGTTAAATCTGTGCCACCACATGAAGGCCTCTCTCTCCAGCACTATCGACTAGCGGTAAAAACTGATCATAGAGTTCCTTCCTCCTCGTCCCTTCCAAACAGTCATGATGTCTGCTTGTTCTTTACTGCCAGGCACTGTGACGGGGGAAGTGGTGGGCGAGACAGCTCCAGGGCCGTATTATTAACAGGTGCAGAAGAACTAGGTGTGGAAGCTTCAGGGCACTTCGGTTAATGCCCTTGGTGCGGTGTGGTGTGGTGTGGGAGAGTGACTGTGTGGTGTGGTGTGAGAGATGATTTTGTGGGGTCTTTGGCTTGGTGTGGGAGGGTGAATTGAGTCCGTGTGGTGTGGTGTGGGAGGGTGATTTTGTGTGGTGTGAGAGATGATTTTACGTGGTGCTGTGTGGTGTGGGAGAATCGTTTTGTGTGGTGTGGTATGGGAGAGTGACTTTGTGTGGTGTGCAGTCGTGTGAACCCGCCTACTGTATGTTGCCTTCCCCCAGAGCTGCCCTTACATCGTGGTCATTATTCTATATCGCACTGACACATGATGACGAGATGTTTATTATTCACAGAAGCTTATTATTTTCATCACAGACAGTTATGATCGTGGTGGGATGAAAGAACATATTTTGAAGTATGAGTTTGCGATTTTTTAGACCAATATCTTCCGTAGTTTACTCAAAGTGGATGTTTTATTACTCGAATTTTGGGTATGATTTGGAAATAGGAACAGGATAGTACAAGAATATGAGTACTATATGAACAGGATAGTACAATACAAAAATAGAAGTGCCATCATCAAAGTTCCCAGTAAAAAGGTACACACATCCACAGACTTATCACTCAAACCCAAAACCCGCAAAATTCCCCCATCTTTTCAATCCACTCCTCCCCTTCCCATCCCCTCCCCCACTTCATACCTTTCCTCCCCCTCCCTCCCCTCCCCCTAATACGACATTGCCCTTGCACCCACAGACTTCCCGGACCCTCCTCTACCCTAAATCTCCCTCCCCCTCCCCTTCCTCCTCCCTTTCCCCCAGGACGCCACCCAGCATATAAAATGGCGCTAGTAGGGAACAACAACGGCATTCAGGTTCCCAGCGCTACACAGTGAAACACCACTACAGCTACTATACCTTCGTCGAGTGAAGCTCCTCTCTACTCCAACTTCGTCCAGTGCAGCACCTCTATCTTCGTCTAGTGAAGCACCTCTACCTTCGTCAAGTGAAGCACCCCTTCTTCACAACCATCGTCTCGACCCTACAAAGATGAAAGCTGTGAGCATCCAAGTTATTCCTAGGCATAAAAATCTAGGACCAGTGTTCTAGTAATTTAGGGAGGCTTCGTAGCACCTTTTCGGCGATATATTTCTGCATACATCTCATTGCTATGCCCCACTTAGTTATTTTTGTTCAGTCTGGGAAATCAAAAGAGATAGACAGTATACAAGAGAGTTGTACGACACAGTAAGAATTATAAATAGCTAAGGAAGAGGTGCAAGGGAAGAGGTGTGTGTGTGTGTGTGTGTGTGTGTGTGTGTGTGTATGTGTGTGTATCATAATCATTGTCACTGAATCTTTAGTAGCCCTCTCCTGGTCAACATAACTCCAGTCCTCTATTCTGGCTCGCACCAGACAATTTTATTCATCTGAGTCATAAAATCCTAAGAAGAAGACCACGAGCATTTTTAAGTCACTCCTATACTTCCTCCTCCTCAATCTTTTCAAGGTCAAGACAACAGCTCTCAAGAAAATGCAGGGCGGAGTGTAAGGCGGGCGGAATATATGGACTAGCCTGTGTACTCGAGTGTTGTGGTGTTGGTGTGGATGTGCTGGAATGCATCAGGAGTCACTGAACCTTGATTTGCTTTGGCCGTGTGGAGAGAATGCAGCATGAGAGACGGATTAGGAGAGCGTATGAGAGTGAGGTGGAGGGGAGAGAAAAGGGAAGACCGAGGTGGAGAGATAGGGTGGAGAAGTGTGTGAGGGAGAGATTTGTGTGTGTGTGTGTGTGTGTGTGTGTGTGTGTGTGTGTGTGTGTGTGTGTGTGTGTGAGTTGGAGGGAGGATAGCCTGTTGGAGGAGGACCGAATGACATTATAGGAGATTCGTTTATGGCCCCCCCTTCCGGGATGAGGGTGTCTGGCGATAGATATATAGACAGACGGATAGATAAATAGACAGACAGGTAGACAGAGAGCCAGACAGACACAGATAGACAAATAGACAGAAATTAAATTCGTCTAGGGACCCCTGAATACGAGTGAGGTCCATCCAGACGATTTCATTCAGCTTATGGAAAGGCCTCCCGTGCTGATGGGGTTTATCGATCCTCTCGCGATCCCGTTTTCTCTTTCATTTCACTCCAGGTAACGTCAGACGATTTTATTTACCTGAGAATGAGTCATGGGAGCCTGAGAGTGTCAATAATGTCACCATCACCCTCCCATAGCCAGGGTCCCTATTTTTGCGGGTTAATTAAGAAGCTCCCTCACACCTCTTACTAAGCGATTTATTGTGCTTAATACTTCTTACCGTCCTCTTCTGTGGCAATCTTTCAAATACCGCCACACTCAGCATATATAACATACAAATTGATATCAACTCGCCCTATCTAGAAATAAATCGCTAAGGAAGAGATGCTAGGGAGACTCCTTAACCAACGAGATGACAAACCCATGACAGTTAGTATATCAAAGCTGCCTGAGAATTTTGGCTAAATCTAACCCAACCAGCTCGTAAAAAGTATATCCTAAGCTGAATAAAATCACCTGGAGATAGCAAGGATTAAATAAAGATTTAAAAAATAAATCTCCGTGCTCAATGCCTTAAAAACCGTCTTCATTAACGTACTCGTTGATAATTCGCTGATTAAAAAAAAATTAATAATGGGGACAGTTTATTCGACGTAAAATCTAACGTAGAAAACATTATGTAACCATATGTGATTTTTTTTTTTTTACAATCTTAGCCTACCCAAGATAAGTATAAGGCCAGCTAGACCAACTCTCTCTCACTCTCTCTCTCTCTCTCTCTCTCTCACACATCTTTCTTCCCGAACAGACGCTGATTGTTATGGCGTGTGTGGTGGTGGCGGTCCTGGCTCTACCGCGACCTGAAGCCCAGCCGGAAGCCCAACCGGAAGCTAGGAGGCGATTTGGCGGCTTTTTCGGAGGCTTCGGTGGCTTCGGTGGCTTCGGTCATGGTGGACATTACGGCGGCTACCATGGAGGCTTTGGCGGTCATGGTGGGGGCCTCACCACTCACTACCATCATGGGGATCACACGCACTACGATACCTACATCCCAGGGGGCGGACATATCCACACCATTGACTACCATGGCTACCACTGAACCAGACTACCACAAATACCGCTCGTCCACACCACTGGTTATCATGGCTACCACTGAGCCAAACTACCATGATTACCATATATCCATATCATTAACTATCATGCATCCACACCACTGACTACCATGGCTAACACATCCACACCAAAAACAACTACTAAACCGCACGTACCGACTACCTCGACTACACACAAAAGCACATTGTAATTAACCATGCATGCACAACGTAGACTACCAAGACTACGACACATCCACACCATCGACTACAGCGGCTACCACTGAACATATAGGCCTACAGTCCTACATAATCTTTCTTATGAAAAGTGCGTAGCTTGACTGTCCTACTTTATTTTTATTTTCCTTTCTGTTATCGAGACATCTGCACAAAATACGTCTCAAAAAACAGATAATAAAGTGATTTTTATACGTACTTGTTTCCTTGGCGTCCAGAGCTGCTTTTCCCTTCACCACGTACACCATCAAATGTAGGCAGCGTGTCCAATTCTCCTGAACACGTTCAATCCACCTGGGGAAGAACAATTAAGTTATAACATGTTCACATGGTCACACGCCACTGAAGTACTCTCATTGACATTTACAGATTTTTTTTTTTTTTTTCACACAAAACACTACCTGCCGCACTTGCATTTCTCACTCTCTACACAAGTCTTCCATACCTGTACCTGTGTGTGACGCATTGGGTGGTCCCGTAACACAGGGTGGTCTTCGACCCTGCGGAAAAAAAAATGAATAAATAAATAAAAGTAATGGTGATCACTGAAATCTAAAACTGATGATTTCACATAAGTAGATAATGCAAGAATGTGTTCCACTTCAGAAGC
The DNA here is from genome assembly GCF_032717465.1 of Coenobita brevimanus. Taxonomy (NCBI): domain Eukaryota; kingdom Metazoa; phylum Arthropoda; class Malacostraca; order Decapoda; family Coenobitidae; genus Coenobita; species Coenobita brevimanus. The sequence continues at coordinate 9,198,445 of NC_137027.1, read as the reverse complement.
GAAGTAGTCAAGAAATTTTGGATACTTAGCATGGTAAAGGACGAGATAAACAAAAAAGGTGTAATCAGTACAGAGTCTGCCATGGCACGGAAGAAGTTCAACACGAAAACACATGAAACCCACATCTCACCCCTCACCCTCCATTCCTCCACTGTCCGGAAGCTCAAAGATCTGTGAGGTGCAAGCCTCGACTGTCTCTTCACTGGGCGTTTTTCCAGTTGTGTCCTCTCCTCCAAAAAGACAAAGATCCCCATATTTCATTACCTTACTACAATCAGACCATTAATCCTTCAACTCTTCCACTCCTGCTTTCCAGTACTCCCTCACCCCACTAGTCACCTCTTAACCTCACACCCTTTCTCCCTCCACCACTTGGGTTCGGTTCGTCTTTATGGCTTCTTATTTCCCTCTCGTGATATTCCCTTACATTCCTCTTATTCCCTTGTTTTGCTGTTGTTTGCCATCTCTCTCTCTCTCTCTCTCTCTCTCTCTCTCTCTCTCTCTCTCTCTCTCTCTCACACACACACACACACACACACTACATCTTTTTCTACAAACAGCAAATGCAATGTCATGCATAATGAAGACCTAAACTTAAACACTGGCAAGTCTATCAGCTTCTTTAACCTATTGGTGCCCAGCGTCCAATATAATGGACAGAACTGAGCACTTTCAAAATTTAATAAAGAAGGGAACCCCAGGGTAGGGACCTATGAGCTTCGCGACTATGAGCCGATAGGAGGAGGATGGTGCGCTTAGCACTCGTCCAGTAAAATCCCTCTCACATGAACTCTGGCCACTCGTGGGTTAAATATATGAAACACTTAATAAATTATCAGTCACTCAGAGCTTACCTTCCAAACCCTCTGCTACCTAGCTAGAGATATGACTTTTTGGTGGTATTCCTGCCTTAGCCAAAATCTGGTGACATTTACACAAACATGGCACTCAAACGAGGAGGATGAATCAACTGCAATACTAATGTCATTAGCAGCTTAAGACAACCGAGAGTCTTGTGGCCATGAATTTCTTGTAGTTATGCTTTTATTTTTTTTTTTTTTCCCATCTGCAGACGGGGTGATGTAGGATCCAGAAACCATGGGAATGGAAAACATACACATAGAAATCAGCAGCATGCCTAATGAAATTGTCCATACACTCATTCAAAACCCTGGCTCCACCTCAAGCACACCTTCCACACATAACGTTATATCAGTACAGTACTTACCAACCAATGAATCCCACGACTGTTAAATTACCAAACCCTTGTTATGCACTCCATACAAAATTCATCCAGCCAGCTTGAGACTGCTAGTTCCCAAGCCTCATGCATCTCTTTAACAAACTCATTTACTGTATCTAGTCACCTTCGCCTTGGCCTTTACACCTTCTCATTCACATATAGTGTTTCCTTTTCATCCATCCATCTATCATCCAATCCTATGCTGCCCCACGAGGTGCGTATGAACCCATGGCTAGGCAAGTTGGTCCTGACATTTAAGATGAGTGACCAGCCTCACTCATCCCTGAGTGGCATTACATTAGCAATAAGCCCCAACCACTCCTTGGATATAAATCTACACAAGTTCAATCCGACTGGAGCGCCTTAATTACCCACTAAACCACCAGGCACCATAATTTGGTTATATGGTTACCACCCAGCATGGTGAATGGTTTCCTTGTGTACTGTACAGGAAAGCATTTGGCCTGGCCCTTCAGTGTAGAGTCACCCATAGACGGAAGGAAGAGGAGTGAAGGAAAGACAGAGGAGGGAGTGTAAAGTCACCTGTAGGCAGAAGGAAGAGGAAAGAATAAAGGAAAGACAAGAGGAGTGAGTGGATGGTGAGCACCCCCACCTACCACAAGTTTCCTTTTCACCAACCTATTATTACCCACTATCTCTACATGATCATACCATCTAAGCATGCTCTCTTCAGCTCTGATCTAAAGTGTACTACAGCTACTGTATCTGAACTCAGGTGGGGGTGCCCACTCTCATTGACAGGGATGTTGCAATGAATGACCAGGCAAATGGTGCCTTGAATCCCAACAAATTATCTGCTGTGCTGGGTGGTAACTATTTGTACTCGTTGGCATTATTACAAAAAGCCTCAGATTTGGTTCCTAATGTATTCCAGTCTTAATATTATCCAATCTGCTACTGACTGAAACATCCGTTTCAAATATAATTATCACACGACAGTAGTTGTGCTTTAGGAGTCTTATTCATGTGTACTTGTATATTGTACTATAGCATCATCACCATCCAGATCTCTTTTCCTACCCTAGGGTAGGGTGAGGTAGGGTACAGAGAACCAGAAAAAATTTGACAGAATAAGACACTAACCAAAATTTGCCCAACTGAATGGGCTACACTCTCATTCACTAACCATTCATGTCCCAAGAATCCTGACCCAGCCTCATAGGTATAAACATCCCCACTTTAAAAACTTGATACAACCAATCAGCTAGTGAATAAGATGACTATCATTTCACTGGGATAGAATAGGGGTGCCAAACCCTAGTCACATACTCCTCGGTACAAAAATTCTTTCAAAGTGCTTGATTCTCTGTCAGTTCCCCAGCCTCATCATTCTCCACATCTTGCCTTCATGAGGTACAAGACAGGAAATTAGAATGATATAAGATTAAAACAATATATGGTTAGGATGATGAAAATAAATTTCCCCTCCGAGCAACCACAGATTAATACCAACTGGAATGTGGCTGATGCAGACATCTTATGATTCAGTCTATTGTTACTGTACTTTTCCCTGGTATAGGAGGTTCCCAAGTATCTATTACTCAATTTTCTTTTTTAAATTAACAGTTTCACATCTTGAAACGTTTCTTTTGAATACGACAGAGCTTAAAATCGAATACAGAAGAGGGCTAATACAAACACAACTTTAAAAATATCCAATATATGTATATACTATGCTATATATATACAGATATATATGTGATGCATAATTATATAGGTTAAATAACCTTAAAAATGTCACTACTAGTGTCATGACTGGCTGCCCAGTCAACCAATTGTTCATAAAATGACTCACCTGTGAAATTCAAATCCAAGAGTGCATTCTAAAAAGTCCATTGTTAAGTAATGTTACCAAAATACATAGATAAAGGAAGAGGGCAAAAATAAATCTTATGGCTGAAGATAAATTATTGAATGAGAGCACATATACCCCTGGAAGTTACCGATAACTATTTCAATGAGGCAACATATCGTACTTTAAAAATTGCTACTTCCAGGTGATTTTATTCAACTTTGGGGACATCTCTTGCAGTAAAGGGTTAGGCCTAGCAACAATACAGTAGCAGTTGCAACCCCAGGCTCATCTAGATGTAAACTCAGTGGACTGCAGGCTGAAGTTGCCCTATCCTCCAGATTGCCATCCTCCTTGTGAGGGGAGACGGAGGAGTTGAGGGATGTTTGTATAGCCAAGCATCTCCACCACTCGATTATATATGTGCCACCACATGAAGGCACCCCTGTCCAACACCTGAGTGGTGAATGAAGGCTACATTTAACCTATCCAGTTCTTGAAAATGTATCCAATGTTGAATGAGATGATCTGGAGACAGCACGAAAAAATGAAAGTTTTATCATAGGAAAGGAGACATTAATAAAAAGATGTATTGAAGTCTTAGGGACCCTTACCCTGATTGGCTGATGCTTTAAGTCCTTCTATTAGATGACAAAGTTTTCACCTTATTCTTCTTGTCCTAAGATGATTACACCAGTGGAGAAACTTTATGAAGAGTCAAATACAGCCTTCATATACCCCTTCAATTATATGAGATTTTCCCAAAGTTGAATAAAATTGTTTGGAGATTACATAAATAAACTGTAATAGCATACATAAAATACATTATCCATTACCAGTGTGAAAGGGTAAGTCATCCTCATATGTACTGTATTTTTAATCACCTTTGTAAAAAATTTTGTATTCTTAAATTATGGGTAATTTCAAATGATGAACATCCAGCATCAGTTTAACATAAAATTTATATATTCATCAAACAAGTCTCTCTTAAAGAAAAATATCAAATAATTAAAAACAAAGAATGAACTTAAAATATTAACATGCACACACACACAAGTCGTCTGACAACCTACACTATATGCATTTTTGTCAATACCCTTTGCCTATAGAGAAATGCTTTTCAGCTCTCACCATTTGTTTAAAACTTCTGGAAGCCTAGAAAAAGTCTGAAACTTCCACAGCATTTACCAGTAATATTTTCTTGGAAATACTGTGACTTCTTACCTCATATGGAAGCTACTGACTATAACTCAAAAACTTGATCCATGCGTGATAATTTAGAATCTGATACATTTGACAAATTTCACTGTATTCATTACTGGGTATTACTTGCAAGTTGCAACTACAACACCAAAATGTACAAGGATGTTTTTATGAAATTTTGCAAAAGATATGCAACATATGTTGGCCATCAAAAACATATACAAATAAAACCACTGCTTCATACAGCTTCCATGGCATATATGCTTTCCTTATTTTCAAATCCTCCCCTTGACATAAGATCCAGTTTCTCTAACAAAACAAACATTTATTCCTGTCCATCATGTCTTGAAAATATAAGAAGCAGTAGGACATAATCAAGTCATGATTCAAGAAAATAATTTTTTGAATAATACCATAAAACAGGAGAACCAGCAGGAAAAAACACAGCACTGCAGCATGTGTCTTATCACCAATATACTCCATTAAAATTTATAAAAGCTTTATTAATATATAAGACTTCCAAATACATTTGGCTTCCTAACATTAATATTAAAGAAGAGAACACAAGGTCATAGGCAATGGGATGGTTGTAGCAGTTTATGGAGGTACTCTCTTATTGCACAAAGCCTCTCTACCAAGCCCACACTCCAGTTTTATCAATACAGAGCATCTTTAGCTCCTTGAACCAAATGACATACTCCTTTAGTTTACCACTGCTACCAACAGACAATTTTCTTAACTCTGGAGAAATCACTTGTAATGATGGGGTTTGATCAATCTCCATGAACCCCTTGACACTCCAATTTCTCTCTCTTAGCTCAATAAAATAACCTGCAGGTAGTAAATATGTCACCTGATAAAAGGGCACTCAAATAAATGAAATCCTGTGGCAAAAAAATTCATGGCAACTATACAGATCCATTTAATCGTTATTAATTTTTTACAAATATATTTATTTAGATTAACCATACAGATGCAATCTGAGGCAATCAACATCTATTCAAGTGTTAACACCCTAACTTTCAGGGCTGTATTGTAGGTGACATAGGAGTTTCATGGCCTCTTCTCCTTATTAAGTTATTTTGATTAAATGTTCATTTTCACTTATCTGTCTCTCTATCTCTCTATCTATAGCCAGACGCCTTAATCCTGTAAGGAGTGGCCATAAACAAACCACCTCCATGTCACTCGTACCCTATTTACATCTTTTTAATAGCGACATAATACAAGATAATGAGATTTAACATGCTAAATAAATTAGCCAGGAAGAGCTTTTACAATCTCCAAAGCCACTATGAATACAATCCTCAAAGAAAACATCTGCACAGCAGTTAGCAACAATGGACCATAGCACCATAATGATCTTAAGTTGGATTTCCGACAAACTAAAGCAAACAATTATACTAGATGTTTCCAATGTAAACAAATGCACTCAATTACAGAATAGCCATAATAAATGTCAAATACATGTACAAAAATAATATATTTGTCTGGACTTAGCCCTTTCTGATACACGGCTGCACTAATGTTTCAGTAAAATGTATCATATATCGATAAAACCTGGCAAATTCAGAACATACCATGACTACTACTTTAAATCCCTCACTCAGTAGCATGGCTCCAATTTTAACCCCTTCAATTGTATGATGTATTTCTGTACATTACTCCAGAGGAGGGATTCCCAATCACAATTATGACTGCTTCCCTGTACTTTTTGCAAAAATAATCCTCTCGTACTTTCTGCAAAAATAATCCTAGGTTACGAGAATATTGCAAGTTATTATTCTACTTTTCCAGGTAGGATGAGGAGGGGATGGTGCAAAAACATTCTGGTCTCTCTCATTCCCCCTGAAAAAGCAAATCTAAGGTACAACAGGGAAGAAATTATAAATACGTTTGAGAATCCCACCCCAGATGATTTTATTCAGCTTGAGACAGACTGCAGAAACTTATGGGGTTAATACATATCTTTCATTAATTTCTTCACTATAAGATACCTCCCCTAAGCTGGACAAAATTATCTGCTACACTCTCTTTACTCTAACTCTGTCCTTTAGCCATTCATTTCGCATATATCCTTCGTTGAAAAAGAGTGTTATGATCTACATCATTTTCTGAGCACTTTTCTGTGAGTAGCATCATACTCTAGTATTATTATGATACAACTCAGCATTCATGATGAACGCAAGGCAATTTTAGACAAAGTTAAAGAAAAATGGGGAACAGTAGCAAAATTAAATCAGTCACACACATCACCAGACTGAAGGGGTTAATACAATTTCTGCAAACTTTTCACTCCAACACTAAAAACTCTAATTTGAAAGACAGTCTTTGAAATCTTTAAATTATTCTAAATAATGCATGGTAAAATATGAGAAAGATTATATGAGGTCAGCCTGTGCATATCCCATTTAGAATCAATAAGTTCTTTATTCACCTTGTGCTGGAAAGGGATGATTTCTCTCAGTGGCACTGATTTAACAAGGAGGTTCTGTTGTGCAGTTATACCTATGTCCCTCACTTCCCTCCCAATAGCCCAAAAGAAGAATGGTGGATTGCTGGTGATGGGTAACTTCAGCCTGCAGTCCACCAGGTTTATGGTAAGTCAGGAGCTACAAAAATTAAAACTGCCACCAGATGATTTTATTCAACAATGTGTAAATCCCTGGGTATAAAAAGGTTACAGTCCATTTCAGTATATGAAATTCGTACCAAATTGTACAGCAACCCCTTGAATCTCAAGCTGTATTTTTGTACTTTATTCATGCTACTTCCAGACAATTCTCTTCAACTCAAGATAAGGCCTCTAGTAGTGAAAAGGTCAATGAAGATTACATTTAGAAATGGACAATGAAGTCTATACTGCATCTATCACCTCCACATCAAAAAGTTTCCCCAAAACTGAATGAAACTGTCTGGAGAAAACAAATGCAGGCTATATATGTATGAAAAACAAGGAATGGCAATATGCAGAACCTTCCTGTGTGTCTAGTTCCTCCTGGAAATTCAGTCTAAGGTATGATATGGAATCAATCTTAAACATATTGGGGAATCTAATCCACAGCAGCATTTTCCGTGAGAACCCCTGGCCACAACTATGACTCAATTTATAAGCCACAGCCATTTCCAAGCCTAGAGCTCTACCACCTGAGCACTTCGCACCACTCAGCTTGATATTACTTGATTAACTTTATTCCCCACTTCATTATAATTCACCTGACTGTAATGCACAAAGTATCTGTGTTATAAACTCCATAATGACTACCTTTTTAGTTATTCTTACACTCTAAGGATGATTTTATTCAATTCTGAATTGGAGGAGTTGGATATATCCTTCATTAACCCTCTCATTATTAAGGGTCTGTCCTTACTTGATTAACATCATCTGGTGGTGGCATGAGTAAAATCAAAATTATGCCACTGTTGTCAAGGGGTTAAGATGGTGGGTAATACACAATTTACTAAACATTACACAACCTCCTTCCATAATAAACACATTTACTTTTAAAATATATACTGTGTAAATCAGCTGCCTTCCATACCTACACATTTATATCATTCTTACTTGATAACAGTATACTGCAGCACAGTGCAATGATATAATACTGGCATCCATTCCCATCCATCCCTGAAGCATTACTCTGCATTTAGAGTAATTATCCTCAACTGAAACTAGCTTACAATACAGTATTATGCCACTGCTGACCACACATGCATCCCTTATTCCCTGGAAATCGCAGTCTGTCTCATCCATCACTTCATATATTGGATGGTAGAGACGCATGAGTCAGCTAATAAATTTTCTTCCTGCACCAATTTTGCTGATGTCTTCAAAGGTTTCGCCAGTAACTATCACTCCTCTGAGGCTCACTCGCAAAATCTGTCAAGAATGCAGTTCCATCCCTTACTTGTTTCTATACATGACCATCTTATAACTGTTTCTCTACATGATCCTATTACTAGTTTCTCCACATGATACCTTTATAACTGTTCTACTGACTCTGCATCTCTTCAGCTGCTAACACTGACAACTCCAATTACCATCTACAAAACAATACTTGCTCGTCGTATATGGTGGCAACCATCACTCATCACAGTGTAAAGACACCTACTTCTTTCACATGTATCACTTTATCTGTGTCTGCCCTCCTCTCCTCCAATTTCACCCTTGTCTTCCTGTCACTTTTTATTACTCTTCCTTCTATTTTCACCCTTCTTTTACTTCAGGAGGCTCTACACTGAGTGATATGCCTACTGGTTTCCTGTAACCCAAGAAACCAGTTATATTGTTGGGTGGTAACCATATAACCACATAACAGGGTGATGTGAGTCTGCTATGGTGCCCCTGTTATCTGGGTGGAGTTACATAAAGATGGAATCCATCCAGGAACCAAACCTCCACACTTTCCCCTGAGCCTTGTAGTCACAGGGTACTATCAACTGCAAAGGAACATCGGTTTGCTGCAAGTGACTGCCGTGCAGGTGCAGTTGCTATCCTGAGGAAGATAGGTCTGCTCAGACAGATAGATTAATTAACAACAACAATACCTGCTCACCTTAAATTGGCTTCTGAAGCTCTTCCAATGCTGACCACATACACATCCTTTACTTGTGTAATTTCTATAGCCTAACATCTCGCTATTCCTTCATCAGTCAACACTGTCATCTCCAACTACCATTTACAATACCTTCTCAACATATACTATAGTGCTTTTACACTAACTTGGCCCAGATCTTCATTATTTTGCTGCTTACTTCACACAGCTGAATGGCAAAAAAAAAAAAAAAAAAAAAAAAAATCGTAACAGGTGTACATCCTTTCCATAGCACTTATGTGTGACTGTTATCACATTCCACTGTTAAGCTACGGCTACAAATCAGTAATTAAGATGGATACATAAGTAGTTTTAGGGAAAAAAAAAAAAAAAAAAAAGCATTTAATGTTCTATCATTACTGACCACAAATATATCCTTTACCCCCCGTAACTTTCAGTCTATCCCAGTGTTATTAGTTATGAAAATCATGCATCTCTTCACCAGTCAATTTTTCATCTCCAGATATGCAGTGCATACTGTCAGTGTCATATGAGCAACTTTTCTGGAAATTTTCCCATGGTTCCAGCTGTCAAGGAAAGTCACCAGTGACTCCAAAAAAGTTCCTAACAAGATTGATTTGCCTGAGAAAGACTACCAGAAAAAATGCTTTTGTAACACTGAAGTGATGTGGACAACTAGCCCCATCCTGACATCCACATCCTCATGCCATGAATTTGTTCATGTACTTCACTCATCCTAGGAGAGTGGCTGCCATTAACCCATATCTCCATTACAATATTCAATAAAACATCCTAAGTAAGTAAATAATTCAGTCAAATACAACAGTTAAAATTAATCTACGGTACATTCAAAACAATGGTTTAAGTTTTGCTCAGTATTCTCCAGCTCACCTAAATACCCATATCAATATACTGTATCATTACCTGTTTCCCTTTCCACTGCTACATATACTGTTTCTGAGGAGAGGGGAGAAAGAACACCATCCATGTACTCCCTGCATATCAAAACAAACAGGTGGCTAACCCATTCAATCCAGTGATGTGGTTTTCATTTTAATCTAGCCATTTCTAGACGATTCCATTTTCCTTATGATAAATAAACCCCATCAATCCTGGGATGTACAGAAGATTGTTACATCTTAATCCTGGTGTCTCCATAACATTTTACTCACTTGAGGATACTTTTGGAACTCATGGGGTTAGATGCAGGCTTTAATAACATCTTCACAATTAATAGGTATTCATAACCTGAATAACATTGTTCAACAGTGACCTCGGTAAAATGAATATGTGCATGACTGAATGGAAGCAGGGGGCTGGAAATCTCTCCGATTTCTATTGGCATTAGAATATGAACTCCCCTGCCAGTAACTGTTGCATGCAACCTCATACTTCCTATGGTAAAGGAGGGTGGGAGAGATTGTACCTGGGGCTTATTGTTTCCTCCGATCCATGCTTTGCAAATAAATCAATGAACCCCTGCTCTAGATCCCACCATCCCAGGTGAAAATGGGAAACTGGAAGAAGCCAATAATGATGATGATGATGATGATGATGATGATGATGATGATGATAATGAGGATGAATATGTTTCCCTATCCCTTTAGACTGATTGATTTTCAAACACAGACTCCAATTAGGTACCTTCCAAATCTTATTAAATTACAGTAAATAAAATCAATAACTAAGTAGTGAACAATAAGAGGATCTGGAGGTCACTAAACTTGACTGAACATAATGGTTAAAAAATGAGAGGAACTAATATGTAAGAATTCAACGGTTACAGTGAAGATTAACATCGGGAAATTTACAGTACTCATATAAATAAGTAATACCTCTTATTACCTACTCTTGGACCTATAAAAGTACATCTAATAATAAATAACGGAGGCAATATTGCATACAATTTTTGTCTCTAACAAAATCTGAAAACACAGGTGCAGTAGTATGAATATCAGGTTTGGAAACTACCATATACTAATAACCTAATCTTATTACCATTGCAGCTTATCACTGGTGTTTCCAAACTTCTCCCCAGTACAGTATTTGATAATTACACGCAAATAAATGAACAAGAGAGAAATGAGAGAGACCCTGTACAAACATGTGATATAATGAAGACATCTACAGTATTATTTACATAGTAGAAATAAAATTTTAAACTCCATATAAATCATAAAATAAGTGAAACAGGAGTGACCATAAGGTGTGGAGGAGGTCAGTGAACACAGCTACCAGGAAGTCAGTGATATTATAAAAGGAACGGGTTTTCATCCTGGGGGGCCGCAGTAGGGGCCGCCCCAAATCCCAAGGACGGCTGAGTGGGGCCCCATGGCCCTGGGGCAGCCCCAGTGGTTTGGGCCCCCACACCAGGTGGGGGCATCCCAGATACACCCACTGCCCCAATACCTGTTGTTCTCAGTTGATTCATGGAGGGCTTGGGGGCAGCTTGGAAGGGGTTGGGAGGGCTCGGGGAGCTGAACGGGTTCACACCTGCAAAAGATGAGGGCGCGAGGCCGGGTGTAGCAAAAGGATTGGTGTTATTGTTGTTGTTGAGGTTGTTGATGAAGGAAGAGTTGGAGGTATGCATGGAGGTCATGGAAGAGGTGCCTGTATGGGAGAGATAAAACCCAAAAGCATGAAACTTGTTCACCTGAAATTCTGTGTCATGCTAAAAGAGGAAAATATTAGAAATACGTTATATATTCTGTGTCCTATAAAAAAAATATATATATATAAACCCAATAAATATGTACAGCATAGGCACTATGCAAAATATTTAACCATAAAAAATAACTACAGAGTCAGGTACCTAACTGTAATGAGTATTAAGACTGTTATAACTCATTAGAATATACAGTATATGCATGACTTCATGCATTAACTCCTAACACTGTGTGATGACTACAGTACTTTTCAACTTTTTTTCTATGCACAGCTATTAGAGCAAATACTATCTACACTTGCAAAAGCAACAATGAGAGTACAGCATACATCTCAAGTTACCTCCCCACCACAGCTACAACTACAATGGTCCTCCTTATAATGCAGTTAACTGGTACCAATTACTCTCCATATTATATGAAACCTTGTTGTGGGGATCTCAGACATGAAAAAAATGCTAAAGCACCTCAAAATCTTCCACAACTAATTCTTCTGAACCTCATCCTAACATAAGCTTCATAACTTTGTTGAATAATATCACGAAGTAAATCTGAGTCAGTATGTCATCTAACAGAAAATTTCAATCCCTTGAATTCAGTATTCTGTTTATTTTCATTCTTTACAAGTAGACAATTTTATTTGGCTTAAGAAGACCTCTTATAATGAAAGGAAAATTAAAGGCTAATCCTAATTAGTCCAGTTGGGAAAACTCCTCAGAAGCCAAATACAATCATCTTAGGATACCAAAAATAAAACACAACTGATGCTCTGGATTGAAAGGGTTAAGCACAGGATTCTGTGAATCAGTAAATTGGAGAGAATAGAAGTAAAGCTAGACAGCTCAAAGAGAGAGAGTAGGATGAAATGATAATAGTAAATTCAGAAACCCCAAAGAATGAGTAAAGTTAAATGATGGTACTGTAGTACAGTCTGATGGCCCTGAGAGTGAATGACATGAACTGATGAGTGGCTACTGGAGTAAAGTTAGTACCAGTCAGCACCCCTTACTCTGTGCTTACTGATCAAGTCCAGGCAGGCTAGTTTCACACACCAACCAGCATTAAGCCAAGGCTACAAGGAGAGGGTTAACAACAATACCGCACCCACACCAATCCAGAAGCACAAACACCAGCGCTGAACTCTTAAAGCCTGTAAAGTCTAAGGGCTGTTAGTAGCTTACAAGTTGGTATGGTACACATACAAAAGACTGATGGGAAACTAAAGTCAGTATTACATGAACTTAATATTCCAAACACTAATTTAAGATACTTTTACAAACTAACAGTAAATTAGTTTCAACTTTGTGATAATGTGGCCAAATTATGAAAAAAAAGCTTATATACAAAACATTATGCATACTGTATATTAATGAGTTGAAACATTAAGCTCCCTCCAGCAATATATTATCAGAGCTAGAGTAATCAGTAGTACTGTATCATTACATGGCAGCAGACTTAAATTATTCCAAATGTAAATTCCTTGAAAATGAGCAAAGCATAATTAAAAAGAATACTTCAGGCTACCTTCCTTCACAACAAGCAATGAAATTCTTAATTTCTCCCTCCAGTATCTGGAGGAACATGGGCTGAGTTAAATAATAAATACAAAATCTTATATGACAGGCTTTCAAGCTAGCTGTTACCAGTACCAACTAATTCCAACAACAATTACACAAACATAATTTTACTGGTGGTCAAAAAAAGCAGCTGCTGCTCTGTGATGAGTTCAGCACGTCTGGTCTTTAAATTACTATTCACCATCAATTATCAAAAGCTGTTAAAATTAATGAGAATCATCTTGAGCAATGTCTCAGATTCATGTAATAACAATATGCACAAAAGAGCAAATAAGTAAATCACTACTGTATATAATAATCATATCCCCTAATAAAGACGCACTGCAAATACAGATATGGTACATACATATCAGGCACAAGGAATGCACTACATACAAAGTGCAATGAAACCATTTATTATACAACAGTTTCATGATAAATCCTGGTACTGTACTGTACAACTACAACTTTATTTCACCCAAGTGATTCAGTAATAGGTGGCCCATTATACTGTATAGTATTTTCTTCCCTAAAATATAGTTGTTTTCAGTTATACCATTCACAATGCTGACAAAGCAAACCTAGCCTGTGACTAGGGTAAGGCTATGAGGGTTAGGTTATAGGATATAACACCAGTATATTAAGTTAGAAGAGGAATGGGGAAAAAAGGCAAAAACAAACAAGTAAATCTGCAATCACATTATGGGAATCTTTTCTCAACCAATTATTTGCTTACTTATTCTTAGAGAAAAATACAGATACTCTAAACAGTACTGACTCAAAATATATCTAACCTAAACTCACACTGTACTACCAAGGTACCATAGCTCATTTTGCGACTGCATCTGTATTCAAATCAGGGCCATTATATACTGTATACAGAAAATATCAAAACTGCCAGGTGATAAAAAGGAGGAGTCAACATGAACTAATGCTGCACACAAATGATGTGAAAAATACCTTCAAATAAGTTGCTAATACTGTGCTATGATCAGAAGGCCAGTAGAACCCCAGTCAACATGTAAGATAATCTGAATCCTGTCATTCAGTGGGGTTCATGCTTATAGGCTATGTGAAATGAAAATGCAAGTATGGCTCACATGATGATTAGTCAGCTGCACATTAGCCAATTCAGTTAACTGAGCATTCAGTCTGTACACCAACAAGATCACCAAAAATCAGCAACAGAAGTATTACAAAACAGGAGAACAATTCTTTTCTCAAAATACACCCTGCCTGGAAAAAAACAAAAACATGCTGCCCTGAACCTGGGCAGTGACTTACCTAAACCTGCAGGTAGTTGCTTGGCTGAAACCAGGTTGTCTAAGTTCACCAAGTTGGAGTTCTCACCCAGGAAAGCTGCAGGAGACTTGGACTTTTGAGGTGGAGGACTGCTGCTGTCAGGCATGGCTGAGTTCAGTCCACTCAAATCAAACACATCTGGAGAGCCATCTGGTGAAGGAAATTTATGTAGGTATTAATCAACCACTCTATAATCCTATATCATTTATATTCTCATTAACAACAACAGAGACAGATGTGTCTATACTTTTACACTGTCCTTACTATAACTGACTGACTTTACCATAACACAGTATCATCCATCATCCAATCCTAAATTGCCCCACGAGGAGTGTAGAAGCCCAGGGCTAGGCAGTTGGTCCCGACATTTTAGATGAGAGTGACCAGCCTCATTCATCCCTGAGTGGCATTACATGGGCAATCAACCCCAACCATCCCTTGGATGTAAACCTTCACCAGCTCAATCCAATTGGAGCGCAATAATTACCCACTAAACCACCAGGCACCAAAATTTGGTTATATGGTTACCCCCCAGCATAGTAAATGGTTTCCTTGTGTACAGGAAACCATTTGGCTTGTCACTCAGTGTAAAGTCACCCACAGGTTGAAGGAAGTGGAAAGAATGAAGGAAAGAAAGACAGAAGAGGGAGTGTAAAGTCACCTGTAGGCAGAAGAACAAGGAAAGAAGGATGGAGAGGAAAAGGCAGACACCTGAGAGCAGCACTACATCAAGTGAGTGGATGGTGAGTGCCCCCACCTACCACAGTATCAAGTTTTTAAATGCCTGAGTCCAACAGAACTTTTGTAAATGAATACATTCAGTTTGGAGTAACCACATTGGAACAGAAACGAGCCTGTTAGGAAAGAAGATAACTAATGGATTTAGGAATCTAAAAAAAAAATAAAAATAAAAATAATAATAATCTATATTATAACCCATTTTCTATATGTTTGTTGGTTTGCCCATTTGTTACCATAACACGGCAAAACAACTAGACACTAAAACAACTAGACGAAATTCAGAACAAAGCTGCTGGAATCATTAATAACCCTGCTATTATAAACAAACTACCTCCCCTACAAGTCAGAAGGAATGTTGCCTCCCTTGTATTATTTTACAGAAACTTTTATGGCAAATGCTCAGACAAAGTTGCTTCCATTGTGTCACCTCTCCATGCCTTCCCACGTGCTACACGGGCATCTGATAGCACTCATGACTGAAATGTCACACCGTTATATTGCAGAACTTCTGCCTAACAGAATTCTTTTATTCCCCGAACTGCAACCCTCTGGAACTTGCTTCCCCGGCATTGTTTCCCCCCAAACTTCAACCTACAGCTGTGCAAGTCCAACTATTACAGATTTTTTTATGAATGAAGAACACCAGTAATCTGGTGTATGGATTATTATTTTTTTTATTCATTTGTTTTTCCTTCTTCTGTTCTGTTATTAGAAAGAAAAAAAGGGCACATTGCAGCACAATTTCTGTCAGAGGAAGATACTGCTAAAATGCTCTATCATGAAGAATAAAATAATTTCCAGTCCAATTGGGCCACTGGTCCTCGAGTTATGACTTATTTCTGACCCTTTGACATCAAGTGGCTTTGGCAGCCTTTAAAAGGCTCACTTTCTTTGTTGGTATTGAAGTTACCGAAACACAGCCTTTCTGACATCAAGTGTTCGGTGGCCTTTAAGCGAATAATAATAATAATAATAATAATAAAAAAATATATATAAATATGAGGACCATGAGAAGACGATGTGGAGGTCTGTCAGATCATATGATTGTGATATGCAGGATCAAGCTGAGAGGAGTAAGGTGGACCAGGAGAAAGAGTAGCAGTCAGGGAGAAAGACTGAAAATCGAGAAGGGGAGGATCAAAGAAATAGCAGATGAATACAGGACCAAAGTAAGGGAGGAGTTAGAATCAGAGAATTGGAATGAAATGGATCTAGACAGCCTGTGGAATGCATACAGGGATTGCTTAGTTAGGAATGCTAAAGTGGTGTGTGGTGTGGCAAGAGTAACAACAAAGAAGAAAGGTACGGCATGATGGGATGAAGAGGTTAAGAGAGCAGTGGAGGAAAAAAGGAAGAAGTGGGTAGAGTGGTTACAAGACAGGGGTTGAATTGAAATAAGAAATGAATATACTGAGAGCCAACGGCTATACCACGTTGAGTACACCGCTTCCCGTCCGATCAGCGAAGTTAAGCAACGTTGGGTCTGGTTAGTACTTGGATGGGTGACCGCCTAGGAACACCAGATGCTGTTGGCATCCCTACGTCAAGTGGGGTTGGTGGAGGATTAGTGCCCCTCCCTGTAAAACAATTAACTCTAAGCCCTTGGCCACCCCGTTTGGGATACATGGCGTCTGGCAATGAATGAATGAATGAATGAAAAGAACATTAAAAGACTAGTGAAAAGGAAAAAGGAGGTAAATGATGATCTAGAAAGAAAAATTAATGCAAACTACTTTGAAAATAGGAAGTTATTCTGGAAAGAGGTGAGGATATGTAGAAGTGACAGAGGAAAGAAATGTGAGGATGTCAAGGATGTAGGTGGTGGATCATTAACCCATGGGAATGAAGTAAAAACCAGATGGAAGGAATATTTTGAAATCCTGATGTGGTACGGAAGGTATATGGAAGAATTATTATAAAGAATGTAAGAGAGATATCAGAAGTTCTAGTGAGTGATGAACAGGGTGGCTTTAGGAGTGGCATAAGATGTGTGACTCAAATATTTGCAGTAGGACAGATAGTGAAGAAGGCTTGTGAGAAAGACTATAAGGTGTTTATGGCATTTATGGATCTGGAAAAAGCATACGACGAGGTAAACAAAGAAGACCTGAGGGCCTCCCAATCCGCAGCTCCAAAGTGCCACAGACGATGTTTCTTTGGAGGGTCCACAGGCTGTACCGGAGCGAAAGGACAGGTTAAGATGATAAGGTTGTGATCAGAGGAGCCCAACGGAGAGAAAAGATTAACAGTGTAAGCGGAAGGATTAGTTGTAGGGAAGAGGTCAAGTATGTTGGAGGTCTCTCCAAGGCGGTCAGGGATATGGGTAGGGTGCTGTACAAGCTTCTCCAGGTCATTAAGAGCAGAAAAGGTGTAGGCTTGTTCATCAGGTGGATCAGAGAAAGGAGAGGAAAGCCAAAGGTGGTGGTGAACACTGAAATCTCCTAGAATGGAGATTTCAGAGAAAGGAGAAATGGATAGAATGTGTTCCATTGTACAAGATAGTCAAAGAATTTTTGATAGTCAGTAGAATTAGGAGATAAGTAAACAGCTGATACATTTAGTTAGAGAATGACAGGAAAGCCAAAGCCAGAGTGTAGAGAATTCAGAAGAATCGAGTTCTGGAACACGAGAGCAAGATAAGTCGTTGCGTATATATACACAACAGCCACCTTTGGCTTTGAAATGAGTATAGAGAAAGTAGGAAGGAGATACGTAAACAGCTCAGATATATTTAGTTAGAGAATGACAGGAAAGCTGAAGCCAGAGTGTAGAGAATTCAGAAGAATCGAGTTCTGGAACACGAGAGCAAGATAAGTCGTTGCGTATATATACACAACAGCCACCTTTGGCTTTGAAATGAGTATAGAGAAAGTAGGAAGATACAGAAAAGGGTCTGCTGTCAGTTGCCTCAGACAGCTGAGTCTCACTTAGAAAAAGAAGGTGAGGTTTAGAGGAAGAGAGGTGATGTTCAACTGAGCAAAAGTTGGAGGAAAGACTGCAAATGTTGCAGAAATGAAGAAGAAAAGAGTCAGACAGTGGTTCCAGGCAGCTCGAGTTGTCGCCGGGAGAGGGGCAGAAGGTGGGGGCATTTACGGTCCCCCCCCCCCGGGGACTCCGAGGCCACATGTTGCGCTGCAATGATTTTTTAAATTTTGGATAAGGAAGTTTAGTGTGTACTGTGCATGTAGTTTGGTGCTGATAGTTAGAGAAACTTGTATTGGAGAGCATGCTGGCCTACTCTCTGTGTTACTGAGACACTGAAAAAGTTCAGCAAAGGGGGATGGTCGGGACCTAGTCCCGAGGGCTGATGAAACAGGAGCTCCAGCTCTCCCTGTCATCAGCTTTCCATCCACCTTGGGAATACTGCCCTGCTCGACTGGTGCTACAGTCTACTCCTACTAGTGCAGAGTTTTGTTGATATCTGTGAGCGTCGTGCCTTGACAGTAAATGTAGAAAAGAGTAAAATGTATTGAGAGAGAAGGTGACTCCCAGCTTGAGGTTCAGTGAATGGAGAGAGAGACGAATTGAAGAAAGAGTTCAAATACCTGGGTACCGTGATACAAAAAGGGAGGAAAATGTGCAAAACAAGTGGAAAGTAGAGTGACACAAGGAAGGAAAGTACCTGGTGCAATGAATGCCTTGATAAAAAACCCAGGCTTGAGTGTTGCAGCTGCACGAGGCTTACATGAAGGAGTGTAAGTGCCAACTTTAACATATGGATGGGAGACTATGGTGTGGCATGAAAATGAAAAGTCAAGAGGGACAGCAATGGGATGGGACTGCTGAGTGTTATGAGGAGTACAGAGAGTGGAATGGATACAAAATAATGTGATTCATGAAAGACATGGAGGGAGGAAGTCTGTGGACACCAGAATTGAAGAGAGTGTACTGAGATGGTATGGTCATGTGGAGAGAATGGATAACAATAATGGTGAAAAAGGCATATCTGAGCAAATCTGAAGGAGGGAGGAGTCGAGGTAGGCCAAGGAGAAGGTAGAGGGATATGATGGATGAGTGTGTGTGAGGAAGAGAGGTTTGGAAGTTGGTGAGGCTAGGGGACTGACAAGAGGAAGAGAGGTTTTGAAGTCAGTGAAGCTAGGGGACTGACAAGAGATCGACCTGGATGGATGAATATTGTGAGGAGAAGCGAATGATCGGGGATCTGGCACTCCTTTTACATGACAGCATCTGGATTGACTCTATCGGATACATTTATGTGGAGCTACTGAACCTGGTGTAATGTTTTTGGGGTATCAGATAGAGCCAGGATACTGGGGACTTGAATGGTGAGTGAATGGAAGCGTGGCCTATTGGACTGGGGAAATTTGGGCCGTCTGGATGTTGCTAGTCCTCACCCTGCCCTAGGGTGGGAAAGGATGTCCGGATGATGATGATGATGATGATGATGATGATAAAAAACATATTTCAAACCTGTCTACATTAATATTAGACTTGTCTAAATCACCTGTCTTTCAGTACCTATTACTTGTATCCCAAATACTCTCCAATATTATTCTTGTGGTTGATCATCTTGACCCACAACCATACCTAACCCTGCATAAGTATCATGGATGAACAGCTACCATACTTGGATATCTTTTTTTTTTTTTTTTTTTTTTTTTTTTTTTCCAGCTATACACAGCAAGCAAATACAGTACTTTTCTTCCCATCAGCATTCAATACAATGAACTATCTGCTTCAACAGCCATTAGAACTCTATCATCATACTGTAATTATCCATATCCTGCTCCCTATGCAGATCAAAATAAGTATCATAAGAGAAAAAATCATACCTCCAGCATGACATGTTCAATTGTAGTATTAAGTGTTGAGGCTGCCATACCATACCAAGAGTAAATTTTATAGTGTATGACATATCTCCAATATAGCAAAGCAATTACATTACAATATACTCTTCTAGCATGAATACATTCAGATCTAATAAGGCATTGCATTAATCTGTAGGATGCTTTTTTCACAAGTCATATTCCAAAAGCTCATCATCATCATCATCATCATCACCATCACCATCCAATCCTACACTGCCCCATGAGGAGCGCAGAAGCCCTGGGCGAGACAAGTTTATATCAACACAAAGTGAGACAAAGCCAAACTACAGTACATTTAAACCTACATGCTCAAAAAACTTGGGACCTGTCCCACAATTAGAATAGGATGCTGAGGTTGCCCTTACTGCTATTTGATGGTTTCTCCCTCGATGAAAGAGCAGAAAATTCATCGATGTCCCCATTGTTGGTGGGAGTGATTGGTGCAAAAGGATCCTTAGTTTGAGTCTTGGGGAGGACAGGTTCCCAAGGGTCATTACCAGAGGCAGGAGGTGTCACACACTGGCTGGGAGCTCCAATACTTAACACTGCCCATGGGTCATTACCACAGATGCCTGCACACCATTACAAAACATACATTATTAAACGAGTACTGAATTACATTCTGAAGCCAAGAATTAGTTGATTTTACACAATTTTAATGGTGTCCTATTTCCTCAAACTACCCTGCTGGTGGAATAAAGGATGGAATTATAGAACAGAATAGAACAGACTAATCTGCTTTAAATATTTGCTTGGGCCTTCTATAGCCCAGACTCCCTTAAGCCAAACTGGTGTATTTATCAGACTGGCTGTAACAGTTTTACACACAAAATGCATGCATTAGCAACTTGTTGTCCATACACAAACAACACACAGAGACATACTGGGAGACTGAAAAATGTTAAAAGGAACCTGACTGATTTATGTCTTTGTGGAGTAAAGGATGCTTGAGTGTTACTGACACAAGAGTATAGAGGGGATGATGCAGGAGTATATTTGGCCATTTAACTGTGGTACCGTAAGTACGGTACAACTGACATGAACACAAGAGATACTCAGCATGAGAAGCATTCAGAATAAAAACTGGAGCTAGAAAATCTCAGAAACAAATCTGTGGTAGATGAATATTAACAAACAGTAGGTGAGTTTGGGTCAATGAACTGGTTTTTCTTCAATGATGAGTTTCCACATGTTCACATATACCTGCCAAATAGAAGTACCAACCTACCAACCACTGAGTTTATGTATCAAATTAAAAATGGGGTGTTTCACCCCCTCTCGCACCCCCAGTGTGGAGTAATCCAGAGGTCTTGATGTATACATAACGGGAGTTTATTTGGGGAAGACAAACACAGGTCCAACCCATTCTATACCAGCCCTCCAACTGCCCATTGTGCACAGCGAGGGCGAGGGACAGCGAAGGAGCCAGCAACAGGCATGCTTGCTGTGCAGTTTATGAAATCAGTTGATACATGCACTTTTGGTCACATACACACTTACTAGTAGATACATGTACTGTTAACTTATATACTGTTGGTTCTAGTTTGCAAGTTTAAGACATTATGAAAGTATGGTTATAGATAGGGTTACAAGGTATGGTTACATAGTATGGTTACAGTTACATAGTAAGGTTACAGGGGCGCTAACACTCACCATGTGCTCCTCCAATTCAAAATCTAAAACAAAATGAAAAAATATCCATCCATCTCTCTATTTCTGTCTACCTATATCTAGATGCCTTAAAATTGGATAGGGTGGCAATATACACTTTGCCACATAACACCTTGTACTCCACCATCATACAGCCCACCCTCCCTCTCACACCACAATTATGTACCTCTTCACCTTATCTCTTAATCAATCTGAGCTTCCTCACCTGCCATTGGTGGTTCTGGTGATCTTGCTGGGGCCCAGGGATCAGTAGTGGTGGGGGGAGATGTGACCCGGGAGGGAGGACCCGACACAGGAGAGCCCCAGGGGTCATTCTACACAATACGAACCATCAATAACTAAGGGCAGTCATGTTATAAATCAAATATGCTTACCACCAATAACTTCTGGCACTCACTGTTATTAGTCAAATATGTTTTCCAAAACAGCGCAACATTTTTCATACAATAATACTGTATAAGTACTATACATTATGTTAAATTGGATTACCATAAGTAATTTCTAGTACTCATTGTTATGAGTCAAATATGTTTTCCAAAATAACGCAAAAATTTTCATACAACAGGGCTGTATATTGGAAAAACTGGCAAATCAGCTTTACTGATACCAAAGAAACTTTACTAGGTACTCTTTCTGTACAGTACTTTACAGTGTACTTAATACCAAAAAAAAAAAAAGGATGTTAGGGAAGATGACTCATATTGTGAACAAAATGCATTAGGTATATTGCACATACACAAGTGGCTATAAACTTTAATCCAATGACAACTTTTACATTTTATTCCTGTTATCCCAAAACTATATTAGCGAGAGAGAGTTTGAACTGTTAGGTTACATAACCTTCTTTATCTCTTCAATATGAGAACTTCCTTAAGATGGACAAAATCATCTGGAGAAGCAGGAACTGACAAAAATAATACAGTATCACCATTAACATAATGAAGGACTTATAGTCTAGGTTGTGTGCAGACAAAGTGCTACTTTTAATGAAACATAAAAGTGAGAAATGTTTCTGGTCCACACCTGAGGGGAAAAAAAAAAAAAAAAAAAAAAAAAAAAAAAATCTGACTCTAAAACAACATAGTAGTGAACCATGAGTAACTTTAAGTGAATAAGTATAAATTCATCAACAAATTATGTAAATAAAAACTCTCAATAATTTTGTTTAGCTTAATTCCTAGACTCTAACATGCTTGCATGCACAGCCTCGGTCATCTAATGGCAGCTCGCCATACTGCTCAATCTCTAGCAGCCTCTCTATTCAGACCCCTGTCCCTGAGGTCACCCTCTATGGCCTCATACCAAGTCTTTATCTGACTGCCTCTTACAACTCTATTGTAGATGTTTACACCTCTCACCATCCTCACCCAGCTGTCATCTTCCATCCTCTCCACATGCCCAAATCATTTCAACCTAGCCATCCACATAACAACACTTATATATTCAAGTCCCATCCTTCCTCTCAACTGTTCATTCCTGCAGAAAAATTGCCTATTCAAATTTAAATGCAACGTATAAAGCTGTTTGATCCATTTCCCAAAAATTTGCAGTACCAGTTATACTGAGAAAATTACGATATTTCAAAACACTTTTCTGACTTGAAGCAAGGGCTGCCTGTATCAAAAAATTTACTGTACCTGGTGCATCTATAGCAATAAAATTTCAATTCATCTGATTTAAAAAAAAAAAAAAATCTACTGGCTGTTTATGGCAACATTAATAAAAAATTGTTAGCAAAAACAACAAAGAATCAGATGAGAGAAACTTAAAGACTTCATTAGTGGTTTCCACAATAGCTATCTATCTATAGCCCAACGCCCAAATCCCGCAAAAGGGTGGCCGCAGACGAAACGCCTCCAAGTCACTCTGTCACCCACCATTTGACTGCCCTCCCCCCAACTCACTCCCCCCTCCCTCATATACTTCTCAACTCCATCCTTCCACCTCATCCTCGGTCTTCCCCTCCCTCCACTTCACCCGCATATGCCCTCTTAGTCAGCCTTTCATTCTCCAGTCTCTCCACATGTCCAAACCACCTCAAAGTATTTCTCCTAATTTTCTCAACCACATCCACATCCACCCCACAACGCTCCTTCACTTCTTCATCTGTCAACCTGTCCCTCCACGTCACTCCACATGCTCCTCTCAAGTAACTCATTTCCACTGCTCTCAGTCTTGACTTGTTCCTCTCTAGCAAGGTCCATGCCTAGCTTCCATATGTCAGGGTATGGATGACAATACAATCATGCAGTGACTTTGTAACTTCCATACTCACCTCCCTATTTCTCATCACTGCTTTCAGTGAACCAACAACTTTCCTTCCCTGCTGTACCCTTTCAAGCACTTCATCTCCAAAAGTTGCATCCTTACTCATCACACTACCCAAGTACTTAAATGCACTCACATTCTCCATATCCTTACCATCCAACCTCACTGTGCATTCAGTGACTTCATTCCCCTCAAACACCATAACTTTACTCTTGTTTACATTAACTTTCAGATTCCTCTTATTACACAGTCCCAAATTCATTCACCAAACCTTGCAACTCCCATTCATCTTCACTCAACAATACTTTATCATCAGTAAACAGCAACACCAGAATCTTCCACATCTCACCCTCATTCATTAGAGCCACCCCCACATCCACTGCCCTACCCTGAACCTCCTTTACAACCCCATTCATATACCGGTATATCTTAAACAGCCATGGAGACATCACACATCCCTGTTTCAGTCCCACATTTAGATCAAAGAACTCACTTAGCTCGCCTTTCACTCGCACCGTTGCCCTAGCTCTTTCATACATACCCTTCACAGCACTCAACAATTTCCCCTCCACTCCATATATTCTTAGTACCTTCCACATACCTTTCCTATATATTCTGTCATAAGTTTTCTCCAAAGTCCATGAAGGCAGCATACACTTTCTTTCCCTTCTCTAGATACTTCTCCACTAAAACTCTTAGAACAAATATCTGATCTACACACCCTTTTCCCTTCCTAAATCCCCCTTGTTCTTCTCCAACTAGCTCTTCTGTTATATTCCTAACCCTATCAATGAGTATTCCACCATATATTTTTCCCGTCACACTAAGAAGGCAAATACTCCTATGGTTACCACATACTTCTCTCTCCACCATTCCTTTGTATAAAGGAACAATTATACCTGATTTTCAGTCCTCTGGAACCCTTCCCTCTTCCCAAGCCAATCTACACAACTTCCATATCCACTCCACAACAATCTCACCCCCATACGTCAGCATTTCACCTTACACTCCATCAATTCATGTGGCCTTTCCCACAATCACACGAAAAAGTAAAACTGCATCTCTACAGGTTGTGTAAAGCCAAAATCAAAATTCTGAATAGTGTATAAGTTGTAGTGATGCAATTCCCCCTCAAATGCTGCATACTACAGAAAATGTAATGTAATCATAAGTTTTGTGAGGCAAAAATAAATAATATAATAAAAATAAAATGCAATAAAAACACATACATGTAGCCTAAAATCCTGAGAACACACTCATTTCTGCCAGCTCTATGACATATGCCAGCTAAATGGACACTATTCTCACACACGGATATCATGGAAGTTAACTCCCTTGTTACCAATCGATGCAGGCTGCGTCCAACTGCGAGCGAGTACTTGGGACACAGTCCTGAGCACCCAAGACCACACACTGAGAGACCCCCCCATCACCGCGATATTCCCGCACATTCGATAGTTCATAAACACTCTATCCTCACACCCTTATTTATGCTTCCATAATTGTAATTTTCTTTCACCGTAAGCCTGAATAAGTGTACTTGCTTATGGTGTTGTAAAAAAGATCAGGCGAGTGTAAATTATACCTTATATATACCGTATATATTTTTTTTTCAGTTGTTTCTCATACAAATATAATTTTTATGGTAAATGTTACTGAGAAAACATTATAGAGAATTTATTTGGCTACAATCTGGTGTATAAAGAATAACTGTAGGTCAATTAGGGACGATTTTACAAAGCACGAAAAGGAAATTATCTTACGCTCAAGCAAGGTTCGTAACACAATGACTGGGGCAGTGGGACGACGCTCGGTGCAGGGTGGGTTAAGCATGTGGAGGAATACACGGGGATGCAAGCAGTGCTTTGTTCTTGCCCAGAAATGGATGCAAAATCATTCCATAACCAAAAAAACAGGGGCCATTTCGTTCAACAAAACAGGCGTCAAATGGTAACACGTGGTTGAAATGTGCACTGAAGCAGCCAGCATCAACTGGTAACGAGTGCATGATATTTACACTGCACCCATAAACACCAAAAAGTTAACGGTAAAGAATTAATGACCAATAACATATGTACTGTGTGGAAAACTAATGCAACAATACCTGCTTAGGTGTTTCTGAACCACCATTAGGCACAGCCATTCCCCACGGATCTGTCTGCAACACCAAAGTAAAACATTGGCCTATTACTCATCATAAAAATCTAGCATTACAACATGTTTGTATTGCACGCAACACAATCATTTTCTTCCTTTGCTCCTTTCCACAAAGTTTCTTTTCTACTCCAAGATAATGATGCCAGTTCTGGACAAAGTAAAATACTCTGAGGGAATTAGAGTAAAAAAAATCTATCTAACTATCTATTGCCAGACGCCTCAATCCCATTTGGGGTGGCCACAAACAAATCGCCTCCATGTCGCCCTGTCCCCCGCCATTTCACTGCCCTGCTCCCAACTCACACCCCCCTCTCTCAAATACCTCTCCACCCCATCCCTCCATCTCATCCTCGGCCTCCCCCTCCCTCTTCCTCCCTCCACCTCACTCACATACACTCTCTTTGTCAGTCTCTCACCCTCCATCCTCTCCACATGGCCAAACCACCTCAGTGTGTTCCTCATAATGCTTCCTATCACATCCACATCCACACCACAACGCTCCTTTATATCCTCATTCGTCAGCCTGTCTCTCCATGTGACTCCACAGGCTCCTCTTAAATAACTCATTTCCACTGCTCTCACTCGACTTGTGTCCTTCCAACAACGTCCAAGCTTCACTTCCATACGTTAGAGTTGGTATCACAATACTGTCATGTAGTAACTTTTTCACTTCCATGCTCACTTCCCTGTTTCTTATCACTGCTTTCAAAGAACCAGCAACCTTTCTTCCCTGCTGTACCCTTTCAAGCACTTCACCCTCCAAACCTCCATCCTTACTCATCACACTACCCAAGTACTTAAATGTACTCACATTTTCCAATTCCTCACCATCCAACCTCGCTGTCCATTCACTGACTTCACCTCTCTCAAAGATCAAAGACCATCACTTTACTCTTCCCCACATTCACCTTTAGATTCCGTTTCTTACACACTCTCCCAAACTCATCCACCATGCCTTGCAGCTCCCCTTCGTCTTCACTCAACATCACAGTATCATCTGCAAACAACAATACAGGGAGTTTCCAAACACTATCCCCTCTCACCAGGGCCACTCCAACATCCACTACCCTATCTTGTACCTCTTTTATTACCCCATCCATGTACAGATTGAACAACAATGGAGACATGACACATCCCTGTTTCAACCCAACCTTCAAAGAGAAAAAATCACTCAGTTCACCATCCACACGCACTGCAGCCTTAGCACCATCATACATACTCTTCACAGCATTCAACAACTTCCCATCTACTCCATATATTCTTAATACTTTCCACAATCCTTGTCTATCCACCCTGTCATATGCTTTCTCCAAATCCATGAAAGCTGCATACAACTTCTTTCCCTTCTCTAGAAACTTTTCCACTAAAGATCTAAGAATGAATATCTGATCTACACAACCTCTTCCCTTCCTAAAGCCTCCCTGTTCTTCTCCAACTAATTCCTCTGTTCTTTCTCTAACTCTGTCAATAAGTATCCTACCATACACTTTTCCTATTATACTAAGAAGACAAATGCCTCTATGATTACCACACACTTCTTTTTCCCCTTTTCCTTTGTACAAGGGAATAATTATACCTGACTTCCAATCCTCCAGGACTCTACCTTCCTCCCAGGCCAATCTGCACATCTTCCACATCCATTCTACTACTATCTCTCCCCCATGCTTCAGCATTTCACCACACACTCCATCAATTCCTGGGGCTTTCCCCAATTTAACTTTCTTCATTGCTTCCACAACTTCTAGGCTACTGATTTCTTCCTTTCTTCTCACCTCCCTCCTTCTCCCAGCCATTCCCCAGCCACTTATACTCGCATTACTTCCATCCTCTATGTTCAACAATTCCTTAAAGTGTTCTCTCCATCTGCTCACTTTTTCTCCCTTCTCCACTAGTAATCTACCATTTTTATCTTTCACTCCCCTGCTAACCTCACTTCCACCCTGTCTTACTCTCTTCACCTCTTTCCAGAAAATTTTCTTACAGTCCCTCCACTTTACACTCAAATTCCTTCCAAATTCCTCATCCACTCTCTTCTTACTCTCTCTTACTAATCTTTTCACCTCTCTCTTTCTGCATATAACTCTCTCTTCCGCCTCTCAACTTCTTCCACGCCCCTATTTCTCATCCATTCATTGTATGCTTTCTTCTTTTGTGCCACAGCCTGTGTCACCTCTTCAGTCCACCACGCTGTTCCTTGCACCCCCCTCCGTCTTCTCTTCCTCCCACACACCACATCACATGCTGCACATATTTCTTCTGTAAATATCCTGCACACACCTTCCATGTCCCCCATCTGCTCCAATTCATATTTGCCCAATCTTTCCTCCACTTCTCTCTTATACTCTGCCTTTTTCTCATCCTCTTGTAACCTTTCCACTCTCCTTGCAACTACTCCTTCCTCTCGTCTTTCCCTTCTTCTATTCCTCCATCTTACTTGGATCCTAATTCTGGCCACACCAAATAGTGGTCAGAAAGTCCACTCTCCCAACCTCTATAAGCTCTTGCATCCATTACACATCTTCGCATCCTTTCATCCACACAACCATAATCAATCATTGCCTTCCTTTCATTCAGTTCACCACCCACCCTTCTCATCACTCGCCATGTATACCTGTGGATCATTTTATGCCTGAAGAGGGTATTGGCTATCACCAACCTCCTCCCAGCACAAATGTCCACTAACGCACTGCCATTCTCTTCTATCTCAGCAGGCACACCCCACTCACCAACTATTCCATCCACCTTCACATTCTCTACTTTACCACTCACATCACCGATCAAAAACACTCGCTCATTCCTTCCAAACTTTTCCATGCACACTTCCACATTTGTCCAGAACTCTTCTCTGACTCTGCTAGGCACGATCTTGCATTGGCGCATACACACAATCGCCCACATTTGTATTCCAACTTTCAACTTTACCCACACAATCCTTGACCCAACTGATCCATACTGTCTTATGCTCTTCTTCCATCTTTTACTCACAACTATACATACTCCTTCCTTTGCCCTCTCATTCTCACCTACTCCTGCACATATACCCCATCCATACTCCCATTCTCTCACACTTTCTCCTCTCCATTTTGTTTCAGTTATTCCACATACATCCACTTTCGCACCCTCAAGCACTTGGACAATCTCTCTCTCTTTCACCTCATCATTCGCTCCTCTTACATTCCATGTAGCCATTTCCAAGTCCTTTGTCCGGTTCTGGGTCGTCATCGTTAGGTCAGTCCTTGTCCGAGGATTCTTGTTTGTTTTTTTAGTTAGTTGTTTTCCGGGGAGGGGCACTAACCCTCCGCCAACCCTTTTAGTCGCCTTTTACGACAAGCAGGGATACTGGAGGAGTATTCTTGAAAAAAACCCCTACCCCCAGGGGGGTAAATAAATAAATAAATAAGTTTAACAACTTGTTTTGAAATGCTGTAAGATTACAAATGTTTGATCCTCAAACCCGGTTTATAAACTTTACATTACGTCCATCTTTCTAACATTCTAGACACCACAAAGGTTTCTGCTTCAATAGGGGAACAAATAATCATATTGTTCAAATACAGTATATCCCATTTACTCCCTCTAAATCATAAAATACATCTACAAGTGATATAGGGGAACTAAAAATAATCCTCCATTTCCCTTCTTGTATTAACCCCACTCTATCTTAGCCAGCTAAGCACATCTGCTGACCACAAGTAAGCAACAGCTTCAATGGAGCAGTTCTACATGTGAAGGGAACTGCTGCATCCTTGAGGTAGTCAGCGCCTCAGCACGGTTGGATTAGGGTCCTTCCCACGACAAGGTACAGTACAGGGAAATTTGTGAAAGTTTGGCTACTGGGTGGATGCCACAGCTGCTCCTCCCGCAGTGGACAGCACAACCATGTGTAGGCTTCTCATCAGTCCCTAATGTGTGTGTAAGATATGGAACGAAAATCGTATTTTATTTATTTATTTAAATATCTGTGTGTATGTGTGTGTGTGTATGTGTGTGTGTGTGTGTGTGTGTGTGTGTGTGTGTGTGTGTGTGTGTGTGTGTGTGTGTGTGTGTGTATATACAGTATATATATATATATATTTAGTTTGGCCATGTGGAGAGGATGGAGGGTGAAAGACTGACGAAGAGAGTGTATGTGAGTGAGGTGGAGGGGGGAAGAGGGAGGGGGAGGCCGAGGATGAGATGGAGGGATGGGGTGGAGAGGTATATGAGAGAGGGGGGTGTGAGTTGGGAGCAGGGCAGTGAAATGGCGGGGGACAGGGCGACTTGGAGGCGATTTGTTGTGGCCACCCCAAACGGGACTGAGGCGTCTGGCAATAGATAGACAGATATTTATATATATATATATATATATATATATCATCATCATCATCATCATCAGCCATTTGAGTATCCACTGCAGGACCGGCCAATCCTGACCAAAGTCGGGACGATACAGCCAATGTATCTCTACCAAGTGGCTTAGGCTGTCTGGAAGAGAATAGAGAGAGAGAGAGAGAGAGAAAGAGAGAGATGATAGACAGATATAGATATAGATACATATACAGTATAGATAGATAGATAGATAGATATATGTATATATATATATACGGATAGATAGATAGATAGATATATGTATATATATATACAGATAGACAGGTAGATAGATATATACATATACAGTAAATATATATATATATATATATATATATATATATATATATATATATATATATATTATACAGGTATTGTATATATGTATATATAATTATTCTAATCTACCAATACTCTTAGAAAATTTGAATACCTGCTTACTGTAGTTCCTCTCTTCTTATGTTTGTATAACCCACATCTCAGAACTGTCAGTTGCTTTATCTATCTATCTATCTATCTGTCTATCTATCTATCTATCTACTGACAGATACAGATAGATAGATACTGTACTAAGATAAATATATACACATATATAAGAAACAGAAGAACCAGTACAGTATGCAGCACGTTTATTGCAACGTTTCACAGATGACACTCCTCATCATCAGGCAATCTAAAATAAAACAAACCAATAAATATTCCTAGCGAACATAGCATGAGTAAAAAAGCTAAAAACTCTGCAAGATTCGACATAAAATCAGTGAAAACATGCATAAAGAAGAACCAGCGACAGGAAAATTACAGGAAAGAAGAAATACAGGTAAAACAGAGCATTTAAAACACAGTACAGGTTATCCCTTAATTCACGCGAACTTTTTTCACGCGATTTCGGTTATCCACGAATTTTTTGTACAATAATTAAAACAAAATTATAGTATTCAAATAAGTAATTTCAATATACAAGAGAAATAAATAAAATATAAAAAATGCCTACCTGCTGCCCATGTGCACACATACTGTATATGTATGTGTGTGTGAGTATGTGTGTGTGGGAGCCTGGAAGATCGGTCTACCACGCACCACACAGTCAGTTTGAATCCGACGGTCGAACCATGCATGACTTGCAAATCGTTATTTGTGGCTTATTTTTCTGCCTCCCAGTAATTGCCTGCCTTGTCTGTCAACATGGGGCATAACCGTAGTGCTAGTGATGCATGTGGTAACACACCAAAACTGACTTGTAAAGTGATGTTGCTGACAGAGAAAGTTAAAGTGTTGGACTAACTTCAGGATGGAATGTTGGCTACAATTTTCCATCAGGACGATTCCCCGTCATTTATTTACATACCAGTTTATTTAGCAAGTACAGTACACTAGTTTTTTACTTATATGAGTTATAAAATCCCCCTGAAAATTAGTTATTAAAGTATTAATTAATCAATAATAAGTATATTAATAGAATGACGGGGAATTGTCCATGTTTTGACGGTGAATTGACTTGATGGTGAACTGTCTTAGAACCGTATGTTTGGGGTTAGTCAACTGTTCATACAAAAAAGAAGGAGAACGTAGCATACGGGAGACAGTGAGGGCTAGTGCACCAGTCTGTGCTAAAGTGTCTCCACCTACGCCTGTGAATTGTCTTGTAACCCCATGTTTGGCGTGAATGAGTCAACTGTTCATACAATAAAGAAGGAGAACGTAGCACATGCGAGGCAGTGAGGGCTAGTGCACCAGACTGCTGAAGTGTCTCCACCTACGCCTGTGCTTGTCAGGTTTCAGTTTTAAATTTGTTACATTTTTGTTGTTTTTCATACTTTATGCTAGTTTATAAGGTGTATGTAGTGCATAAACAGTATTATTCAGATGTAATATACGTATAGACATGCGTAATTATGTGCACACAAGGGCAGAACATATACGCGAATTTACCACATACGCGAAGGGTCTGGGAACCTAACCCTCGCGTGAATTAAGGGCTTACCTGTAGTTCAATTGATTTCTCATTATTAATAAGGGAGGGTTTATATTTAAGCATTAACAAGGAGAGGCTATTTTATTTCGCAATGGATTTCCATTCCATTTTACAGATTCATATGTAGGACAAGCATTGGACAGAATTTTGAATCTTAAACCACTGAAAATTATGGTCAAGAAAAAGGATATTTACTTTTTTCTCCTGTTTGTAGGCAAGCGCAGTTTTGCTCTACGAAACAGATTAGTTAAATTACTAAAGGAATTTTAACCTCAACTTAACATAAGGGTAGTGTTTAAAGCTGGTCGAACATAGTCTTTTCAGGTTCAAGGATCTGGTCCCTAAAGAGCTACAGGCCTCTGTGGTATATAAATACGAGTGTCACTCCTGTAATGCAGTGTATATTGGCAAAACAAAGCGCCAATTCAAGGTCCAGATCTTTGAACACCTGAGACGATCAATCCGAACTAGCAGACCATTGCACAGTCCCTCTTTTAGCGCCATTCGGCGACATGCACTCCAGGAAGATCATCCCATCCGTCTAGACTCATTTACAGTTCTGTCATCGAGGGCCTCAAAGAGGGAGCTGTGTATCAGTGAGTCCTTGTTAACACTTAAATATAAACCCTCCCTTGTTAATAACGAGAAATCAATTGAACTACTGTGTTTTTAATGCTCTGTTTTACCTGTATTTCTTCTTTCCTGTAATTTTCCTGTTGCTGGATCTTCTTTATGTATGTTTTCATTGATTTTATGTCGAATCTTGCAGAGTTTTTAGCCTTTTTACTCGTGCTATGTTCGCTAGGAATATTTATTGGTTTGTTTTATTTTGCACTGGCTGATGATGACGAGTGTCATCTTCAAAACGTTGCAATAAACATGCTGCACACTGTACTGGTTCTTCTGTTTCTTATCCGCCTCCGCTTTCCTAAGGATGTATTCATTGCTGATATATATATATATATATATATATATATATATATCAGCTTTCTTATAATTACCCCTGTGTTTCTTCTGGCACTAAAGGAAGTACAGTACAACAGTTCAGTTCTGAACTGAAAAGCTGAATATTATTTTATAAAAGTAGTCAACAAGATTAGCTGCTGCTCTTAAACAGATGATGTTAGGTATTTATTGGAGAGAAAAAAAAAAAAAAAAAAAAAATGACATGAAATTAATTTTCTATGACTGAAAACTAATTGCCTCTGAGTATTAGCTCAAAATGTACTCAATACTAATAATCTCTTCTAGATACAGCAATACAGTTACTCTACAATACTGTCCAGTATATCCACTGACAAAATTACATTTATTAGTCTTTAAATCTACAACAGTAAATAATCATTTAAGCAGCTAAGCTAAGTATCATAAGAAAGAACTGCATATGTTATTCATGACTAGCACGATGTACAGCCCAAACACTGCATACAGCACACAACTGCATACACTATATTGGAATACAATCAAGTAATTATCTACATGAAGACTTTATACTGTTTCTCTGGTTTCTATTTTGGAGAGCAGGGATATATTACATGTGATACTCCCCTGACCTCAGCAGTATTGTATTAGCAGCTTCTTTACAAAGCAGTATGGTATTATAAAATGGCAATGACTTGCAAATACTATAACATAATCAGGGATTTTTATCAAAATAAGCTGTATTTATTTATTCTCTTACCAATCCTTCAGTAATATTCCCATTATTAAATATGTCATTCAATGAATGCATGGAGACATCTTCCTTTAGCTGGAGAGAAAGCAAAAGAAATTATTGAAGCTCACACTACAACCAAACCACTCAAAAACAAATTGCTTATCCTACGAAATTTCAGTATATTCAAACAACAAAGGCAGTTCATGAATTCAAACTCAATACTGGCACACTGTTCTAGAACAGATGTACTATCGTGCAGTAAAAACATTTCTTGAATATCATGAAAAAATATATATATATTGCATTTCAAGCAATAGTATTGTCCATTCATAGGACACACAAACACAATCACATATGCAAGTCACCTGTGCATGTGCACACACACACACACACACACACACACACACACACACACACACACACACAAAGTCCTTGTGGTGAAGAAGTTACAATCTTCCATTTCTCCCAGTTCCACCTGACTAAAACTTACCTAAAGGGTTTGTATTACCCATGTCCCAATCCAATTCTGTCAAACCAGGTACAGTACTGATATACATTAGTCTTTCTCTCTCTTTCCCAATAATGTTATATGCACAGTAAATGAAAAATGCCTCTAATTCTCCAAGTCAAAACTTTTGTCCTAAAATTTCCTGCAGATCAAAATTACTATGACTGTAAATGACAGCATTAGAGAACCCTATCTCTGATTTTTCCTACATTCACTAAACAATGAATGCAGACAACAATAAACTCTAAATTATCAGGCGTAATTCATCCAAGCACTAGGCCAGATACCGCAAAATGCCGGAAATTGCATAATACCCCTCATTGGCTCAACATTCGGCACTGAGCCGGATACTGCGTTATTATCAGTCAACGTTCTGTCCTTAAAACTTTCCCATGAGTAAAAGATGAAATCCACCACCACTACCATCCAATCCTATGTTGCCCCATGAGGAGCGTAGGAACCCGGGGCTAGGCAAGTTGGTCCTGACATTTAAGACGAGAGTGACCACCCTCACTCATCCCTGAGTGGCATTATGTGAGCATTTGACCCTAACCACCCCTTGGGTAAAAACCTGCACAGGTTCAATCCTGTTGGAGTGCCTTAATAACCCTCTAAATCACCAGGCACAATAATTTGGTTATATGGTTATCACCCAGCATAGTAAATGGTTTCCTGGTGTACAAGATACCACTTGGCTTGTCACTGTGTAGAGTCACCCATAAGCAGAAAGAAGAGGAAAGAATGAAGGAAAGAAAGACAGAAGAGGAAGTGTTAAGTCACCCATAAGCAGAAGGAAGAGGAAAAAAATGAAGGAAATAAAGACAGAAGAGGAAGGAATGAAGAGAGGAAAAGGCAGTCACCAGGGAGCAGCATTACATCAAGTGAGTGGATGGTGAGTGATTCCACCTACCACTAATGATAAAATACAGCAATACAGGGCCAGTTGGCTACTATTTACAAGCCGGTTAATACACCTCAATGCTGGATATTGCATAAAACTGCCAGTTACTTCCTGTTTCACTGCCAGATATTGCATTAACCCCTAAAGGTTGGCCCCTGTTCCAGAACATTTAGTGTTGCCCTCAACCACTGCACCCCAACAAATCACTGGAGGAACTTCAGCCACCATTCATTCTGAAGCTAAAGGCTAGTACTTTTTTATATGTAAACATTATTTTGATAGATCTACCAGTTTTCACAAAAAATTATTTTTGAAAATGGCCTATTTTCAGCATCTGTGAATGGTGGAAAAAAAAAGCCTCTCCGCTGATGCTCTTGCGTTCTAAGTCAATGCCCTACAATAAATAATCATAGAACATTCGAACACTACTCATTAAGCTAAAGAGTTGTACTTTGCTGGGTATAAAGATTTTTATGATAGGTATTACAGTTTTTTGTGGTAGGTGGGGAGCGCTTACCATTCACTCATTTGATGTAATGCTGCTCT
Organism: Coenobita brevimanus; assembly: GCF_032717465.1. Lineage (NCBI taxonomy): Eukaryota > Metazoa > Arthropoda > Malacostraca > Decapoda > Coenobitidae > Coenobita > Coenobita brevimanus. The sequence goes on along the minus strand of NC_137027.1, from coordinate 9,162,509 downwards.
CAGATGACTGCCCTTTCCTCCCTTCCTTCTTTCCTCTTCACTTTTCCTTTCCTTCTTTCTTTCCTTTTCCTTCTGTCTATGGGTGACTCTACACTAAGTGACAGGCCAAATGGTTTCCTGTTCATCAGAAACCATTTACTATGTTGGGTGGTAAACGTATAACCAAACTATGATGTCTGGTGGTTTAGTGGGTAATTAAGGCACTCCAACCGGATTGAGCCTGTGTAGGTTTATATCCAAGGGATGGTTGGGTTTATTGCTCACATAATGTCACTCAGGGATGTGTGAGGTTCGTCACTCTCATCTTCAATGTCAGGATCAAATTGCCTTGCCTAGAGCACCTATGCTCCTCATGGGGCAACACATGATTAGATGATGTATGCATGTTTAATAGTTTTCATAGAAGCGATTTTTGAAAAAATCATCTATTTTTTGCGAAAAATGCCCGCTCCTAACAGCCAATTTTATAAACAATGCCCAACCTCAGGGGGTTAATAAAGCCAAGCCAGCACCCTGGATATTGCATTGGTCCGGATATTACGATGACAGATAACTGAGTTTACTGTAGTACACTTTCAATCGGACAACATGGCTTCTGTATAGTAACCCCGCCATTTGTGTGGCTTCCACGTGCACTCAATATCATAACTACAACTGCAACTAGCAGGTGGGGGGAGTAACTCTGAGGTCTCTGAGGCCTAGCTTTAACCCTCAAGAGGTTACATGGATTGCTCATTCCACTTCCTCTAGTCCCTTAGCCTCAGATACCTCCTTCCCCAATACCCAAGCACTGCTACATCCGGTCATAGTAAATGATCAACATTTATTTACCAATTTGTATACTCTACTTGACCCTTTTTTATGCATAGTGATGTTCCAAGAGGTTGCATGTTTAAAATGCTGGAATGATCAGGAGGAATCATAATTTTCAAGACGACTAAAAGGGTCTGTCTATCTATTTATCTATTGCAAGACGCCTCAATCCCGTTTGGGGTGGCCACAAACAAACCGCCTCCACGTCGCCCTGTCCCCCGCCATTTCACTGCCCTACTCCCAACTCACACCCCCCTCTCTCATATACCTCTCCACCCCATCCCTCCATCTCATCCTCAGCCTCCCCCTCCCTCTCCCCCCCTCCATCTCACTCACATACACTCTCTTCGTCAGTCTTTCACCCTCCATCCTCTCCACATGGCCAATCCACCTCAGTGTATTCCTCCTAACGCTTCCTATCACATCCACATCCACACCACAACGTGATGTGACTTTGGGAAATAAATTTTTTGGATTTCACCCAACCAATTAGCCATATAACATTGCTTTCAACTGTACCTTATGTGCAGTCTGATATGTATGGTAAAATCTGATTAAACATTTCCCACACAAATGGAGAAGTTACTGTATTTTATTCACAGTCACCTCACGACAATAATATTAATCATAAGGAAGAGATACAATATGACAGAGTCATGAAGTCTATTAACCCCTACGGAAGGGATAATTACTATATGATAGGGTTATGAAGTCTCTATTAACCCCTTTACAAACATGTCTTCCCTAGCTGAATAAAATCATCTGGATATGGAAATAATAAAATGAAAAGTAAGTCACCAGATTCAGTGATAAAGTTACCATAGAATTTGCTGTTGACTGCAGCTACAAGAAACCAGCACAAAATTCAGGTCAGCTTCTAATGATGTTACAATGCCATGTTAGTGATAAATGTTTGAAGGCAGGCACACAGAACTGCAGCCACATTTTACCTTAACCGAGGAAGGCATTGGACTAGAAGTAGTGTCTTGAGGAGAGAGCCAAGGATTGAAGGAGGAAGGAACTGGGCAAGAGTGTCGAGAATTTACAGGAGGGAAAACACTGGTTGGGGTAGTTGAAGCAGATGAATGCAAGACTGGTGGATTCATGGAAGACAAAGTGGAAGGGGGAAACAGAGAATAACGAGACAAGGTTTTGTCTTTATTTCCTTCTGATGTGGAACTCACAAAAAGAGAAACTGGACGTGGCAGAGGAGAAATGATAGAATTACTGGTGACTGGATTACAAAAGGAGGCTGCCTGAGATGTGACCGACTGTGTATTCATGTCATCCCTGAAAGGATTGGAAGCAGTGAATGAACCATAACCTGTGTCAGGGTATGCCAATGTTGCTAAGCTTACAGATGTAGGATTTGTGTGACTAAACTCCCTGTTTCTACCAGTAAAGCTTGATGTGTTGAAGGAAGAACAGTGGGATGGGAAAGGAGGGACAGGGGGTGGTGGAAAGTCAGCAACAGGCAAGCTCTGGAGGAAGGAACCACATTCATTTTCAGAACTACTACATGCTCAGATTTTAATACAATTTTAACCCCTCCTTTATGACATTTTTTTTATATTAATCAGGCTACCATCAAACAATTTCATGTACGTTAGGAAGGCCCTTTGTTGCGAAGGGGATTATGATGGTTTTACCTCACTCCCAGATACAAAGTCAGTCCTAAAGTGAATAAAATCATCTGGAGAGAGCATGAATAAAATTTTTACAATACTATTTATCAAACTGAAGGGGTTAATTTAAAGGTTATTCTATTCTGCACTGATACATTTGATGACAGACGCTGTATTTAATTAACTTAAAGGAAATAGATATGTCATAGCAAAACCAGCAACTAAACCTTGAAATACATATGGTTATACACTCTATGACTGAGATGCAAAACTGAACTATGTATAATGCATCAAAAAAAGAATAATTATCATAATATACAGTAGAAGAGGCAAGAAAGTTGATGAGTATGTTTTGATATCACAATGCTATAAATTTTTCAAATAGAAGAAATCTTGTTTATTAGGATGATATATTGGTAACAACCTTCCTAATAAACATTTCTTTATTTGGGTGGACTTCTACTAATGATGACGAGTCCCTTGAATCCACTGATGTGCTTTTCAATCAACTCTTGCTACTACTAGACAATTTTATTCAGCTCAAATGATATGTTTCTTGCCAGAGGGATTAGAATACTGCACTCACTAATCCCATCAGTACCAGAGATCCTTTCCAAGTTGAATAAAATTGTCTGGTTATCACCGGATTAAAATTAAAAATACATCATTGGACTCGCATGTCAATGTGCTATTAATGTATACCCACATGTTGGTGTGTGCTCACCTTAGGCTGGCTGTGGTGGAGTGGAGACGTGTTGCTGGGTGGGGCCGGCATGCCCCATGGGTCAAGACCAGTGGAAGTAGGAGGAGTGGAAGCAGACCGAACACCTCCGCCATTAGCGCCACTATGGGGATTAAAATTTATATCTAGAAGATCATTCATGGCCGACAAGTCTTCCTCCTGGTGCCTCTTCTGCTCCCTGCAGTGAAGAGATCAAAGCTCAACTCTTATCACTTCAATTATATATTTACAAGAATGCAGCAGCATCACTTTTTGGCAGGAAACTCAGTCACAAGTAAACACAGCCAATGTCTAAGCCAAACCGTTCACACTGTTCCAAGTCTTATCATTTATCTGTATTTCCTTTATTCCACACTTCCACCCACTGCTCGGGAATTAGCTGGTTTTGGCACTTAGTTTAGTTTCCGGTCCATAGAAAACTCAGCTGTACCACAGCCAACCTCATTATATGGATTTCTTGAAAGGAAGCATGGTATCATTTCAGCTACTGGATTGAATTAACTGACTGCTGCAGCAAGCTATCTCATCAACTAAATATAATGAATGATACAAGCTCTATCCTATACTTAGTAAGACTGCATATCATAAACTTTATGCTTAACCCTCTGAATCCAGGTGACATCCTTTCCAACTTATTATTGCTACAACCAGATAATTTTATTCAACTTTTTAAAAAAGTTTTTTATCCATCCATCCATCCATCATCCAATCCTATGTTGCCCCATGAGAAGCGGAGAAGCCTGGAGTTAGGCAAGTTGGTCTTGACATTTAAGATGAGAGTGATCAGCCTCACTTATCCCTGGGTGGTATTACATGAGCAATAAACTCCAACCACCCCTTGGATATAAACCTACACAGGCTCAATCCGATTGGAGCACCTTAATTACCCACTAAACCACCACACAAAATAATTTGGTTACATGGTTACCACCCAGCGTAATATATGGTTTCCTGGTGTACAGGACATCATCTGGCTTGTCACTTAGTGTAGAATCACCCATAGGCAGAAGGAAGGGGAAAGAATGAAGGAAAGAAAGAAGAGGGAGTGTAAAGTCACCCGTAGGCAGTGACTTTACACTACGTCGTCGTAAGAGTTTCATACTGTACAAAAATAAAGGTGAGTGAGGTGAGTGCAAGAATTATTGTGGCACAAGTTTATTGAGTGTTGTAGGGAAGGTATATGGGAGAATTATTACAAGTAAAATAAGAGAGAGATCAGCGGTCCTAGTGAGTGATGAACAGGATGGCTTTAGGAGTGGCAAAGGATGTGTTGATCAAATATTTGCAGTAAAACAGATAGTGGAGAAGATTTTGTGAGAAGGACTATAAGGTGTTTATGGCATTTATGGATCTGGAGAAAGCATACAACTAAGCAGTGTGAGAAGGATTGTGGAAGGCTTTGCACATTAAAGGTGAAGATGGTAAGTTGCCAGGTGCTGTCAAGTTTTTATGAAAGTGGTGAGGCATGTGTAAGGGTAAATGGGCATCTAAGTAAATGGTTCACAATCAATTGGGCGTACGACAAGGTTGCGTGATATCCCAATGGTTGTTCAATATATATATATATATATCTATTGCCAGACGTCCTAATCCTGTAAGGGGTGGCCATTTAACTTTGAGTTATATGTTTTACCGGGAGGGGTTCTAACCCTCCACCAACCCACTTGTTGACACATAGGGAGCACGTATGGTTTGGTTATATGGTTACCACCCAGCATTGTATATACTGTATATATATATATATATACAGGTAACTCGCACGGAACACGTGGGTTTCGTTCCTACCGTGCCGTGTTAGGTGCGAAATCGCGTATATTTAAACTACTCCGTATTTTGCTCCCTAGATCCCCCAAATGTGTTGTTTTGCTGTTATCTGTCACTGGTAATCACTAGAAAGCACTTTAAGTGGTTAGAAGGTTTATTTAATGTTATAACTCACAAATACAGTACTCCAGAGCAAAACTTCAACACACAAATACTGTACGTAAACACAAGGAAACATTCCGACGCCGATCATAGGTAATCATATAAATCAGGTTAACTGGTACCAGTGCTTTAACTTACAAGTACATACCAGAACAGTACATATTTAACTTAGAAATGCAGTACTGTGATATCGAATGATTTCAGTACATAATCTGTTAGGAATGGCTGGAAAAAAAAAAAAATGTTATGAATACATTTTCACCTTTATATGTTTATGGTAGTTTCGAGTTATTTTTTACGTTATCGTTGTGCCCATGCTTGGAAAAGGGAGCGAAAGAGTTGAATTTTCAGACCTAAATGAGAAAACTGCACGTCCTCCAAGGCTAGACTCTGCCACGGGAGAATAAAGTGAAGGGTCAGTCCAATTAGCAATAAGGAAGTTGTGTCACAACTTCCAGCTCCCACACCACGAGAATGGCTAAAAATAGAATCGTAATGCAGTTTCAGAACTAACAATAAGTCTAATTATTACGAATACAGATACAAAGCAGAAATAAATACGTTTACAGACAGGGAAAACGTACTTCTTCCGTCATAACATGTTCATCTTTCTCTATCATTTTACGTTCATCTTTATCATTTTACCTTGTTATTTTCGCAATATATATTGCTGTCTCGTAAACAGGGTGGTTGAGTGTGTTTTGCAAGGGAGGAAAAAGGTTGTATTTTCTGTCTGGGTCGAGATAATGGGTGTAACTATGAGTGGTTAGGCATGGCCACAAGCGAAAAAAATCGTACATCCACTCCTCACGATAGCAGGTGGTGAACTGACAGATGATACATTAGAGGGTGAAGTCAAGGTCAGTCTCATGTCCCAGATTTTCGTTCACTGCCCGAAAGTTTTCACAGTTTTCTACAAGTTGCATTGCATCAAATGATCCAAACCATTGCAGCAAACCTGAGCAAATAGGTAAAGATACCAAGACAAAAATGTATTTTTCTCTTATTATAAGTCTTTAACGAACAAACAAAAATGGCAATATTCCGATGCCAATCATGGGTAATCATATAAATCAGGTTAACTGGTTACAAGGCTTTATTTAATGCTTTAATTGCTTACTAGTACATACCAGAACAGTAAATATTTAACTTACAAATACAGTACTGTAGAAAAGCAGTACAGTAAGAGTTTAACGAACAAACAAAAAAGGCAACATTCCGACGCCGATCATGGGTAATCATATAATTCGGGTTAACTGGTTACAAGGCTTTATTTAATTATTTAACTTTATTTAAGTGCTTACAAGTACAGTACATACGAGAACAGTAAATATTTAACTTACAAATACTGTACAGTACTGTGGAAAAAACGAACAAATAAAAAAGGCAATATTCTGACGCCTATCAGGTAAACTGGTTATAAGACTTTATTTCTTGCTTTAAAGTTATTTAATAGTACTTTAAGTTGCACATAAACCAGAACAGTACAGTACTATAAATATTTAACTTACAAATACTGTGCTACTGTACTCGGGAATGTCTCACTCACTGAATAATTTCTCGCCTAGATCGTCACGTAATCAAAACAAACCGCGCGCTGCGGTGACGTTCGAGGATTTGATCTTTCAAAGGCCTATCCTGCGTTATTTTGTAGTTTTCATAATGGTTTTTTAATCTTACGTTGTCTTATATGTATCCCAGCCCTAACCGTGTATAATTGCGAGCGCGTTCCATGAGATCGTGTTTCGTGCGAGTTACCTGTATATATATATATATATATATATATGAATGGATCTGGTGATGACGGAAGTAGAAACACGAGTAAAGGAGAGAGGGATGGCATTGGTAATGAATGGTGATGGATAGAATATCTCAAATTTGTCGTATGCTGATGATGCACATATCAGACAAGAACTTGGTAGACTAGTGCAGAGTTTTGCTGATGTCTGTGAGCACCGTGCCTTGAAAGTAAATGTAGAAAAGAGCAAAGTGATGGAAACTGAGAGAGAGAAAGTGACTCCCAGTGTGAAGTTACAATGAATGGAGTGAGACTGGAATTGGTAAGAGAGTTCAAATACAGGGGTACAGTGTTAAAACAGAGAGGAAAATGTGCAAATTAAGTGGAAAGTAGAGTAACACAAGGAAGGAAAGCAGCTGGTGTTATGAAGGCCTTGATAAGAAACACAGGCTTGAGCGTTGCAGCTGCACGAGGCTTACACAAAGGAGTGTTAGTGCTAACTTTAACATATGGATGTGAGACTAAGATGTGGCATGAAAATGAAAAGTCATGAGTGACAGCAGTGGAGATGAGACTGCTGACGAATGTATGTGGAGTTCAGAGAGTGGATAGGATACAAAATAATGTGATTTGTGAAAGATGCAGAGAGAGGAAGTCCATGGACACCAGAATTGAAGAGAGTGTACTGGGATGGTATGGTCATGTGGAGAGAATGGATAACAATGAAGTGGTGAAAAAGGTATATCTGAGCGATTCTGAAGGAGGGAGGAGACAAGGTAGGCCAAGGAGAAGGTGGAGGGATATGGTGGATAAGTGTGTGAGGGAGAGAGATATGGAAGTCGATGAGACTAGGAGACTGACAAGTGATCGACCTGGCTGGATGAACGTTGGGAGAAGCGCATGACCAGGGATTTGGCACCCCTTTTTAACGTGACGGCGTTTGGACTGACTCTATCGAAAATGTTTATGTGAAGCTACAGAATCTGATGAAAGTATTTGGCATATCAGACTGAGCCAGGACTCCGGGGGCTTGAATGATGAGTGAATGGAAGCGTGGCCCATTGGATTGGGCAAACTTGGCCTTTCTAGACGTTGTTACTCCTCACCACGCCCCGACGTTGGAAACGAGGTCCGGATGATGATGATGATTTTCTACCTGAAGGGGGTTTCCTGTGACCACCCAGTCTGATGAGTTAATCCCAAGCCAAATGAAATTGTCAAGAGATGGCAAGAATAAAAGATATTCCTGGGCTCCATGGGTTAATTATGCCAGTACAAGCATTCTGTTCCTGGGAGATAATTACAGTGATCCCTTGGTTACTGCAATTTTCATTACCACTGCAGGATGAAAATCTGTCCTCCTGATGTCGTAGTGCATCTTTCGGCTTGAAAACATCATTATCACATGTTTGAGCTACTTTCTGTTGGCAATGATTATGCAGTGTCTGTGGTTTCTGACAGCTCTGAGGGACTCAAAGATGAGACCCAACTCAAGGCGTTAATCCCAGGTGGTGGAGACCACTAACTCTCTACCCTCTAGCCTTGGAATTCCTTACCTCAAGTCTATCTCCATGTCTCTCTGTGGTATGTACTTCTTCTTTACTGTGCCCTCTGTATCCATTTCATCATTTTCTAATTACTTAACTGTGTGTGTTTCTGGTACTGACCATAACATTATGTGTGCATTTAGTAGGTCTAAACTGTCATAGATGGGAAAACTGGGGGGAAAATTTGGGCTTACACTTGGGGTGTCTGGTACCAATAAGATAATTCCCATTGATTCTGTGTGTTCATTGTCATGCAATTCTATTACACATGCCATGTTAGGTACCAATTATGAGCAATAACCAAGGGATCAGCATATATGATATGATGAGTAGTGTTTCAATGCAATGTGTAAAACGTACTTGAAATCTTCTTCACTCTGGGTGATGGCCATCTGCAGTCGGACATCATCAGAGCGCTTTTTTTGTTCTTCCTGCTCAGCCTCCTCTTTGCTCATGGCCAGAGCAAGCTGCAGTTGTAATTCCTCCTCACCTACAGTCTGGGGGCGTGCTGCTTCCAGCTCTGTCAATTAGTAAAGATAAATATATAAATAATACTGTACAGAAAAATGTAACAGCCAATCATCATTACCCCTTTGGAGGCATAAAAGAGCACAAGGCTAGCCAATCATAGTCGGTACCATTTTAGGCTACAGGACACCACCCTACATCTCTGGTAATATTTGCATGGTAGTTACACACCAACCACTACCTGGAACTGAACTGTGGTGTTAACATAGTCAACCCAACTAAAAAAAGTAGGGAGCAGCAGTTCCCACATGGGAGACTGCACCCTGCCAGGTTGGACCAGGGTCCTATGTGCAGGATACAGGGCAGTATGAGGAGGTTCTGTTCCCAGGCAGGAGTCACATCTGCTTCTCTTCACCCACGGAAACAAATGGCACCACAGGACGTCCCCCAGTCCTCCGCAGTTACCATCTTCAACTGGGGTTGGGTGAAATCACAGATGACGTGTGTCCAGCTTGTAAAACAGGCCACACAACATAACACACATAAAGGAGCACTGCAGGGCATATGCCACACCAGGACATAGACACAACATCAACAGTGCACGGAAACTATGGGACAACCCCACAGGAATGGTCACTTACCTGTCGTCGACAGGTCTGCTTGAGCTGACGGAACGGGGTTCAGCTACAACAACTCCAACCTTAAGACCTCTAACACTATGACAGCGAGGTGCCAATCACATCCCATGCCAATTAGTATTCTTTATTAAAGTAACTGCTTTCTAACCACCATCCCTCTATTACTCAGTTCTAGTTATTCATTCATCTTGTTAATCATTTCACAAGTGGTTTCCATTAAATAAAGAGCACCATATGGCACCTCCCAGAATATCATTCCTTTGTGTTCCTCAACTACAGAAAGAGCTAACAACCACTCTTACATCCTCTCAGTGCTTAGGTTCCACAGTGGTAGGTGCTGGCAACCATCATCCACTCACTTGATGTAGTACTGCCTGTTTATTTGTTCACCTTTATTATTTTATTTCTGTGTCTGCTCTCCCTTCTTCCTACTTCTTCCTTTCTTCCCTGTCACTCTCTATTGCTCCATTTTCAACTTCAGGTGGCTCTACACTAAGTGCCAAGTCTATTGGTTTCCTGCAAGCCAGGAAACCGTTTACAACAGGGGTAGGAAACCTTTCTCCTATTAAGGGCCATTAGGATATTTTTAACATCATTCGTGGACCATACAATATTATCAACTTAAAATCAACAGTAGCCCACCCAATACATAACTGGCCTATATATATATATATATATATATATATATATATATATATATATATACACACTCAAACCTCGATTTAAGGGACTAAATGGGGAATCAACTTGTTCCTGGCTTGAGAATGTCCCTTACTTGAAAATGTCCATTGTTTTACCACATATAAAGACAATTTTATTATGAAATGCAAGGACTGTTTCACTTATCTTACTTATTTATATGATTATGAATATTACTTTACAAGTACTGTATAAAGAAACATATTAATGTTTCAAGCAGTGAGCTTTTTGAATGGCCCTGTCCATTTGTCAGGTGGAATATGGAGTCCTTTAAATCCGAAATCCCTTAAATGGAGGTCCCTTAAATCGAGGTTTGAGTTTATATACATATTTGTTCATGAGTTTATAAAACTGCATTTATGAACTGCCTTGCGGGCCTGATCAAATGGTCTTACAGGCCTTATATGGCCAGGAGACGATGTTCCCCACCCGATTTACAATAACCAGATCACGGGGGTAAAGTGGAGCCTCCTATGGTACCCCTATTAACTGGGTGGAGAAATGCAACTGCAGCATCCACCCAGGAACCAAATCTCCACACTTTTCCCCATGCCTTGTTAAAGCAAGGCACTGCCAAAAGCAATGGAACATCAGTTCACTGCACAGGATGGTCCTCCAGGGCCAGCTGCTTGCCAATGGTTGATGGATGTACCCAGCCAGACACTGAGGCTGATAAATAACAATCTTAGGTCCCACACTACATACAGTATTATTAAAATCCTTTTCAACCCTGAAGCATATAATTACAGCAACTATCTTTTTTTCAGTCATATTACCCATCTCAGCCACATCACCTTCATCCATTTGCAATATTCTCTTAAGGGAGCCTCCTACAGATACCTTCCCACTTCACCCCCCCCCCTTTTTCTTACAGATACCTTCCCACTTCCCCCCCCCCTTTTTTTCTTACAGATACCTTCCTGCTTCCCCACCTCCCTTTTTCTTTCCTTCCTTGTAATACAGGCACTTTTGCAAAATCACTTATTATTCATGCACAAAGACCATCCAGGTTCTTCCTAGATCTTTATTATTTTGTCACTATGATGAACAGACAATGTACAGGTACCACGTACCTATAAGTTTACTAGCTCATCTCATTTATAAAGGCTCCAACAGGCTTGCATGCGTCAGCCTTGATCACCTACTGATGGCTCACCACGCAGCTCAATTTCTGGCAGCATCCCTATTCAGTTCCTTATCCCTGAGGTCACACTCTATGACCCTGTCCCAGGTCTTTTTTGGTCTGCCACTCGTAACTCTACCCTCAACATTCACACCTCGCATCTCCCACACCCAACTGTAACCCTCCATCCTCAAAGCAAGCCCCAGCCATCTCAACCTACCCCTTCTCATCACAACACCAACACAACCAAGTCCCATCCTTCCTCTCAATTCTTCAATCACAATCCTAGCCCCCAAGGACTCACATTCCTGGATGCACTACACATCCATCATAATTTTTGTATGTTTGGGCCTATGAATATTCTTTTCATTTACTACCCAGGTGTCACTACCACACAGCATTGCACTCCTAACATAGGCCACATACAAGGATCCCTTAGCACACAGGGAGAGCCCTCTCAATGTTAGGAAAGCAACAGCTCCCTGAACTCCTTCCAGCCACTCCTTACCCTAGCCACAGAGCCAGCATCAGCCCCACCTCAAGCACATACCATGTTCCCCAAATAACAAAACACCACATACTCAAGAGACTCTGTAACAAGATCAGTGCTTTCATGCCTGTCAATCTCTACATGAAATCAACATTATTTAAAAGCCTACCTCTAACACCACAACATCTCTAATGCACCCACTTTTCACACACACTGCACAAGATGGTATTACTTTTCACACCTTTGAGGCAAATGCTATCATTTTTTTTTCAACTGAACGATGGCCTGGTTTCAGATGAGTACTTACGAGGTTCTAAGCCCGAGGGTCCTTCCTTTACTCCATACGCATTTCTTTCATTCGGCCGGGAAGAACTGGTTACGTATGTCTGTCAGGAGAAACACATTTCCACATCAATGTGCTGATGACTCGTAAATCATACACTTCATTGCTATAACTTTATACCTGATAGGAACACAAAAATATTATGTGGTTGGGCTTTCCATAAAATCATGTAATTTTACATTATGTGGCAGTCAAATGAGGCAACAGTCATGACAAAGAAATATTTTCTAACATTCACATAATTATCTACAGTACCTATGTATTTAAAAAAGCACAAACTAAACAATTATATACAAATATACAATTTGTAAAGCAGTGCCATTCGTGAAGGCCCAACATTTTCGCAAACTAGTACTGTACTTTGAAAAGTCTAAAATTTCCAGTTATCTAAAACCTGGCTGGTTTTCAACAAGAACTGTCTTGGATTCCTGTGACTCATCACACCAGGAATTAAAATGACTTCCTGAGTACCATACTCGCTGATATTTAGTTCTAACCCCTGTTACTTATTACAACGGTATTTAAATTAATCTCTGAGAACCAAGCTCACTGACTCTCTGAGTCCTGATATTTGTTGGACAACTATTTAGCCAAACTGTCTTGTGAGAAATACCGGTATGGTACGATCCCCAAAATAAATGGTAAGTACAAATTTTTACAATACCCCTTACTTGAAACCAACACTGATACTGTTGTAATTCTCATTCTTATATCAAACCCAGGATTATGAAATGTCAAACAATATACACTGTAAATAATGAGCAGTGATAGAGGAAGTAATAACGAGCTGAAGTATATGACAGCCCTATGCAGTATTTCATACATTCCAGTTTACTAATGTTCTCTGGAATTCATCTCATCATGCTTTACTATGGAAACTGGTGACTAAATATAGAAGATATTTAGAAAACTCATTACAGAACATCTTATTCCACTTAAAAACAGTGCTATGCATCATTTCATTATTTCAATAACAAATCTATCTCCATTATCATAGCAACGTATCAAATAAACAAATAAACAATATGTCATACGATATCTACTTTCATAATAAAGGATTAAGTTTATAAGCAACCTGCCAACTTCTACGTATTGCATCAAGCTTTGATAAATTTCATGTTGAGCTCAAGCACTATATATAATTACTTTTCAAAATACAAGGTAATTACTGTTGTCATAAACATATACACTCAGGAACATAAGTTCAACAAATACTCCACTTCTACTTCTCACTTCCCTCTGCTGGCTAAAATTTCTAAGTTACGAGGCGCTTGGTACATTTCTCTGCCCATACTGGTTTATGATTCTCTTTGATGCGATGCATCAAGGAGAAATGTAAGAAAAAAGCCCCAAGTACCAAGTGCGAAACAGGCACAAGAGATTATTAGGAGAGCTTATGAACTTACTGGGGAACCTGTGCAAAATCAGTGCTTTCAATGAGATGAACGACTTGAACAATACTAAGAAGTTGGCAAAAGGTTAAGACAGGCAGAAAGCAAGTGATCCAAAGCCAGTACTAAGAAGTGAACCAGGCAAATACTTACGTCATGATAAGAGGGACTAGTGGGAGAGCTTATATCCTGTGAAGGGAAGTGGGAAAGGTCTTCAACACAAATATTACATCAGCAGTTACCTTCGATAATACATTACGTCAATCAACAACTGCCATTTCTAAAGTCAAGCAAAAATCTTTCGTGGTTGAGAGAATAAAACGTACTGCACAAGCAAGCATCAAACTGCAGTACAGGTGCCAGTACTGTCAATAATACAATACAACAGACATAGTTCTCAAACACACCATAATTTACAAAGAACCTAATTTTTTCGTTTCACATCTCTCCTCTCAAGGGTGGGAATGTTCTGATGCTGATAATACTGTGTACTGCAATATCTTTGGCCCCAAATTGATCTGAATCTTAAAAATACTAGTATCTACTGTGTATAATGAAAAGAAAATGACTACTGGATGAAAAGTGATCAACAGAAAGAATATGATAATATGAGTCTTTATGGAGAGAGATACTGTATTGTATTTTGTATTAAGGAGGGAAGAATGTACCAAAATATAACCAAAATATGTCAAGATTTGTAAACATCTTGCAGCTATACTATACAAATGAGAAAAAAATATTATGAAATGATGTAAATAAGGAGGAACTAAAAACGAATTAACAGCATTTAAAAGAAAAAAGACTTGTTGGCTATCAAGTAAAAAGATGATCAGAGGGCTGTTGTGATCCCAACTATCAAATATGATACAGCAGTTGAGATGAACAGAAGTAAAGCAAATTTACCAGCTGCAATTGTTACATATTCCTGTACTAACATTTTAATTTGATCGTCATCATCATCATCCTATCCCGAATTCCCACTAATACACAAGATGCATAGAGTTTACAACACAATAGGCAACAAATTCTTTCATTTATCATTCAAGTTTCAAAATTCTCTGGGAGCTTTCCTAATTCATGACTCACAAGAGATAAGAGAACCTTGTTCTCAATCTCTCCTCCAACTTGAAGCTGGAATTTGCAGATGAAGTAGAATACTGCTGCTGAAGAACACTTTTGGAGGGAGACCTAATGATTGAAATATTAAGAATGCTGAGGCTGGCAGACTATTTTGTGAACTTGGGAGGAGCTGTAACTGCCCAACAGATGGAAAAGCAAATGTGGAAGGAGGAAGCTACAAGTAAGAGTGGAAGCCTGGAAAAAAGTAGGTGTGATAACCAACAAGGAAACTGTCAAGAGACTGAATGCCATTGTCATGGAGAAGTGTCGCACCAGCATGTAAGTACAGACTGGAGGCAATGGCCTTAACTGAAGTACACCAAAGGAAGTTGCAGGTGGTGCGCCAGGAAAGCAGGAGTGAGAAGTACGAAAAGAAGAATGAAAGAATTAAGATCGGCCTTGGAAGTCAAAACCACCATATAAATGAAGAAACATCATTCACACAATGATGAATGAAGGTGTGCTCTTCAGCAGACCAGGTTAGTATAACTCATCATCATCATCATTATCATCCTAACTTCTTTCTGAACCTATGGATGGGGAGAAGTAGGATCCTGAAACAAGCAGAGATAAAGTACAAAAGTGTCAGAAATATCAACAGCATACCAAGTGAGAATGGGCTATACAATCATTCATAAATAATTCAAGCCTCTGGAATCCTGACTTCGCCTTACAGGCCTAATCATATGCACATCCTGGTACTGCACCTTTTTTTTTTTAATAGCTGTGCTTCACATACACCTAACAGATGGAATCCATCTATCAACCATAAAAAAAAAAAAAAAAAAAGTCACTCTTCTATATGGTATATAATTCATACACCTGTTCGACTTCCTAGCCCAATCACACTTCCAAAAAAATAAATAAATAAATAAAGTTTTAGTAATACTCTGCTATCCACAAGAAAAAAAAAAAAATATTAATACACAGTAAATAATATCTTCATCAACAATATTACTTATTATAACTGCAACAAACCAAAAGGAGATATGCTTCATGTAGAAATGTTGCATTCTGGAATACCAATGCTGTTTATACCGTACCAGAACACACAATTTAATCCATCATTCTGAAATGAAAAACTCCCAAATTCACAACAGCGCAATATTAATTTTGTTCGAATGATTCTAATTCGTTTCCAAATTGTCTTTACATAACACAGGGAATAAGACAATAACAGCTACTCCTGAGCAATTATCTTGTACAGTATCAGTAACACCAGCCAGAACAACATATAATACCTGGACATAAGGCTACAATATTAAGGGAACATTTAGCATGTCTAAGGCATTTCACTACCATTTTTATGACAGACTGTACACACTCATAACAAAACTCTCTCATATCATTATTGGTACAATAAATGCAGCAATTTCTACTGTGTACTATAACTTCAGCAGTGTCTACTTTTTTATGGATTTGCAATTTTTTACTGCACTATGACACATATCCAACCTTATCCCCCTCACAAATGATAGTCAACTCCTCAGCATGGCGGCGGTCATGTGGGTTCCTCTATAGAAGCACATAAAGTTATTACCACAATGATTAACAACAAGACGGTAGAGAATTGTTTCAGAATACCATACAGTTAAGATCAACAGAAACTATTCATCCATTACCCATCATCAATAATCCATATCTTTATTGTCTCATAGTAAACAATTTCAAAATTAAGTCAACATCAAAATAAACTATCCATTCATCATCCATCATTAAGCATCCACATACTTACTGCCCCATCAGGAGTGAAGAGGCTTATGGCTTACATAACTCTGTCTGGACATACAAGGCGAGTGACAAGCTATTCAGGCTACTCATTCCAGGCACTGAAGGTTAAAGTGACCAGTCACTCATAATAATTTCAAATGAAAGAACCATAATTCCTTCACTCTTCAAACACTGTGCCAATGCATTTCTTCTAGCCGAAACTATGGCAACAGATCAGAGTGAATGTCATCTAATTTCAAATCACCAAAATCATCCCAACCTTTCCCCCACCAAAGGATGCAGTGAGTTAAGACTTGGAAAACAAAGAAAGAGAAAGTACAAAACTGGGATAATTATCAACATTATATCCATTACAATGGGCCAGGAAATCATCCACACATCATAAAACCCCCAGGATTCCTGGTTCCATCTCATCGGCCTAACCACCTACACATATTTTTTTGCATTCTTTAACACACACACTGTACATACAACTGCCAGATGGTCAGTCCATCAACTACAACTCCTACAATATCTACTGGATACTCAATAGTGAAAACATTTTACACACCTTATCATAAGCAGCTCACAATGTACCAGTACTAAAAATCTACCGTACTGGTAGTCAATAATAAAGCAGTAGCTTTCCATAAAGCCACTACTAATTCCCAAAGCAAATAATGCTCTTATTTTTTGACAGACTTAAATATTTGCATTTACTGTAACACACAAATTCCTAAATTAAATTCCCAAAGCAAATAATGCTCTTATTTTTTGACAGACTTAAATATTTGCATTTACTGTAACACACAAATTCCTAAATTAAATAAGAGTGATTGAAGTATCATGTTATCCTTTGGAGCATCCACCATGAACAGATGTGCATTTTGTTACAAGAAACAGTGAGTTATTGGAACAGTAATGCCAAGCACAATTAAGCAATAATCAAGGTGAAACCTAAACATATAAATATTATTAGAATAAACAGTAAAGTGTACCACTTCTGTATGTAAAATACATTCATATAAAACCAAGCACTCATATTGCTGTTTCAATATGTGTAGCTAATTTTTCTGCAACAGTATGTTAACCAGCTGAATACAATAACACTGGATCAATGGGCTTTCCATTATGGCACAACAGAACAAACAGCCAATAAAAAAAATACTGTATTGAAAAAACAAATGAGTGTGAATCGTTAGAAAAATTGTCAATGAAAAAGCCATACACATAACACTGTAAAGTCTGTTTTTACTTACGCTATCGCTGCCAATGCCTGAGACACTCTGCGCGAACCTCTCTTTAGCCTTTAGTGCCCTCACTCTTTCATTCCTCAGCCGCTCGTCATCCTAATGGTTAAGGGCAGGTACTTCATTAGTACAATTTACTGTACAAAATTTGAAAGTTTTTCCATAAATCTGTTAATTAACTGAATTTATTATTATTATTGGCATCATCATGTTATCATTATCATCCTAACCCTCTTTCCTACCTAAGGATGGGATTGGGTGGAGTTCAGTAACATGGAAAGATATACCGGTAGCTAGTACAAAAGAGGGAGAACTATAAACAGCATGACAAGTGAAATGGGCTGCAAAATCATTCAGTGCTCTAGACTCCTGGCACAGTTTAACAAGCCTAACTAAATAATAATAAGTGAAACATTGTCTGGCCCATTTCTCCAGGTATATATGCTGTTAATACTGTACTTCTCTTACTTTCGTACAACTTCTTTTCCGGTTTCATCTATGGCTCAAAAGCATAGCAAGTATGATTTAATGTCATACTTCCTTCAAAAAACATTGTCTTAAGAGTACCAGTATAGACTTTGAACATCAAATACCTTCTCAAAAACTTACATAATGAACTTAGAGTTTACAAAGCCTATAGGTGGTAACTGTTGGCAACCATTATGCACTCATTTGATGCAGTGCTGCTGCACTTCATTCCATTTCAAATGGCTCTACACTGAGTGACAAGTATAAAGGTTTCCTGTAACCCAGGAAACCATTTACAATGCTGGATGGTAACCATATAACCAAATTACAGGCTGATGTGGAGCCTGCTATGGTGTCCCCATTAACTGAGTGGAGAAATGCAATGGGGAATCTATTCAGGAACCAAACCTCCACATTATTTCATGTGCCTTGCTGTGGTGAGGAGCTGTCACGCTCATGGGAGCATCACTGCATAGGACAAATCTGCAGGGGGCAGCTGCTTGCCTGTGGCTCACAGGTCTGCTCAGCCAGACAGACTGGGGGTTGTTCAACAACTACAAAGCCTTAAATTACCTGCAATTTAAAGCTAGTACTAACCCTGAGCTTATCAGATCATGACTGCTGAAAAGTTACCAAGCAGAACAGTTTTGTAATAAATGTAGACTTTACTAAACATGGAAAATGTATGGGAAAGATGTAAAATCTAGTACCTGTATGCCTATTTAAAAAAAAAAAAAAAAAAATCTACTTCAAAAAACAGCACTTCTCACTTCAAAAAACAGCACTTCTCAATCCATCTGCACTGGTGAGATGTGAAATTCACCAAAACAGTCAGTACAGGTACACTAAAATGAAGCTGGTTTTTCCTGACATTAAAAGTTTCTTTCACCTTATCTAATTCATAATTCATTTCTGCCAATAACATCTCAAACATTAAGCAAGGGCATTAGATGCAATTAGCCATTCTGTCTAAAATAAAGACCGTCTGGAGATATAACTATTGCACTTTACGGGAAAAAATTGTTGATTCAATAACTATCAATAAAACCATATTAACATGCAATATAGTCAAAGTATTTTCAGTCTGCTAGAGCCCTTCATGGCAACAGCATCTCTAAGCATTTATTGCTACTAACACCTGATGGGTTTTTTTCCCAGTTGTGTGTGAATTATAAAAGCCTCATTATTAATTCTGCCACCATTAACACTTCCATGGTCAGAACAACTCCAGTACAGTATTGCTACTCAGTTCCAACTTTATTGAAGCACAAGAGATTACATGTTAATATTCATAGGGAAGATGAGTCTAAAAATATAAAACATTAACCTGAAAATAACTATGTAACAGCAATATAAGTGAATAATACACTAGTAACATATTCTGTTCAAACACTGAAAGCCACTTTACCTTGAGAAGTGTAGCAAGAGCCTTGGCCTTCTCTCGTACATTCATTCCTTGATCTTTGTTTTCCTCTATGTACTGGAAGTCTTTCAAAGTTTCTATGACAAACAGATGGTCTTTGCATTGATCTGTCACCTGTATGAAAGGAGGTACCGTAAAACACCCTAGCTTCGGACATTTTTTATGTGTTTTAATGAATAACTCTGTGTAAAATGGTGCAATTTTATCCCTGTTGGTGTTATGTGGTAGCCAGGGACAGTATCTACTGAATCTATATAATGAAAAAAAAATAACCACGTTAAACACTTTTTTTTTTTGTTTTTTTCCAAGTTTCCAAGGTTAGCAACAAATTTCCTTACTTCGGACAGCTCTTCTAAACTTCGGACATCCAAGTATTTGCCCCTTAAACATGAGAATGGTTAATAGCACCTGTCTCTGGACACACTGGCCAAACTTCGGACACTTTAAAGTTTTTTAAACAATGTAAAAAAAAATACTGGGCACTCGTGGCCCAAGTTATACATATATAAAGAGAAATATCCAAACATATCTTCTTTTTTGAGCTCATAATTTGAAATCACATTAAGATGCATCATATCACATTGTAGTGAGGTAATCTGGCCATAAATATAACTAAGAACTCTTCAGAAACTTTTTCAGACGAAAAAATTATATAAAAATGCATTGCATATTTTCCAAACTGTAAGGGGAACTGATCTCTTTTTCCTAAACAAAACTTCACTTAATTATCAAGTAGCTACCTCACTGACTCAACAAATGCATAATGAAATAACATAATATAATGTTAAACACTCCTTACTGGTTCCAATGACACCCACACACCCACTAACACGCACACAAATCAACAGACACACGCACACACAGGCACATGTTATGAAGGCACCATGGAATGTATTAACGAGCTACACACTTTAGTCTTACACACACACACACACACACACACACACACACACACACACACACACACACACACACTCTTTCCTATGAGGCCTGTGCTTGTAAAACACACACACACACACACACACACTCTTTCCTATGAGGCCTGTGCTTGTAAAACACACACACACACACACACACACACTCTTTCCTATGAGGCCTGTGCTTGTAAAACACACACACACACACACACACACACACACACATATTGTCTGTATTTTTCCAGTAATTTGTCTGTCTGAATTTAGGAATTTTTTTTTTGAAAAATACAGAGATATTCATTAAAACAGTCATAGCAAGATGGTGCATGTATATACAGTATTTTAAAATAGTTTACTGCCCAGTACTTACAACACTTTTCCACATACAATCGTACTAATTATGTTCTTACAATTGAAACCGTTTGTTCTGTGTGAACAAAGTTTTGCAGGGTTAAAAAATGTCGATTTTTTTTACCATTTGATTCATAAATTTTTTTCACCCACACATATTCAAGCTAGTTTAATAGGACTTATACATAATAATCTTTAAAGATTACCCTACCTACCCATATCAATATTTTTTGCAAATATCGCACTCTCTTCCAATAAACTTCAATTATTACATTTTTTTTCAAAACGTCCGAAGTTTGGGTGCTGTCCGAAGTTACAGTGTTTTACGGTACTGGTATCAATAACTATGAATGAATACAATGTATTTTGGAATCCAAATATCTGAAAGCTTTTCAAACAATCTTATGGAATTCACTGTCATTACCTACTAAAAAAAAAAAAATTATACATGAATCAATGATAATGCATTAAAAATATAACTTGTGCTAACATAATTTTCCACCCACCAGCTGTCGGGCTGATATAAAGTTCAATATCAACGTTGACATAAATGCATAAAATACGATCATTCAAAGTTTCCCATATCTACAGGGGATGTGGAGATTTAAAACAAGGCTAACTGATTTTTCTGCAATACTCACTTGAGAAACAAATATCCAGTTGTGTCTCACTTCTCTAGTGCTACAGTACTTTCCAAGCTTCATTACATTTGTTGGTTAGGCACAAACACAACAAAGTTTCTGCTCTTTGGCTTTAGTGGGTGTGGATTCATGCGCTTGAGCTATTTGACAAAGGCAGAATATAGAAATTGTGATGGGTGAGGGCACTCACCATCCACTCACTCAATGTAGTGCTACTACTGGGTTCCTGTCTTTTCCTCCCTTCCTTCCTTCTTATCTACCTTAATCTTGTCTGTCTGTCTTTCCTTCATTCTTTCCTCTTCTTTCTGTCTATGGGTGACTCTACAATGACAAGCCAAATGGTTTCTTGTACAGCAGGAAACTATTTCCTATGCTGGGTGGTACCCATATAACCAAATTATGGCGCCTGGTGGTTTAGTGGGTAATTAAGGCGCTCCAATCGGATTGAGACCGGTCCGGGTTTAGATCCATGGGGAGGTTGGGGTTTACTAATTGCATAATGCCACTCAGGGATGAGCGATGCTGGTCACTCTAGTCTTAAATGTCAGGACCAACTTGCCTAGCCCCGACCTCCTATGCTCCTCATGGGGCAACACAGGATTAGATGATGAATGAATGAATGAAAAAATGGAGAATACTAAAAGATATTCATCAAACAGTAAATGTAAGGCTGCCAAGGCTACATAGGAATGTTCAAAATTATGTACACATGAACAAATTCATTATACTGTCACAATAAAAAAGGTAAGTTTCTTACTCAAACTTTTACCTTTTCACTGCCAGTTTTAATAAGGTACTCCAAGAGGACAAGGGCTTTGTATACATGTCTCCAGTTGCGACCATGGTCATTAAGTCGTTTCCATATCATCTGCATAATCTCTGTGAAGGCCACCACATTGTAGGTCAGGTCAGCTACTTCAGACATGAGTGTGGAGGATGGGCCCCAGGGATCATTGCTAGTTGCCTCACGAACTTTGATCTGAGTACAGTGAAACAAAACATTCACTAATACACAATTTATATATAATGTGCACACACACACCCTACAATAAAGCTCTTCCACCACCATATTCACTAACAAATGGTTAACCACTTAAAACTACTAAACATTCACTTAATACACAACTTACATAAAAAACAACACAACCTACAACACTACTCTTCCACTGTCATCTTCATTAGCCTCTCAGCTGCATATAACACTCCAGGAATGCTTATCAGTAGACTGCGTTGTACATTCCCGAAGAGCTGTATGAAATATTGTTAATTTTCGGTCATTTTCCACATTTACTGCATGCTTATGCTTGATGAGTGGGTCACAAATAATCAGTGAGAAGTGTAAACTTTGTCTGACTAAAATGTTATCATGTTTGGTTAGGTACAAGTGGGCCAATACACATCATGAAAACTGGTTAACAAACAATTACTTAAAATTGCAAAGTAAATGTCATATTCACTATTTCCATGCCATTATATATACTGTACATATTAATAATAAGAAATATATCTACATTTGTAGTTTAGTAACACCGTGCAAAAGATGTCAACTCTTTGATCGTGTTTGTAATTTGTCAACAAATCCAGATTTATTTTGATCTGTCTTGTGTGAATGGGCCACCATGTTGCCGTTACCATAACAAACACCATGGACTCATGGGCCATGCTAAGAGGTGACCAAGGTACAGTATTACAGTTTATTTAAATACGTGTTATCCTGTGAAGTATGCTTGTAGTAAAATACAGGAATGATGTATTATACTGTTAAGACATAACTGAAGAAGAATTAACATGCCTGATTGTTGATGTTATGCAAAACAAGAAATTAAATGTTTAAGTTTGTTTCTTAGGCAAAGAATTATTACTTTTCAGTTTTGTGGGACTGAATATGACTAATTAGGACTGAACAAAATGTCAAGATGTAGTAGAAGAAATAAAATGTTAGAGAAAGCATCCTGGTAATTTCCCTGTAAAGCCCATTCTACCTTGGGCACCTGGTATATTACATACCACTTCATGAAGAAAGAAATCTGTACAACCACTTCATAATGCTGTACATTACTGTAAGATGAGCTAAATGACATTTCAACACGTGCATACTAACTATCTGGTTATACAATTAACTAATTCATACCAGACCCTTGATGTTAAAACTGATAGTTCATTAAGGCCAAACACCATGTTGTTCAGTAACTTCCCAGGTGCAGATCGTTATACAGTATATACAGCATCATTCAGCTGTACACAATAATATACAGCTAGGTCTAAATGGATCTTTTTCTCAATAACTGCTCTATTTATAGCTCCTCTCACAATGCTGGTCACCAACAGACTGATGCAGCATACTGTAGGATGCAGAGAAGTGTTTATGGGGGGGGGGAACAGCACGCAAGTCAGTGCTTCCCACGCATCCATTCTTTTATCGAACAAAATTCATTACATGAACATAACGTTCAGCCAGCTCGAAAGGGTTACTAAAACCAAAACTCGTTAAAAAAAGGTTTGGTATAGCGAGGGTTTACTGTGCTGTATCAAATCATGAACTACTAGTAAAATGTCACTGCTATACTAACAGATATACAGTATGAATCTGGCTGAAAATTTCCACTCATTCAGCTATCCAATCTACATTTTCATGAAGTCACACAATTACAATAACTGTATAAGCTGAAGGATACCAAATCCAGACCATCCCTGGAGAGGGTTTCTGGAAAAAATGCAAAGGACATGACTATGTGCTTTCAATGTTTTTTACATTAGGACTATTTATTTTTACAGGTACTAATGCAGTTCACTCTCATCTTAAATGTCAGAGCCAAAATGCCTAGCCCCGGGCTCCTGGGCCCTTCATGGGACAACACAGGATTGCATGATGGATGGATGGACTAATGTAGTACAGTAATCCGCTCAACTTGTATGGAATACGAAACAAAAAAATATTTTCATTACCAGTCTCATTCAGAAGGGAATTACATTCATGAGAAATTACAGCAATACAATGCTTAAAGGAATTTAGTACAATGATGAAGAAAAGAAAGGATCTTGAAACCTGACAAAGTGTTTGCAAATAGAAGATGGCTTTGATTGGTGTGGGTCACAAGAGATTTTATGGGGAAAAAAAAAAAAAAAAAAAAAAAAAAAAAAAAAAACTGCACTGGTCAGTTTTAAGTTGCTAATTACTGACATGAATAGGGTAATGCACAGTATTTCAAAATACATGGAAAGACTTTGGACAGAAAAAAAAAAATGTAAGGAACTAAAAGCAACTAATTTTAATGAAACAGTGATGATTTAGAAAATCATTCTGAAACATATACTATACAATGAGATACAAGGTAGGATGGTGGATGTTGGAGCGACCCTAGTGAGAGAGGGCAGTGTTTGGAAACTTCCTGTACTGTTGTTTGCAGATGATACTGTGTTGTTAACTGAAGACGAAGGGGAGCTACAAGGCTTGGTGGATGAGTTTGGGAGTGTGTGTAAGAAACAGAATCTATAGGTGAATGTAGGGAAGAGTAAAGTTATGGTCATCAAGAGAAGTGAAGCCTGTGAATGTACAGAGAGGCTGGATGAGAAGGAAATGGAAAATGTGAGTGCATTTAAGTACCTGGGTAGTGTGAGGTGTAAGGATGGAAGTTTAGAGAGTGACGTGCTTGAAAGGGTACAACAGGGAAGAAAGGTTGCTGGTTCCTTGAAAGCAGTGATAGGAAACAGGGAAGTGAGCAAGGAAGTGAAAAAGCTACTACATGACAGTATTGTGATCCCAACTCTAACATATGGAAGTGAAGCTTGGACCTTGTTGAAGAGACAGAAGTCAAGAGTGAGAGCAGTGGATAGGAGTTATTTGAGAGGAGCATGTGGAGTCACATGGAGAGACAGACTGACAAATAAGGAAGTGAAGGAGCATTGCAGTGCGGGTGTGGATGTGATAGGAAGCATTAGGAGAAACACATTGAGGTGGTTTGGCCATGAGATGATAATGGAGAGGTTAGAGACTGATGAGGAGAGTGTATGTGAGTGAGGTGGAGGGGGGGGGGCAGGAAGGGGGTGGCCAAGGATGAGATGGAGAGATAAAGTGGTGAGGTATATGAGAGAGGGAGGTGTCAACTGGGAGCAGGGCAATGAAATGGTGGGGGACAGGGTGACAAGGAGGCAATTTGCTTGTGGCCATCCTTTACAGGATTAAAGCATCTGGCAATAGACAGATAGATATACAGTACTATACAAGCCAATGAGGATCACCCACATACTGGGAGACAGTACTAGAGCAAATACATTTCCATATGATTCAAACGTACTTGAACTAATCATTTAGTTGGTCAATAACATGTTTTGAAAATAAAGCATACGTTAAAAAACAACACATCCCACTTTCTGACTCAACTTGGGAAAAGCAGAAGAGAATCAAGAGAAACATATCTCAGGCTAGGGATTCCCAGAGCACTCAGATATCATCTTCCAAGAAAACTGTACTATGCTATACATCCAACCTTAAAAAGATAAAAACAGTAGCTACATTCTGAAATCTCTATCACAAAGACATGAATGCCTTTTCATTCTGTAATGGTTCCAAACTGTATTTTGCTGTTGGTAACATTATTTAAAACTCAACTTTCTGGAATTCTATTTTTCACATCAAACGTCCATTTTCTAATTAGCCATAATAAGCACATCCATATCAGTCAGTTAATTGTGCACGAAATCCCTTACAAAGACTGCTACGGTACCTTTTCAAGTACAGAATCTTACAAATACTGTACAGCAAATACAACACTGTCATGGCCATGACGTACCATACTGTAATCAATGATGTAATCAATGTATAGCATTAAAAAATATCCACAGGGAAGAAAAATGAATAAGTATATAGAGTATAAAGAGTACTGCATAATCTTAACCTCTCCATGAAATCTTCCCATCTTAAGCCTATCAGTACATTTCAAGGCAACATGCAATCAACCACGGCCAAACCTCTCCATGAAATCTTCCCATCTTAACCCTATCAGTACGTTACATTTCAAGGTAACATGCAATCAACCACAGCCAAACACTATGCAACCCCTCACTCCCTCAATCAGATCTTACTGTACCGTACATAATAAGCCTCCCCCATCCCAAAACCCCCAATTCTATGCCTCAGGCCTACACCCCTCACCCATATGCAGTTTACCAAAAGTATACATAAATGTGCGTATGGTATAAGGAATGCGGAAGGGGAAAGGATACTCGAGTTTGGGGAGGCAACAGACATGATTGTGTGCAACACATATTTTAGGAAAAGAGAGAGTAGGTTAATTACATATGAGTCTGGGGGAAATAGCAGTCAGATAGATTATTTTCTGGTTAGGAGGGTTGATAGGAGATAGGAGGTTAGTGAGGGATGTTAAAGTTATAGGAAATGAGGAGTGTGTGCAGCAGCACAAACTATTGATTTGTGATATGGTGCCTAAATAACGAGTGATGAAAAAGAGAACTGATGTACCTAGGAGGAAAATATGGAAGCTGAAAAACCAAGTAGTAAGGGATGCCTTCTACAGCGAGATGAGGAGAGTGGTGGCAGAACAGGGTGCTGTAAACAGAGGCGTTAATGAACAGTGCAGAGCCCTCAAGAACATTCTCTTGAGAGTTGCTGATGTAACATGCGGCTGGACAAGAGGACCACCAAGACATAAAGTAACTTGGTGGTGGGATGAGGGTGTAGAAGCTGCAGTTAAGGAGAGAAGAAGGCTTTTCCGGGAATGGAAGAAGGGTGGTAGCAGGGAGGAATACTTGGCTGCCAAGCGCGGGGCTAGAAGAGAGGTATACAGGGTGAGGTCTGAGTCAGAGACATTTACTTGATAACCTAAATCATGGGGAAAGGAGGAATGTGATATTTGGGGTGGCAAATCAGATGAAGAGGGATAGTTGGGATATTATAGGTGAGCAGTGTGTGAAGAATCATGAAGGAAGGGTAGTGGTGAACAGTGAGAATATTAAAGATGCATCGAGAAAGCATTATAGCCAGTTGTTGAATGAGGAGTTTGACTGGGACAGGGAAGGTTTGGAGCCAGCAGATCCAGTGTTTGGCCCTTGGCCTTTGATTGATGCTGCTACTATGAGTGAGGCAATGGGCAGGATGAAGGTGGGGAAGGCAGCGGTTGTGTCTGGGTTGACTGCCGAAATGCTGAAGGCCTCAGGAGATACCAGGGTGAGGTTGGTCACTGGCCTGATAAATATGATTATTTATGAGTGTGTTGTCCCAGATGATTGGCTGAAGAGTGTAATTGTAAATATGTATAAAGGGAGGGGTGATGCCCTGGGAAGAGGAAATTATAGAGGTATAAAGCTTTTAGATCAGATAATGAAGGTAATGGAGAGAGTTTTAGAAGGTATGATTAGAGAAAGGGTGAATATTGATGAGATGCAGTTTGGGTTTATGTCAGGTAGGGGGACCACTGATGCCATATTCACTGTTCGACAGCTTCAGGAAAAATATATTGGAGGGAGAAGGGATCTGTATTTTGTTTTTGTTGATTTGGAAAAGGCCTTTGACAAAGTCCCTGGAGAGGTGGTGAAGTGGGCAATGAGAAAGCTTGGCTTGGAGGAGTGGCTGGTTAGGGTGGTTATGGCTATGTGTGTGGGTGCTTGCACCCAGGTAGGAGTGGGTGGAGATTTGAGTGATGAGTTTTTCGTGAATGTTGGTGTGCATCAGGGGTCAGTTTTGAGTCCCATGTTGTTTATCATGGTACTTGAAGCCCTCTCATATGACTTTAGAAACGGACTCCCGTGGGAGATGTTGTATGCTGATGATTTGATGTTGATTGCAGAGAACGAAAGGGAGGCGGAGGAAAGGTTTAGGAAGTGGAGAGATGGTATGGGGCACAAGGGCTTAAGGGTAAATGCAGATAAAACAAAAGTGATGATATCTGGTGGCGGTACTGTCAAAGACGAGGGAGAGTGACCATGTGCAGTTTGCCACAAGGGTGTGGGAAGTAATTCTATCTTGTGCGGTGTTTGTGATAAATGGGTGCACAAGAGATGCAGTGGTATCAGAGGTGGACTGCTAGATAATGCTGATTTTATGTGTACGGCGTGTCGGGGAGAGCAGGTGGAGATTGTCAGGCATGAAAGGATTGAACCTGCTGGTGAAGCTCTTGTGCGTGTGGAAGAGTTTTGTTATTTGGGAGACATGTTGTGTGCTGGAGGTGGGGCTGGAGCTAGCTCTGTGGCTAGGGTGAGAAGTGGTTGGAAGAAGTTCGGGGAGCTCTTGCCTCTTCTGGCATTGAGAGGGCTCTTCCTACATGCTAAGGGGTCTTTGTATGCAGCATGAGTTAGGAGTGTAATGCTGTATGGTAGTGATACCTGGGCAGTCAAGGAGGAGGATATTCGCCAGCTCAGACGTACAGAAATGACAATGATTAGGCGGATGCGTAGTGCATCCCTGCGTGCAAGGTCCGGGTGGGGCTGAGTTTAAGATGGAAGAGTTGAGAGGTAGGATGGGACTGGAGTGTATTGGTGTTGTGATGAGGAGAGGTAGATTGAGATGGTTTGGACATGTGGAGAGGATGGGGGATGATAAATGGGTGGGGAAGGTGAGAAGTGTTAATATTGGGGGTGGGGTTATGAGAGGTAGACCGAGAAAGACATGGGATGAGGCCATTAAGTGTGACCTCAGGGTTAAGGGACTGGACAGGGAGGCTGCAATGGATCGTGCAGCGTGGAAAGCTGCCATTAGGTGACCAAGGCTGACGCATGCAAGCACGTTGGAGCCTTTAAAAACGAAACAAAACGAAGATACACCCAAAAGACAACTAATATTTTCCACCTACTTATAATGTACAATTACTATGCAGCATTACAAAGACTGGATTACTCCTACACCATTATCTGTCAAGTTATACCTTTGCAGAATTTACTTTTAACACTACTGAGTAACAAATGCAATGGCATAACTGTACCTGTGCATCTGTATAATTGTGAGCTATGTTCTTCAAATTTCGGCGTAAGCCTGAAACATTCATCTGCAACGCCATGTCTGGAGGCTGTGTGTGGTCTGATGACTCAAAGACTTAGGGGAGGCTTAGTGGATGGCAGCGTGACAGTAGAGGGTCACTTTATATTCATTACGCCTCACTCCCAGATCATACAGGCCAACTTGGCAATCTGTAAAGAAAATGCACCAAAATATATCAGTTTAAATTATCTATTATCTCTGAAACAATTTATGTTCTCTAGTGGATAAGAGTGTGAACAGGGTCACTTTAGCTACATTATATGATATCTATTAGTCTATATGCCTCACTCCTAGATAATTTCACATGTTACCACTTTGGCACTAACACCTACTGTCCCATTTGAAGAAAGGATAGGGCTATCAGAGCTGGTGCAATGGTACTAGTGTAGGTGCACATTAAATGCCAGTAGCCAATGCACAGTGGCAAATAACCTTTATTATCCAATTCACTAAAGGTAAATTCTTCACTTCTCCCCATACTGCACCTTCACAGTACGAGGGCACACCAGATATACTGTAGCAGTAGAACTACTGGTACCCATGAGAGACTAACAACCTTCCCTCTCCCCCATATACAGCACCTTCCATGGCAGCAATACAGCAAGGAGGCACACTAGATGTACAAGACTACCTGTAAGTGAAGAAAACAGCTTTCATCACTTAATACACAGCACCTTAACTTCTAAATCACAGCATAAGAGACACACCAGATCTACCACACTACTGTACTGTGGCTACCTGTGAGAGACTGAGCAGCCTGGCTTGCCATCACTTGTGTGGCTTCACAATGGTTACCATCACAACACACTGCCTTACTCTTCCACTTAAAACAGTACGGTAAGAAAAGAAGCACACTACTATTAGCTACCTAAAGAAAAACTATCCATTAATCCATCACCTAATACTTAACTGCCCAATCAGAAGCACAAGGGACCTGAGCAAGGCAACTCAGACAAGACATTTAACATGAGGATGACCACATGAAACATTTATGGTCCACTTTGATTTCTATGAATTTCCATTGCTGAAAGCAGCTGTCAGGAAGTAGCCAGCAAAAACTACACAAATCTGACAGTGCCAGTGACAAGGTAAACTACAATATTCCCATGGTGCATGTCCTGATCTTCTTAAACGATTATCAGAATAATGTGACTGCTTTATACATTGTTTGAAAGACAAGGATTCATCCTCACAAGTTCAGCATCAGCCTTGTTCACCTGATGGTCACTTGTCTGTCTCAACCACTTATGACATTGAACTATCATCTGTCACATTTTAAGACAGCTTCAAAGTAGGAAAATGAAATCTGACATACAAAATAACACATTTACTCTAACTAATACTGTACTGAGAAGCATTTAATACAGGAAAATGAAATCTGAGCTACACAATAACAAATTTAAACCAAGCAAACTCTGTAGTGAAAAGCATAAGAAAAAAGTTTCCCTGCCATATTCTATGAAAATTCATTTGATTTTCATGGAACTGCAGCAGTTATGACAGTATTCTTAAAACAATGTGTTAAAAATAACAGAAGCAGTGTCAAATATAGTACTGTACAATGAATTATACAGTTTACAGTTTCAATATGGATGGTATGCTCATTGAATATAAATTATTTGAGGAGTAAATCAGCAGTGTGGTTGAGCTCATTTTTCACATACCAGTAACTTTGCTCAGAAACAAAAAATGGGTCACACTAACTTCCACTGCATGGACTGAGTAGCAGAGTCCCATTATTATGCTTAATGGGGCTAAAAAAACGATTGGACAATGGACAGCTTACCGGTACTGTAGCTATGCAATGCTACACCCAACGATCCCAATGCAACTTGTCCTCTCAGCACACCAATGTCCTCTTCATCTTATTTTCCCAAACCCCACAAGTGACCCTAAATGGATTAACCTAAAAATACCAAACAAGGAACACTGGCCAGCACTTCCTTCCTTCAGTCATGACGCACTCACCACTAACCTCTCTGTTGTGTATGCACAGTATCTAAATGTACTAGCCTATACAGGATCTATTTTTTAACACAATGATGTTCTTTGCTCACACCACCTCCGCTTTCAAAACGTTTCAAATAGCAATATAGTGCACCCTCGTTTCACGATAAGGATGCATTTGAAAAAAAAATACCGTACATTGCATAATGATTTTTTGACAGTCAATTACAACACAGGTTCAATGGGCATATGTTTTGGGGTCAAAGGTCACCCACCTAATAAAATCTACAAAAAAGTTTCTAACTCACCTAAACTGGTAATTTCATTTAACAGCACTTCATTTGCAGCTTCAACTACACCACACTCTTGTTCCATCTTCAACTAACATAACCAAGAGACAAGTGCAAATGCTATCCTGAAACAAACAAATGACTATAGACCTGGGTAAGGGAGATCATTTAAGCAAAAATAGCGATCATATATCAACCTGTCAGGCTTTGCACATGATCATAATCATTGTAGCTACGTGTGAAAATTCTATTGTACTGCACAGTACCGGTATATCCAAAAAAGGTCCTAATTACTTTGTCACCATATAAGCAACTCATCGCATACTGGTTCATTGTATAACAAGGGCCTGGTGTCTCCTATTTGCATATCTTCAATGTTTTTACATCCTTTGGAAATATCTACTCTTCCTGACCTCTTATCCTTCCATCACCTTTCAAACAACAATCATCTCTATCCACTTTTTCCAGTCATCTTCCTTTAAACATCATGATGAAATCTTTCTCCTCTTGCATTAGACTGGTAACTCTAACTTCTCCCATCTCCCCTTATTTGACAGTTCTCTCAAGCTTGGAATCATCCTTGTGTCCATCTTCTGTACTATTCCTTTTCCATGGTGACACCAACAATTACCAGTCAGCTGGCTGTCTGGTTATACAACCATTCCCAAATACACTCCTTCTCCCCAAAAAGGGAGATGGTGGACTACTGGAGGGAAGCAACTTCAGCCTTAAGTCCGCTGGGCTCATATTCAGATGAAACTGGTGTCGCAACTATTACTAGTACTACTAAAAAGTGTGACCAGAGCATCCACAACCTGATCCTCATATCCCTGGACAACTTTTCCTTACATAAGTTACTGTATTGGCTTCAGCAATATCACATACAAAAAAAATGCATTAGTAGCCAAGCAAAATAAATATATAACTAAACAATACTGACCCTATATGGAAAACTCAAGCTCTGTGCATATACCGTGGCAAGTGCAGTACCATTCACTTGGACATGACATTTGGCTCATTTTACATCACTGGATTCTGCACATTTTCACTGGGTTTTCAGCATGCCATAATCAATATTAAGCACAAAGAAAGCTATTAGTAACAATGAGATACATTATGTCAATAAATTATGTTCACCCCATAAAGAAACTTTAGGATTAGCACATACCTTTACTGCTTTGCCTAAATATATAATATGTACTGTGCTGAATAAGCTGTCAAAACAAAAATGATCAGCAATAAATATACCATACTACATGAGCAATGGAGTAGCAGTAATTATAGTTCTGAAAATACCATTATCTGTTTGAGTCTTTTCAAAGTGATTTGTTTTTTTTCATGTCAGCTCTCTAATATTCTATCTATCTAAGGGGTGGCCATTTGACTCTGAGTTATTTGTTTTACGGGGAGGGGCACTAACCCTCCACCAACCCACTTGTTGACACGTAGGGAGCACGTATGGTTTGGTTATGTGGTTACCACCCAGCGTTGTAAATGGTTTCTTGGCTTACAGGAAACCATTTGGCTTGTCACTCAATGTAAAGCTACCTGTAAAGGAAAGAAACGCAATAAGAAGTGACAGGAAAGATGGGAGAAATAGCATGAGAGGAGGGCAGGCACAGAAAAAGAATGATACAGACTAAGGAAGAAGTAGGCAGCACTACATCAAGTGAGTATTCTGACATTAGAAAAAATGAACCACATCAAGTTCCTATGAAATAAGTCATTATCTTACTAAAAGGTTGTATAGTAAAAAATACACAATTTCAAAAGCTTATTTGTTAGGCTACTTATTATATCTACTGCATAGCTGACTATTCCATAAATAATACACATTACACATTTTAGTTTTCATCTACACAGTTCATTCAATGCAAGTGAAATTAAAACTGCATCTCAAATCTACAAAATGGCACATGAAGCAATAACTAACTCTTCTTAAATTTCCTTTAATTATAAATTGTCACCCAAGTCTTAAACTTAAAACAGTATTTACAACAGGCTACACTGAATGATTCTTCAGTTACCCATGAACTAGTGCATCCTGTTACATCCCCATCTTATTAGTACAAAGGGTATGAATGAACCTTCGACAATGCAACAATACAAAAAGGGTTCTTAAAATCTTTAAACCAACACGTCAGAATGAAACTACTACCCATCAACTGCTGTACCCTTTTAAAACCTCAAGAAAGAGTACAGTAAGAATGAAATAGTATTTGTTAATCCAGTAGGACAGAAGGATGAACTGGATGAGAGGTACAGAGAGAAGAAAGAAACTATTAATAGAACAAGTACTTAAAATACGCCGTTATGTTAGCCACCTTCAGTCCGAGTCAACAATCAGCTGATCACCGGGACCGAGTGACCTGCAACACCTACACACTCTAATCAAACACGCCACATCTGAAGCCATTTCCTCCATATGAGGTCTACGCACGGGGCAGGGTACACTCTTGGGTCATGCACAAGGTGGTATTTCCAGGAAGGTTTGCTATCTGTTTACAATATCCCGGGTGAACTTGAAGGGTGCTAGATCCTTGACACAGATCGTAAACAAATCCGAGGCATAAAGCAACCCCGTCTGGGACACTCCCTCCGGTTATCTATCACTCGATTGCCTGAGGCCGTATCACGTTCCCTCTTTACTTACCTCTGTCAATATTCTTAGATGTTCGAGGGTTAGGTTCAGGCTAGGATAATCGGAAACGTTAATATCGTCAACGCAAAATGGCGTGCACTTCCGCCCGAACTGAGTGAACACTCACAAATGAGCAAGAGGGAGGAGAAAGGAATGTCCACTATTAGAGAAAACGGGAGTAATCTTGGTTTTCTTTCTTGGATTTTTAACGTAAGCATTAAACATTCTAAAGTGTTCCCAGGGATATGACTCATTGAAAAGTACGCGACTGTAATCACTGTGTTGCGGAATGACATCGTTTAGCAGCCGAAACTGTAGATAAACACTGGTCCTGACTTAAGAAATGCTCTGTGTCGACCTACATTGCCCATTATACTCACAGTAAAAAAATAATAATAATAAAAAAAAATAAATAAATGCACTATATATATATATATATATATATATATATATATATATATATATACAATATTTAGAAAATATGCTTAGATCTCTGGAACCATATGTGGATGGGAGAATGAATGAATCCTTGCTCTTTCATGCCTGTAAACGTCTGCATCACAGTCGGAAATCACATCGCATTAGAAGGATGTCGCGTAATAATGATATTTTCACACTGATGTTCGGGCTCCTACCAATGTCTAGCATTAATTAGGTTTCAGGAAAGAAAAGACATGTTCTGACAATCTGTATTCAACATTCATGTCGCTTCCATAAAACAATGTAAAACCCCATAAGATACTTTCTGGGAAATAATTGTCCGCACTCCCAGCCAATGAAACCTGACTTTGGCTATACAAACGCAGTTTGACAGTTTCCTGACGGTTCCTTCTAATCTCCATCATGCAACTAAGGATGGGCAGCTGTTTTTTGTTTATTCTGCTGACTGGACATAAACTAGGAAGCCCTAGAAGACTACACTGAAGTCTGCTTACAGTAGCTTACCCTGACAAAGGGGTTTTTAGTTTCATGTTATCCATAATATTTCATTATTTTTACAATCAGGTGATTCTATTAAGCTCAGGAGAGACTTCGAACTGGTGAGCGTAGA
Source organism: Coenobita brevimanus (assembly GCF_032717465.1). Classification (NCBI taxonomy): domain Eukaryota; kingdom Metazoa; phylum Arthropoda; class Malacostraca; order Decapoda; family Coenobitidae; genus Coenobita; species Coenobita brevimanus. Next base: position 9,127,168 of record NC_137027.1, on the reverse strand, counting down.
CAGAGCCTTTATCAGCCTCTTTCTTGTAAGACACCTTGACTTTTGAGGTGAATGAAATCTTATGGTGGTGGACTGATTAACACACACACACACACACACACACACACACACACACACACACACACAGAATCAGATATTATAAAACACACACAGGAGCAAACACCAGTGAAAGCAAGGACGGACTACATGCATTATCAGTCGCCTCCTTTACCCCTCCACAGTTCTGCCCATGATAAAATCGAAGGGATATGTCAAGGTAATATCTAACCCATACAGTTCGACTACACTATTTTTACCCTAACTTGACCCAGAGTTTCATCCTTTGGGGGCTATTTCACACAGTTCGATAGTTGACGACGACAGCACTACAAATCTACATCCTTTCCATAGTGCTCCATCGTGACTTATAATCCTCATGCTGATTCATTGTTACAAATGAGCATTCTAGATTGAGAGACGGCAACTTTATGCCAAGTTAATGTAAGAAGAGTATAGCACCATATTCTAGTGCTTATTCATTGTTACAACAGCATTCTAGATGGAAAGATGGCAAGTTTAGGCCGAGTTAGGGTAAAAAGGGTATGGTCTCCTCTAAGCTGACCCCTGAACTAAGACCAAAGACACATAACTATACATTTGATGGCAGTTCATCCTCAAAAGACTGGAGTACTCCTGAGATGGAGGATCACCATCCATATGGAGTGGATTTCCCGTCAGTTCAGTGACCTTGGCTTTTGACTAAAGACGTTTGTGTACTTAGTGAACCAGATGCTGTCAGCGGCTGCCAAAACACACACACACACACACACACACACAAACACACACACACACACACACATACACGAGGTTTCGAGAGGAAGATAGCCGAAGTAACAGCCCGAACATATGGACAAACATAAACAGAAACGTTATCTTTAACCCATGTGTAAAACCACAAACAAACGCAGCCAAAATATTCCCTATACCCTCTACACCAACGATAAAAATGCAGTAAAGGAAGAACGCTACCCTGAAATGCAAGCCAAATAACTCTCCCGCGGGAAAAGGTGAGAGGGTGGGCAGAGCAGGAAGTAGGTGGGTTGCAAGAGGCGTGACCTACATACAGTATATTGTAAGCGTGACTGACAAATTACGGAAAGATTTTGTCTGAGCATACCTGGGCCCGGGATCCTTACCTAAGGAAACTTACGATGAATTTTCTGTCGTAACTGTGATTTCTTTCCGCAGGCAGAACAAGGGAAGGACTGTTCATAAGCTTTCCAAAACTATACACATATCTTGTTCTTCCTGCAAATAAGTATCTGCATTACGATAGGGGTTGATTGTGGGTATGTTTGTGGATTCGTTTGCTGGCGGAGACTATTGGGGTGACGTGTGGAAGCATAACACCGCCACTTCCCCGCAGGTGAAGAGGAGGTTCGTGGACCTTCCGTAACGTGGGAAAATAAGTGAAATAGCGGATAATATGGGTTTGAATAACGCTATGCCACGGTTACATTGTTTCACGGTTAGATTGGGTCCCTTCGACTGAGTTTGAATGTAGTGGCGTAACTATGGGGGACTAGGGGGTCCCGACCAACCTGTCAATCCTTTGGCTACCCCGATTAATTTTGAAGTGTCAGATTATTTCATGTGTGCACACTGTGCAGCATGGGACTCTCTAGAGCAAGCTTTTTTTTTTTTTTTCTTTTTGTGGTTGTGGTGGTTAGTGGGAACTTGGGAAGAGTAGAGGTTTTGTTCAAGAAGACACAGTAGAACCAGTAGGTGATACAGAAAAATAATGTCGGGGTATAGTTATGTGGTGTAGGTTACTTGTTGTTGTTAGTGTTTGGGTTATGGAAGATCAGAAGAGAGTTGCCGTCGATACACTTTCATGGTGATGGTCATCACAGTGTTATCTAGCTATCTGTCTCTCTGTCCGCATGTCTGTCTGTTTATTTATCCGTCTACCTATGTATCTCTGTCTCTACCATAGCCAGTTATAAAAAGAAGGTTGAGAGAAGCATCATGAACAGAATCTGGGTTCAGCTTAGGAAAGGCCTCTCGTATTGAAGGGTTTATTACCTTCGCCAGCGAAGTTGGACGGAGGGTATATGTATTCACCCGAGTCTGTTTATGAACAAGATATCTCAAATGGCCGTTATCGGATTTTAATGAAATCTGGTGGATAGCAGGTAAAGGAAGAGTTTAAGATGTTGAGGGGTATCCAGATCCGGATGTAGAAATGTTATAATTTTTTTTGGCGTTGATTAGGGTATACGCTCTTTGAGCATGTAACCGGGTAGACTAAGAAAGTAGAATTAACAGACGATGAGAGACCGTAAAAGTTTGGCTGGTAGGAAAGAAAAATCATGAATTTTATCGTCATTGGCTTTGGATGCTTTTTAGCTGCGGTATATAATAAGACAATAACTAAAACCTCCAGTTCAAGAAGTCTGTCCTAATCTGAATAAAATCGTCAGGGGATGGCAAGATTCTAATGTAAAAAGAAAAAAAAAAAAAAGTCCTCGAGTTCAGATACGATATATTATGCACAATGAATCGGTATGGAAGAGGATCTGGGGAATCTTAAGATGAGCTGGAATCGCTCTCTCTCTCTCTCTCTCTCTCTCTCTCTCTCTCTCTTATAAAAAAAAACATGATGAACAAGTAGTGAACCATGCCCTCTGTTTTTATCCATAGCTACAATGAGACGTCCATTACCATACTATAACTTTATAATATACAAACACTTTTATCGCTGGAAATACAACCTGCCAACAACTTTTAAAATATTTTGTCTTTACCAGGAAAATCTTGAGTGCGCTGTCAGAGTGCGATAAGTTCCCCAGATTAATTTATTCTTGTGCTCACTAACAAACTTTTGCGCTTCTGTCATTGAAATGGCCCATTTTAACAAACCACAGCTAGAAGATAGAGTGAAGTTGGTTCGTTCAGTGCACTCTGATTGTATGACTGATCCAGATTCTTTCCCACTCCCCAAAACTTTCGTCTGAGCTTTGCAGACGTGTTGTTCAAGCCGAGAAGGGCAACATCTAATAGATTTAAACTGCAATTTTTCCCATAAACCACAATAATATAGGAATCTGAACAACCTAACAGTGTATTTTTTTTTCGAACCTGAGCAAAATCAATGAGAAATTAAGCTTTTTCGTCAGGCAAAAATGTCAAGCTGATGAATGAACTTTTTTGAGTTTCTGAAAGCTTTTGAATCTATCGGTAGCACAAAGTTGAGTAGGGGAGAGTCGAGCCAAGGATTAGCCTATTTTAAAGTTTAATGTTGTTCCACATAACTTCGACTGCCTGAAGAATACCGTCCACCACGCTAGGAAAGAAAAGAAGATTATTGGAATTTGTTGGTACTAGCAATGTACAAAGACAGTAGATGTGTTCGTGTGTGGAGTTTCAGAATGGTTGTGCTGATATCTTCTTCGTATGGTTCTCCTTCGTCTTCGTGTCGTCTTGTTCTGTCGAAAAAACAGGATTCATATACACCAAAGGAACAATCATTATAGCGGCATTTCTTGTGACACTGAATGCACGTCCTCATTTGCTTTCGGCATTCTCAGAGATTCTTAGCTGGTGTATCCTTCCTCCATGGCAAGCATAGGTGTTACAGATATGACCACATTAATAGATAAATTGTGTGTGTGTGTGTGTGTGTGTGTGTGTGTGTGTGTGTGTGTGTGTGTGTGTGTGTGTGTGTGTGCCACTGCGAGTTTGTTTACTGTAGCTCTAAGAAATTAAGGATATGTGTGAATGGGTGTTCTGAGAATGTGGATTTGTACGTGTGACCGGGTGAGTAGGCTTGTGAGTACCATAATAAGCAATAGGTCAATACTGTGAGAAATAATTAGAAGAGATAGATCAAGACATATGGAAGAAGGCAGAATCTCTGAAGGAGGATTGTGTCGTGGGAGGAAGTATTGTACACCATTTACGGAGTAGTGAAAGACAAGCCTGGAGTGACAGAGAGAGAGAGAGAGAGAGAAACAGTACCTTCATGTATTTCGTAGGCTTCTTACTGTGAACTGTTTTTGTCCAGTAAAATGGTCATCCGTTTCTTCGACTAATATCTCACAACTCATCTTAGAATATTTGTGCTTTTTTACATTTGTATCCCACACTATTGACGCTGCTTTCGTCTCAGTGCCCAGACAAGCAAGGCTGGGTTAGGTATGATTTGTTATTCCTGATCAGCGAGAGATATGTATACGATAGGTTAAATTTATTATTCTCGATCTGCAAGAAGTATAGAGTGAAAGTTTTATCCCTCTAGTGGTATAGCCACGGGGAGCCCGGGAGGAGGGGGGAACCCAGTCTAACACCCATTTTGAAATATCGATCTGTTTAATGTGTGTATATTGTGTAGCGTTTCCCCTCCCCCGCCCCCAGGCTAGGGCTTGGCTCCATCTAGTCCCTATTATTTGTAAAGACATGAATATGCCACTGCATCCCTCGGTCAGTTATTTATGTATCAGTTGTCAAAAATGATGAAATCCACGAACAAGCTTTCCCAACAATGTGCCAGTTTTTGTCCAGAACCCCACTCACAGGATGCGGTGTTGACAGTAGTGATATCGATGCATCATGATATTGCTAGTCACTTACAACCTGTAGTTCGAAGTTACACCCTAGTTGATCATCGAGGTTAATAACAGCTGTATATTCTATAATTATTAGCTTTATTAGTAGAAGATTAATATATTTCACATTTGATTCTTTAATGCTAGGATTAAGAGACACTAGAGTAATGATTCTACATTCACTAACCCTAAGTAGGAAATAGTATCACAATGAAATGTGATTAAATATTTGTGGAAATGGCAAGGCTGACCAGTCACCATGCACAAACTGTTCGAGGTGTTGGGCCGCTTCCAAAATTGCGGTGTGCATTCTCTAGCATTAAGGACAAAATCGCTTGACTTTGACTTAAACTTTGGGGCGATTAACTATATTTAGTGAGCCCAAGAAGTTAAGATGCATTCAAGTTAGTTAAGTAATTTTAAAGTCAAGATGGCTCCACATGTGTCTTACTGTCACTTGACTTTCACTCTGTAAGAAAACCTCGGGCCGAAATTCACAAAACAGTTTACGGTAATTTCACATTCGTAACAGCTAAGACTGTTTGTAAGAAGACCAATTAAGGGTCATGGGTAAATTGTGGGCCCTCGTTCTGTCTTGATCACCATTTTTATCAAGGGACTGACAGACTCATTGGCATCATGGTATACTGGGTCATACGGGATTAAGTACTGGGTATAAAAAATTATTAATAGGCTTAGCATGGTTTGTGATCATTGTTTTAAGAATATCAAGAGTGGGACTATTAATTATTCCACTCTTGGATAGATAAGCGAAAGAATGTGTGTGGGGGGGGGGGAGATAGTGTCTGGCAGCATTGTGTGATATATTAGTTGTGGCTTCGTCTAGTGGAGCGTATATGTGCAGGGTGTAAATTAGTGTTTTTGTCTGCGTCACCTAATCTCTGACTATTTAGAAAGTGTGTCTAGTATGAATTCTTGTCTTATCTAAGTGACTGATGTGTGTTTGTAAGCACGTCTGGCCCTTCTTACAGCTTTGTTATGTGTGGTTTCCAATTTAACTCATAGTATTGTCAGTGTGTGGGTTCCTAGCGATGTCTCAGTATTTTAAGCGTGGAAAAAAAAAAAAAAATGTTCTGTAAGCAGTTTATTTCTGTATTACACATTTGAAAGATCATGGATTTGTCTTTCCTGCAAAAATTATCTCAAGTTGTGACATGGAATTTACCGTAAGCTTGACTGTGAATCAAAGTCTTCTTATCTTTTACACTTGATCTGTGAAATCATATCAGCTTGCACTTACGGTCGTCTTCGCCTTGGTTTAGGAGGCTGGTTGACACTCCTTCCTTATTATTTTTTCAAGTGTATAATTACAGCACGTTAATTAATTTTTGTGTTTTATTTGCAGCCTGTTCCAGTATCTAGAGGATAAAAATCATACACAAGAGAATGATTAGGTGTAGTATGTGGAATAAATCGCAATGGAAGGTGTGCTAGGACACCTCATAAACCATCGAGAATGTGATTTTTTTTTTTTTCTGGTGGCATCGAGTGTTACTTTACTGATTTATTTTTATTACTACAACTTTATATTCTTCTGTATGATATTAAATCTTGTAATATCGACACTGACTACACGAAAACATACACGATAATATTAACGTGTCAAATGCACGAATAAATAAATAAAAAATAAATAAATAAATAAATAAACTGATAAGGAGGAGGTGCGGGAGAGCTTTCCTAACTGATGATTTCGGAAGCCTTTATTGACCACTCAGCCTTACTTTATTTCACTTGTTTTTGTAGTTTGTGCACAGGAACCTGAGAAATTGATGAGCAAAGATATATCACACCAACACACTGGAATAAACTGATACAGGTACAGTACAGGTATTCTTGTATATGTGAAGTGAAAACAAATGAAGATATCTAAGGAACTAATATTTAACATATATATATATAGCAAGAAATCATAATTTTACAGTTAATCAATAAATCATTAAGAAATTGTTATTTGTACTCGGTTAATGACTAGAAAATAATAATATCCACATAACCTTTATATTCACTTAAAGAATTTTAAACGAAAGTAAATGACATGGTTTTCTACCCATCTTGGAACACCAGATAATTTTTTTTTTTTTAACCCTAACTTGACCCAGACTTTCGTCCTCTCACATAGCTCATTAGCATAAAAATAAAAAAAAAATAAAGTGGGAGGGGGGCACACTGCATCTCTCCACAGCACTTCTTCGTGACTAGCATCATACTCAGGGGTTACTATACTGTTACGTTTCAGTATTTATGATGGAGAGATGGCTATTTTAGGCCAAGTTAAATAAAAAGAGTTTGAATAATTGCCAGAAAATGCTTTGCCTTTTTTCCCAAGCTCTGACACATCTTGGATAATAGCTAGTAGCATTCTCTCTCTCTCTCTCTCTCTCTCTCATACTAGCAGAACGTAGGAGTACGTATATATCACCTTCATTTTCCCACCTAGCACTTAATATGGAACACCCAATTCCCTCATACAACTTAACTTTATATATGATCTTTCTAGTGGGAAATATAATTGCTTTATTAATATCTAAATTATTTCTCTACTGCCAGCTAATGTGTACAGTTCACTTATGTTTTAGAGAATATACGTCTAATCTGCTCTCCATGCACGCATACGTTGACTCTTAGAATTAGTGATATGGTTTAAGTGTTTGGGAAATTTTAGACTTAACAGTGAGTAAAAAGCATAGCCAGAAAATAACAGAGACTTGGCTTTCATGTCAGGTTATGCTAGGTGCAGTTGGAGTTAGGAATTCTGCTCCATTTTTACGACGAACAGTTATGAAACCCTGACACATTATCCTGAAAAATTTGCTGGGTTCAGAAAAGCGCATAAGTAGGTTTCAAAAGGAATTGTTCACATCTCTCTTCAATTTTATCGTAAGGAAGTTGATCGATATTGGAGTCCGCAACAGAACACTCAGACGTAAAAATAAGTTTGCTTCCCCTCCCTTTCTCATCGCAGAAGTCAAACTACAGTAGAATGCCGCGAGAGACGATATGGACAACATTATAACTCACAGATGGATGATGATTCTTTTTTCTATGCCACATTCAAGCTTTACTTAATCCAGCCATGAATTAGAGGCAGAAGAGGAGAACAAACTTTTGCTGATGACTGTATTCTCTATTCATATCTTTGGCTGAAGGAAGTTGTGGCCAAATTTTCACATCGAAAAGACCATCGAGGCCCATTATATTTTTCTTTGACTTTCTTTTCTTTTTCTAAGCATGAGTTTTGCATAAGGTTGCTCGTTTCTATTTTTGAATTAACTCTTACTGCAAAAAAGCACTTCGTAACCGTAGTAGAGGGAACATCGGAGGTAAAACGGAAAGAAAAATTAGACCGCTTAAGATGTTTTCCAGTTTATCGTTATGAAGATGTTTATCCTAAAAACTGCTTAAGACTGTTTAAAGTCAATTATTATAAATACATCCTCTGTTGCTGGTAGTTCGAAGATTAGTTACGGCGTCATTACAAACTGTTCCAAGTGCTGTCTAGTAATGCTTCTTAACACTGGAAAACAGGCCTTCGTTCAGTGAGAGATTCTGACGACGATTGCATTCCAGTCAGAGATAAGATCCAAGAGTAAGAGGAAACTGTGACTCACCTAACAATATTGATTGTTATGCGAAGTCAAGGTTCGGGACCATATTTTCGTAGCAGAAAGATGGTAGTGAAGGAAGACATGAATAGTGCTCCTTTTCGTGGTGCTACATTATGTAAAAAGAAGAGAAAAAGTCTGCGCTGGATAGATTTCTTTTGGCCTGACATGAAACGACTTAGTACCAACTCATCTCCGTTACATAACAAATTATTTATTGAATTAACGTAATGTATCGACACGTAAAGTATTCTGAGTTTAGTTAGCAAGTTTATTATAATAAGTTTTGTGAGTGTGATGAGGTGGCATGGCAGCAAGGGTTTTGTTACACCCGCGCACGAAATCGCCAGAGGGTTATAAGTTTGGTTCGGTTTGTCTGTCTTTTTGTCTGTCTGTTTGTTAGCAAGATTATGGATGAACTATCGGATGGAATTGTACTAAATTTGGCAATGAGTTGAGGACCATCAGAGGAATAGGTGATTAATTTTTGGCCGAAAAAGGTCAAAGGTTAACGCAGACACTTATTATCTGATTACGTGGATGGAGACTTTGGATGGCTAAGGTGTGTGTGTGTGTGTGTGTGTGTGTGTGTGTGTGTGTGTGTGTGTAAGTTCCTGTTGCGGAGTGCTGAGGAAATTGAGGGAGTTTATGATGAAAGGAGACGTGATTTATTAACTTTTTTCCAACACTTTTTACTATTTCTTTTTAATAAATTCTCTTGATTTAACCCGTAACTCTCGGCAGGTAATTCATCTTTTCTACTACCAGACCAATTTGCTTGTCACTGCGTAGCCTCCCTATGTCTGAGTATTATCGTGGGTGGGAGGAAGAGGGTGTTCAGTTTAACCTCATGGCCATAGTTGGTAATAACAGAAAAAGTGATGAATTGGAACACGGGATAGAAGACGACATAAGTTAGTTTAATAGTGAGTTGGAATGAAGAGTTGGCAATATCTAAACTGCCAAGAATATGCTTCATTAACACTTTCCTAGCCTACATGGAGCTACTGCACTTGAGATTTTGCAGACATGACCCTAAAACTACCATCTCACAGACAGGAAGTTCCTCAAGTTCAATCTTTCCCTAGTTAATCTTAAAACCACGGGAAAAGATGATCCCTTTTACTATGCCTAACACCAAACGATTCAATTCTCCACTGGCAAGCCTCCCTAGGTCTGAGAACTAAGAAACTATCCCGGTATAAATTTTGATAATGCCCCCAAACATGACGTATTTGTCGATCTTCACGGTAAAGGGATGAAAAATGGTTATTGTCATTGGTTATGGTCTGTATTATGCGTTTATAGGTGAAGTGGACATGCGTGTGGGCGGCAGGGATGTGTGAGAGATGTGTGACGGTGAGGAGGAGGCAAGAAACACCTCTCCGTTCCCCTTTAGTCACCCCCTGAACCGCCCTATCTCTTACTCCTGAAGAACTTGGGCCCCTTGGACTTCGCTGGGGCGGGTGCAGGGGGCCCCGGTGCAGACGTGGGTGTAGCGGCGTAGGACGGAGGAGCGCCGCCGTCAAAGCTCAGGGTTCGGCGCTCCTCGTCCTCGGGCGAGCTAGGCGGGGTGGGAGGACGGGCAGGGCGGTTTCTGAGGGGAAGGAGAGGACTTAGAATCACGAAACATCATCATCATCATCATCACACTATTATCATTATCATAATCTTCATCATGATAAATTATTAATCCTTAACTGGTACACCGTGTATTTTCTCCATAAGTAAAAGTAATAAAATCAGTCCCAGATTCAGTCAACTTTAAACCATAACAGAGTTACATGCAGCAGCTACAATCATCTACTAAATATAATCTAGATCTAACCCCGGCGGCGGACATAGGCAAGTATTCGTTTTCATTCTAACATCTACCCTCATTTATCACTAAGAGTTACCATGCTCTCTAGTTTCAGTTCAGTAATGAGTTGCCATATGAACCCGGGACACCATCAGTGTGCAGCACAGGTCCAGCACTGGGTACACTTGACAGCCTTGACATAATCACATGCTTATTGGTGGCACTAACATGAATGAATGGAGGTGACATTTATTGGCTGAAATGACTAGGTAACTGTGACGCATAAACGTCGGAAATTGTGGCTAGATCTCCGCTTCACACAGACACTGTCCCAAGTTCACGTGTGACCAGCTGTACCTTTCATTTTCGCTGGAGATATAAGAAAATAAAAATAAAAAGGTAGCTGGTATAGGAGGATTCGGTGCATCTGTTCCTTGGCGATTTATTTTGTTCACTGAACCTTAACATTCCCTCATATGAAATTTATATCTCAGTAACATCGACGAGGATGCTGAGGTGTTGTGAGCAGAATAAATCACTGAGGAAGATTATTTACGAACCCTACCATGTTACTCAGAAAAAGAATCACACAGTCGTATTTTCGTTGCCATAAGAGACTTCGCAACAATTTTAGCTCATCGATTTATTCTGCATCTTCAATTCCTCTCATACGTTATCAAAATAAGTCACTAATCAGGAGATATTAATAGCACTGAAGGGAGTATCAAACTGTGAGAGGAAAAAAAAAATCGCCAAGCAAGAGTGTTACGAAATCTCTCATGCCAAGGAAAATAAGGCTGGGTATCAAAGCGCCGCCGATGCTCGCTCTAATCTATAAATGGAGTTCCGGTTTGTATATGTGTGTGTGTGTGTGTGTGTGTGTGTGTGTTATCAGAGAGGGAGGTAGGGGGGAGAGGTATGCGAAACACTGAGAAAATAAACTGTCTGCATAGTTTAATCATGAGAGAGAGAGAGAGAGAGAGAGAGAGAGAGAGAGAGAGAGAGAGAGAGCACGCGAGTAAGTATACTCCCCATATTTTTTTGTGGGTTTCATCATCAGTATCTTTTATTCATTGTTATTCATTGTATATGTGTGGTATCCTTGGGTATGAAGCCCTGAAATCAATATGACTCTCTCTCTCTCTCTCTCTCTCTCTCTCTCTCTCTCTCTCTCTCTTTCCACAGTATCACCACAACGCCACATACCACCTCAACACCACATCACCACAACACCACACATATCACCACACACTCCAGTACAACATACCTCATCACAGTTAACTTCAAGGTCTCGAAGGCACACACCACCCATTGCCATAACACCAAGCCACCACACCACACCACCACACCACACCACCACAATTGCCACTTCTCACCAACCAAGCCTCTCGATCACCAAGACCACACCACATACAGCACACACAACAAAGCACTACCACAGCAACACACACACCCACACCATACACCACCACCACACCTCATCACCACATCCCTCCACCACACATCACCATCACTACCCCATTAATTATTGGTCATTTCAGCATCACACCACACTTCACCACAACACCATACACTACCACCCACCACACCACACCACTACCACACAAAGTCACAAAAAATTTCATCATTGTTAACCAGAAAACCACGAAACCATTACTCGCATTATCTCTCACTATTTCACTCTCACACCACACCACACCACCACATCACCACACGACCACAGGAAGCCTCATCTCGGTAAACTCCAAGGCCCTCGAGATCACCACACTATTGATCGTTTGACATTTCAGTATCGGGTTCGTGACTGCATCCGACAAGCTGGATTTTTTTTTTTTTTTTTTTTTACAGAGCTTTGGGTGGATAATATTTCTAGCCACGTCTGTCATTTTCTCTCCCTGTCTGTCTATCTTTCTATCCGTCTGTCCGTCTGTCTGCATAAGAAGCCCCTGTTATATTGCATTGGTTAGGACAATCGCTAACAGCCCTTCCAAGACGTGAGAAATCTTACTTGGCTGCCACACGTCCACACGACTGTAAGTAGTTTAGGAGACGCTTCCAAACCTCATAGGGTTAGTTCCTTTAGTTTTATGATCTATTTAATGCTCTTATTCTTGCTACACCCAGACGATTCTCTCTCTCTCTCTCTCTCTCTCTCTCTCTCTCTCGTTAGCTACAGTCTCCATTAACCTCTCAAACAAGCTAAAATCTTTTTATTTACTTATTTATTTATTGCTGGCCGGACGATTTTATTCAGCTTAACTCCTACAATTGGATTACATATTTAAGTCTTCCAACCACCAGACGATTTTCTTTTACTTAGGAATTAATATTTTTTTAATGTTTTGATATTTCTAACCTCTCCATTTCGAAAAATCACCCCTAAGCTGAACAAAATCGTCTGAAGATATCAAGAAAAAAAAATGAGAAATGTGCCTAGTGGTGAAGGGGATAAACATATACACACACACACACACACACACACACACACACACACACACACACACACACACACACAAACAAACATCCATAAAACAAGCACACACACACACACACACACACACACACACACACACACACACACATACACACACACGGAAGCGACGGCCATTTCCTTATTCAGCGTTGCAATAATATTCTCCTTCCTAAGTCAGTATCAATTTTATGCACGCCAGGTCAAAGAAATAACACGACAGAGTAATATTTTGCCCCTATTCTCGTTGGTCACAGAAGCTCCCTAACACCTTTTCCTGTGCGATTTATTTTGCTTATTACGCCACACTGCCTCATTCTGTAACACATGCAATCCTTCTACTATCACCACACTCTTCAAAAAGAAAGTACAAAAGGATATTAGTCAGACATATCCAAAAATAAATCGCTAAGGAGGAGGTGTTAGGGAGCTTCCTCAATCGACAAGAAAACGGACACAGAAGTAAAGAACCGGAAAATCGCCTTACGGTTCATGTATTTTTTTTTTTTACCCATATATTTATCTTCTTTTTTCTTCTTTTAACGAAGTAAGAGTAATAGTGTCTTTCAGAGGATAATGGAATAAAGTTTGTGTCAATTTTGGCCCATGTCCTTTCAGAGTAATAAAAAAGAAAGTAAGAAAGAAAGAAAGAAAGAAAAAGATAGAAAGACAAGAAGCCCCTCGGTTTCCTGATATTTTTTTTTCTGAGTTACAATAATAGTTTCCTTTCACGGTATATTGCATTAAGTTATTCACGATTTTTTGACATTTTTTTCAGTAACATAGAGATCAAAGAAAAATCACGACAGCTTCTTTTTCTCTTCTCGTCTCTTCTCTTCTCTTACCTTTCCGTTCTTCTCTCTCTCTCTCTCTCTGGGTAACAATGCTAATCTCTTCTGGGAATATAATGCTCTCAGATTAGTGTCAGTTTTAGCTCAAGCCTTTTCAGAATAACGCTACATCTCACTAAAAGCTAGGAAAAAAAAAGACAGAAAAAGCTCGCCAGTGTGTGTGTGTGTGTGTGTGTGTGTGTGTGTGTGTGTGTGTGTGTGTGTGTGTGTGTGTGTGTGTGTGTGTGTAATTCACCGGGTCGGTCAGGTTCACTTGATGGTCGTGATCGTCAGCTTTTACCCTCCCGGAAGGGAGCTGAAAGCTCATATAGTCCGATCTAAGGGCAAGGCTGTGACCTTCACACACGCACACACCCGTCCCCTTGCTCAAGGGGGACAGTAACCACCCACTTCGTCAGTGAAACTTTTCGCAACCTGAGCGAGGCGCGAACTCCCGTCCACCAGTTGGCAAGCGGGAACGTTACCACTGTGTGTGTGTGTGTGTGTGTGTGTGTGTGTGTGTGTGTGTGTGTGTGTGTGTGTGAGAGAGAGAGAGAGAGAGAGAGAGAGAGAGAGAGAGAGAGAGAGAGGCATGCAGACAGACAGAGACAGAGACAAAGACAAAGTATGCATTATAGCACAAGGCATTTCAGAATACCGCCATGACGTAGCATAAACAGGAATAAAGAAAGAGAAACCAGGGGAGAGAGAGAGAGAGAGAGAGAGAGAGAGTAAAACAGCACTTAAATCGTTGTAGGGTTTTATTTTTACTTTCCGTGGTGGATTTCTCAGGGATTAACACTCTCAGGTTTTTACTCTCAGCTGAATAAAATCTTCTGGCAGCTGGAGAAGAGTACTAAAGTTGCCCCTAGCATGAGAGGGTTAATTAAATCGTCTGAGGTCATCCGAAAGAAAAAACGAAAAAAGAAAAAGAAAAATTAGTGGGTGGCGGTAAAAAAGTTAAAGCAGAACGAAAAGGCCGGAAAACCCGGAACAAGATGAGATCGAAATAGAGCACAGCAGCCTCTCCCTCTCTCTCTCTCTCTCTCTCTCTCTCTCTCTCTCTCTCTCTCTCTCCAACAAAACGACTCGTGAAAACCTGGAACAAACTAGAATCGAATTTACGCTCTTCATTTATTTATTCAATTTTACCTGATCCCCCTCATGGTCGAAACAAGTCTTAAGTATTTCATCCCAGCTAAGGCCAGACGATTTTATTCAGCAGGGAGTGAGTCATAGGAGCCCGGGAGTGTTAAAGCAGCACTTCCCTGTTGTATAACCGGGAAATATAACGGGAATCGTCATGGCGTCACCCAGTTCCGCGAATTTCCTTTTATCCGCCGAAATAAAAACTGATTTTTCCCTTTTCGAGTATAGGGATTTATTTCGGCGATTTTTCCCTTTCCGAGTATGGGGATTTATTTCGGTGTCCAGTTTATTCGACAGGACAAAGGGAGTGATGGAACGGATGACTGGTTTACGTGAAGAAGAACGACTAATAATGAACGGCATAATGAAGGCTATAACAAACCCCCCTAAACTGAAAAAAAAAAAAAGGGAAAAGCACACACACACACACACACACACACACACACACACACACACACACACACACACACACACACACACACACGCACGCACGCACATCATCCGATTAATGGGGTTCAGAGATGAAATGAGATTATCCGGGAAACTAAGAAAACGGAAACGAGAGATAACTATTAAAAATTGTTTCTCAGTGAGTGCTAGGTATGTGGGTTGGGTACGTTCTTTCTTTGGAGAGAGAGAGAGAGAGAGAGAGAGAGAGGAGGGGGACGGGGGGGTAACAGGGACAAGGACAAGAACGGAGACAGGGAAAGAACAAGGAAAGAGTGGGCGTGTGTCGAAGAGCTATAGCGATGCCGTAAGATCCCCTAGTCATGCACACAGGTAAGCATTTTTAATCATACTCTCCCTCACGTACCTACAAGCCAACCACCATACTCCTTAGATCCTTTTAATGCTATCAGACAATTTTATTCAACTTAGGAGACGCATTTAGAATGAAGAGGTCAAAATATGTACCTTTCACTTACCCCTTCACTGCGAAAGGAATCTCAAAAATATTATAATCTGAGTTTGAAGACAGCGAAATGAAAATTAAACTTTGTACTAAATGCTCTTGAGTATCTGGGCACGTTTATTTTTTTCTTTTTTGTTCTTGTTACTATAAAAAATTCATTTCGACTAACGACTTCCTGAATTGTAGGGGTTAAATCTAGACTTCGGAGCCATTTCAATATTTCGTAACGCAGAGGGAGTGGAGGTATCAGTGTTAAGACATGTAACCGAGGGATGGGGGTGTCAGGAGAAATATTATGTATAACAGTAAACTATTAAGCCTCAATAATACAGAATTATAACCTTAGTACTTGGTGTCTAAGTCTACTAATAGTAGAATTAGCTTGGTGTGACTACATCCGCTTATTTGTGACCACAGAGAAAAACGAACTATACACATAATATAATCTGTATAATGGATACATTGGTCGCAAATGAAAATACTGTACTCTCTTTCACAAAACGAGACAAGCCTAACACAATGAACGCGACTAGTACGTCCATATTTTTATTTCTCTGCATCGCCGAAATTCACACAAAAAAGATGAAAACTCGAACTTAATGCAAAGTTTAGGGTCTTGCCCACTTCTGCATGTTATTTGGTTATTGATGAGAATCCCTGTCGTAAATCAAGTTTGTTTTTTGTAGGGAGGACGAGAAACGTGGGGAGATTTTGCATATTCCTTTGCTTCTTCTTCCTGCAAAAACAAGTGTTGGTTATGACAGGGAATTAGTCTTTTTTTTTTTTTTTTTTTTTTTTTATGAATCTCAGTTTTATCCCTTCATTCTAGTGACATTTCTCATTTTTAGTGTTGCTGTCTCCAGACGATTTTATTCAACCTGGAAAAGACTTTTGGAACCAGAGAGGTTAGATGCAGCTTTTATAAACCCTTTCCCTAATAGAGGTATTTATGAAGCTCAGTAAGTCGTCTGGAGGAAGCTAGAAAAAATATGAAAATACCTCATCAGATTCAAGCTTCAAAAAATACCCTTGACCGTATAAATAATAAACAAGGGGAAAATTTTTGGTATTTGAGTATTTATTTATTTTATATTTGAAGTGGGGGAGCCATGATAGCATGCTTGGGTTCATACAAATACACACAAGGGTTACTGTATACTTACTACCTCTACCTAAGACTACTGTGATGGTACGGAAAGTGTTAAGAACAGAGAAAAAGAAAGAAAGAGTAAAGAGGTAGAAAACTGGTATGTGGAAGTGAAAAGCTTAAGAGGGCATGTGAGGACGAGTGAAGTGAACCCCTTGAGAGCCACTTACTGAGGTGCTTGGCAGTCACCCCCACCACTGCCTCGCACACCTGCTACACACCTGCAACACACCACTGGTCATATACATCTGCTCCACACCTGCCACGCACACCTGTCACGTACTGTACAATATCAGTACCTCATTCTTGCTATACATACCTGCCATAAACATGCTACACACCTGCCTTCCACACCTCTTATACGCTACACCTGCCATACATACTTACCACGTACATCACACACATCTGCCAAACACAAGCTAAGCTCACCTGCCACACACCACCTGTGTCCCACACACGTCAGATACCTCCATACATTTGCTCCATATCCTCTCTCT
>NC_137027.1:9095149-9107649 GCF_032717465.1 Coenobita brevimanus | reverse complement strand
GTGTGTTTGGTGGTGGTAGCTGTAGTTGTGTGTATGGTGGCGGTAGCTGTGGCAGAGTTCATGGTGAGGTAGCCGTGGTAATGCTTGTGGTGGTAGTAGCTATGGGAGTGTTTAATTGGTGGTCATTGTCGTAGTGGTTGTGGTGGTGGTAGTTGTGGCAGTGTTTGTAGTGGTGGTGACTGTGGTACTGTTTGTGGTGGTGGTGGCTGTGGTAGTGCTTGTGATGGTGGTAGATGTGGTAGTGTTTATGGTGGTGATAGATGTGGCAGTGCACTGGTGGTAGTTGTACGTTTGTGATGGTGGCAATAGTTCACAAATATCGTAATTGTAGTAGCTGTGGTAGTAGTTGTGGTGGCAGTACCCGTGTCAGTTGTGGTAGTATCTGTGGTAGTTAATGTCAGTGTGGTAGAAGACGTGGTAGTTATAGTAGTAACTGTGGTAGCTGTGGTAGTAGCTGTGGTAGTAGCTATGGTAGCTGTAGTAGTAGCAATGGTAGTTATGGTAGCAGTAATTGTTATAGGAGCTGTGGTAGTATCTGTGGTAGTAGCAGTTGTGGTAGTAGCTGTGGTAACGGGTGGCAGAGGCGCGGACGTGGTAGGCAGTAAAGTCCCTGGTCAATACTGCCACCTGACTACCCACCTACCTACCTTACCTTCCTTCCTACCTACCTACCTACCTACTTACCTACCTACCTACCCTTCCTTCCTTCCTTCCTACATACCTACCTATCTACCCTTCCTTCCTTCCTCTGTTCCCACCTTCCTTCCTACCTACCTACCTGCCTACTTACCTACCTACCTACCACGCCGGGCACCACCTGTTGTACCTCAGTTCTCGTATTCACAAAGACACTTAACTCTCTCGGGCTCCTATGACTCACTCCCAGCTGAATAAAATGGTCTGACGTAAGCTGGAAGAGAATACTCGAGTTATCCCGACTATGAGAGGGTTAGTGGCATCAGTATTAACACTCTAGGGCTCCTATGACTCACTCTCAGCTGAATAAAATCGTCTGGAGTTAAAAGGAATAAAATACTGTTGTGTTTACTCTGACCTGACGGAAGATGCTCCCTAACACCTTTTCCTAAGCGATTTATTATGGTTATTACACCTTAATGTCCTTTTCTGTGTTACATAAATCCTTCCCGTCGGTTGAGGAAGCTCCCTAACACCTTCTCCTAAGCGATTTATGTTATTTATTACACCTTAATGTCCTTCTCTGTGTTACATAAATCCTTCCCGTATTCTCGTCGGGTTAAGTTCCCTAGCACCTTTTCCTAAGCGATTTATTTGTTGATTACGCCCCACTGGTCCTCTTCTGTATTACATAATCCTTCCAATATCGCCATCCTCTGCATAAGTAACGTCCAAACGGATATTAACCACCCATTTCCAAAAATAATTCGCTAAGAGGTGCTAGGGAGCTTCCTTAACCAACGACAGTGCGAGCCCAAGGATGGTCAGACTGGAGGGTTGATTTCACTAGTAACCAAGGAGACGCATTCCTACTTCACAATTGAAGATCATCGAATTTCATGCAACAGCGACTCAGTATTCCAGGGGGAGAGAGAGAGAGAGAGAGAGAGAGAGAGAGAGAGAGAGAGAGCATTCTGTAGTCTCTCATAGCTAGTGTTTACTTTCCCAGGAAGAAGGAACGACAAGGGAAGTTTCCACACCCTCCTCTCACGTGCCCCCTGCAAAAAAGAATCATAAGTTACGACATGCAATTGTTCATAAGTCTGTTTGTGAATACGGGATGTGTTTCGTGTGAAGGTTGCACTCTCTGTCTGCCTGTCTGCCTGTCTGTCTGTCTACGTATGTATGTTTTTCTGGCTATCTATTAATCCACTGTTAATTTCGGGAAAGTCTTAGGTTACAACTGTCGAGCTAATTTCCTGCACTGCACTTTGGTCTTTATTCGTTTTTAGTCGTGTGTGTGTGTGTGTGTGTGTGTGTGTGTGTGTGTGTGTGTGTGTGTGTGTGTGTGTGTGTGTGTGTGTGTGTGTGTGTGTGTGTGTGTGTTAAGCTGGCGTCATGCTTGTGTTATTGTGGGTTTAAGCTCCAGATGATTTGTTGATACGATTGTGTAAGTCTGGAATTGCTCTGGTGCTAGTTTTTCTTTTATTTTCTTGCTGCCAGCCTTCCATCCTTCCCCCATTCATTCATTGCCTTTGTCTTTCCTTCCTTCCTTTCTCCTTTCCTTTCTTTCTTTCCTTCTGTCTTTCCTTCCCTCCTTCCTTCCTTCTTCCTTTCCTTTCTCTCTTTCTGTCTTTCCTTCCCTCCTTCCTTCCTTTCTTTTGGATCCAGGCAGGCAGCAACCTTACTCTCCGTTCCCCTGACTTCCTCATCCTCTGTAAAAGCTCTATATATTTTTTTCTTCTTTCTAATCTCTATATTTACTAAGGGACTGCGGCAGACCTTGCATGCTTCCCTTGGTTCTCACGTACTTCGATGCAGTTGAGAAGCAGAATGTAGTCTTCTATCTATTTCCCTGTCTATCTGTCTATCTGTTAGTATTCCAACAGTGAATCTTTCTCTGTCTGTCTGTCTGTCTGTGTATATATATGTCTGTCTATTTACTTATCTATTCATCTATCTATCTCTCTGTCTGTCTGTCTGCCAGTCTGTTTCTCTATTTATCTGTTCATCTGTTTATTTATCCATCTGTCTGTCTGCCTGTCTGTTTATCTATTCATTTGTTCATCTGTCTATCTATCTGTCTGTCTCTCTGTCTATCTGTCTGTCTATATATCTATCCATCTATCGATTTACCTACCTACCTACCTATCTACCTCTCAATCCATCCACGCATTCCAGTGCTTAAATGAAAAATTCCCTCTTAACTTAACACCAAACTATATACATCCACAGAGATACAGTATACGATTGTCAACACTCTCATTCCATCCCAACATCCCACGTAATACGGTCATTGATATTTTTCCTCTCTTTACCTCATAACATATAACACTCTGACGTAATTTTCTGAAAGCTTGATGGACTTCGAAGATTGCATGATCACTGCGTTTCGAAAGTCAGGGCTCACTTTCTCGTTCTTTATCGTAAGGAACTAATTCGATATACGCAGCTGTACGTGGGATGGATATAATCTAGAACCAAGAAGGAAGTGTTGGCAAGTATTATGGCATATCTGCAGAATACCAATGACGTGATCATCTTGGACTCTCCTATCACTTTCCTCAACAAGAAAGAGCAGTCACAGGGTGCGACATCCGTGTTCAAAAATTGGTCTAAGGCCTACCGTCCTCTTTGAGAGCGATAGGGAGGGAACTGAGGGACGTTTGTTTAACCAGGCAGCTTCACCGCCCAGTCATATCGATGTCACAGCGTGAAGGCGTCCCCTCAGAGCACGACAGGCCACTCTTCAGCTTAGTTAAAACATCTGGCGGTAGCAGAAATAGCACACTTAAACTTCTCACATACGGAAAGGCTTCAGTTATTTGGCTGCAGGGAGGATAAATTTTCCATGGGACGGCCAGTGTAACCTAATTAAACAGAGGGCGGCCAGACATCCCCATATACATTAGCTGAGTAAGGCTGTTGCTCTTGAAAGGGTGGTAATACACTGGTACTCAGAGCTTCATCTATTCCCAGATTAATTTAGAGGAATAGCACATGAATATCAGTCTTATCTGTGAGAACAAGATAGGATAATATATTAGAATAAATGATACAATGACAGAACCTTATATTAACCTAACATAACTAAATATAACCTAACCTAACCTAAGTTACTCAAGCCAAACCTTTCCTAACCTAGCCTATTCACGCTAAATTATCCTAAATAGCCTAACCTAGCCTAACCAGACCAACAGTGCTCGTCTCTAATCCAGCCAAAGCTACCCTGATCAGACCTAACAAAATCTCACCTAATTTAACCCAACCCAACCCAACCTAACCCAGCCCATCCAACCTAACCCAGCCCATCCAACCTACCCTAACTTAACCTCACCTCACCTCACCTCGCCTAACCTAACGTCATCCAACCTAAACCAACCCAACTCAACCCAGCCCACCCTCACCCAACCCAACCTAACCTCACCTGACCTAACCCAACACTTCCTGAGGTGAAAGCTTTGACCCCCCACCCTCTGAACACTGTCCTTGCTGAGGGCGGCTTCCTGGGTTGAGCTGGGTACTGAGAGGCTGCCGAGGTGACCATGACTTATATGTGAACGCGGTGGTCAATGCCGCTCTCTACCTCCCTCGCCACCTCCTCCACCACTACGTCATCTCCACCGCTTTCCCGTCTCGTTATCTCCACCACTTCGCTGTCTCGCTATTTCAAGCATTCTGCCTCCCTCGCGACTTGCATCATTTCATAATCTAGTCATCTCCACCATTTCCCCGTCACTGCTTCATCATCTCGTCATCTCCACTATTTAGTCATCACAATTTCGTCATCTCGTCAGCTATACCGTTTCACTACCTCGCCACTTATACCATTTCACCATTTCCTCCATTTCACAACCTCGTTACTCTACCCCCACCATATTGTCACCACCACAACCACACTCACCACCACCACTGTCACCACCTCCACTTTCACCATTACCACTACCACCACTACCACGACCACCTCCATCAAGATCGCCACCTGCACCATTTCACCACCACCATCACTTCCCCTTTCACCACCATCCATTCCACCATTTCTCCAGCATCACCACCACCTCCACATATTGCCCTATTCCACCGCCTACACAATTTCACCACAGTCACTGATTGTCCACCTCCACAATTTCATAACCATCACAACAACCACCAACAACTGCCCGCCTCCACCACCACTATCACCACCAACACCACCAACAAATGCACACCTCCACCATCACCACCAGCACCAACAACTGAACATCACCATTTTGCCAGCATCATACTTATTATTCAGGTACGGCTAATACAAACAGGGACACTGCCAGGGTACAAAGACCACAGCTTCAATCCCGTTTGACCCTCTGTACTGATGCATTTAGATCAAAGTTAAGCAAGGCATCTTTGTAAAAGGGGAAACCTGTTTGCTGAAATTTGTTCTCTCTCTCTCTCTCTCTCTGCTTTTGAACCTGTTATCTAATAATGTTTACCTCATATTGTACTGTATGTTATTGTAGTTATTTATGGTTCACTGGCACTTTAATTTATTATATTTCACTGATGTACTTTATTTGAACTTGTTGGTATAGAACAGCCAAAAATGAACCAGTTTTTCGAGATTGGTTATTACAAAAAAAAAAAAAAAATCGCCATAGCATCTTTTATCTCACTGTATTTACCCATTTTATTTGTTATTTCATATTCTACTACCTTCTTTTATTTTATTTGTATATAATTTTACTTTACTTTTTCTTATTTACATTAATTATATCTCATTTGTCGATGAAGTTGAAAATTCTGAAAGCCTGAGGAACACATCGATGAAAGGTAAGGGTTCACTGGGCACTGTTGATAGGTCTTGTGTGCTCGCCTCTTCCTGTTTCCGGATTCTGCCTATTCCATTTATTATTAGTGGGAAATAGAGTTATGATGATGATGGTGATGATGATGATGATGATGATGATGATGATGATGATGATGATGATGATAAATGCACCCCTTATCAGACTCGTCCCTCAACACAAGCCTAAATATGAGGAAGTATGATACTGAATAAGAGTGAAACTGGGAGAGTGAGAGGATGAGAGTGAATAAGTGAGTGAGGGAGAATGAGTATGAATGAGTCTGAGCATTTCTGTGTGTGAAAGAAAGAGAGTGAGAGTGAGTGAGATACCGAAAGTAAGAATATTGGAAAGTAAGGCTGGATATGTGTTAGAGTGAATGAGTGAGTGTGTTTGAGTGAGTGTTACGGTGAGAGACTGAAGGAATTACGGCCCTATCATGCTCCAATTCCTCCCTCAACCAAAAGCACTAAGATTGGTGAGAGAGAGAGAGAGAGAGAGAGTCCAGAATAACTTAATACACCAACCTCACCTACAGAGTCCAAAGATGGGTAAGAGGGCGGTAAGCGTTATCTTTAGCCGTGTTTGTGTGGCGTGTGTTACTGATAAGACACAGATCACGAGATAACACTCTGATCGTGTATGTCTTGGATCAGGGCTGAGATTGGGTGTCTGGGACAAGGGAGATGGATGAACAGACATACAGACAGATAAATGGATAGATAGATCGATATACAGACAGACAGGTAGATAAAGATACATACATACATACGTACAGTACATAGACAGGTAGTTAGGGATGCATAAACCGGTAAAGTGGAGGTGCTAGGGATTTTCCTAAGGCCACGAGATAAGGTCACGTGAGATAGTGTGATACAGCAGATACGTTATTCAAAAATATAATGTGGCTTATGCAGTATAGTGTGTGTGTGTGTGTGTGTGTGTGTGTGTGTGTGTGTGTGTGTGTGTGTGTGTATGTGTGTGTGTGTGTGTGTGTGTGTGTGTGTGTGTGTGTGTGTGTGTGTGTGTGTGTGTGTGTGTGTGTGTGTGTGTGTGTGTGTGTGTGTGTGTGTGTGTGTGTGTGTGTGTGTGTGTGTGTCCTCAGTGCAAGGCCATATTTTTTTCTAAGGGAAACGAAATTTTGTGTACTGATAGACCTTCACTCAGATTAGGTTTTCGGCAGAGGTCCTTTCCACACACACACACACACACACACACACACACACACACACACACACACACACCAATATTTAACTCTGGGATTAACAAATGCAGTCGCTATTAATACGATGCCAGCCATCTCATTTTAACCCCTCTCAAAGCTTAGCAACTGTAGTCCAATATATTTATAGGCAGATGACAGGTATACTCCCCCTTACCTGTAAATCTCTCTCTCTCTCTCTCTCTCTCTCTCTCTCTCTCTCTCACACACACACACACACACACACACACACACACACACACACACACACACACATCATATAACTAAAATAAACGGATAAATAAAGGTCATGTCATGGGATCGATAAAACGAGATAAAAGCACAAGGTCTTCAGGTCAAGGGTAAACAAATATTCTAATCGTACATACAAACATAAACAAAACAAATGAATTATGCCAAACAGACAGGTAGGCTAATCATATAAAACAAATATAGATACAGATAAACACAATATATATAAGATCCCATGTAGGCCTTTGAGTAAATATACAGGCAGAGAAGGAAGTAGGACACATAAGCTCATATTCTCCCTAACACCTCTTCCTTGGCGATTTCTTTTTGGATGAGTGGTTAATATCCTTTTGCACGTTATTTATGCAGAGTATGGCAATACTGAGGGGCTTTATGCAACACAATGGTAATCAGTAAGGTGTAAGAAACAAAACAAATCGCTCAGGAAAAGGTGTTAGGGAGCTTCCTCAACCGACGATAATACGGACCACAATACATAATACAATGGGTGAAAAAAATAGCGTTGTAAAAATATGAAAAGGTATTATTTTACACTGACAGATAAAGTGCTTCTTGGGAAAAATGTTAATTACTTGTTTATATTATTTTCTGTCATTTTTAAACGGTCGATCTTTTCTGCTATTTATTTCTAGAGTCAGTACTATAGATGAAGAAAGAGGCTTACTACAACTCTTCCCTAGTGATTAATTTTGCCTACAACATCTTTACATTCTATTGCACTTTTTTTTTTTTTTAAATATCGACGTAATTTGTATCAATATCATTAAAAATATGTTAAGGTGGGATGTGTAATATAAATCACCAAGGAAGAGATGTTACGAAATCTTCAAAACCACTTAGAAATTGACCCTAAATTGCACACGATATATCTCATGCTCAAGTAGCACCATGATTCACGAAAGGTAGATAAAAGGATAGATAGATAGACAGATAGAAGCTGGGTACAAAGATAGACAGATAGATAGATTAGACGCCGAAACACAGGATCCAGATTAATTAGGAGTGACAAAGGTATCGCGAAGCCTTCCATTTATCACACATTGTCTACTCAATATTTAATTCATATTCTTTAGGTTACCCTCTCTTGTATTCTTCAGTCGATCAGTGGGAAAAATGGTATCGAGCCGCACATCATAGAAAACGTTTTAGAGCTAACTAAAGTAACACTAAACACGACCATATTACCTCGTACTGAATACCATAAAAGCGAATATTCAACACAAATAATTCGTAAGGATATAACTACAAAATATTACGATTACGATTGGGATTTAGCCTAGTTATTTGAATATTAATTAACAGGTTCACATTTACGAAGCCTTCCCGCGAACCAAAATATTCCGTTTTCTTTGTTGTGGAGAGAGGAGATAGTCCAAGCTATATTTATAACTGGTTTTATTTAGCTTCCCCTGTACCCTTTAAGTCATCTCCTTCTGTACTCTAAGTGGGTGGTGATGGGAGTTGCAGTGTTTGTCTATATTTGGAGAGAGAGAGAGAGAGAGAGAGAGAGAGAGAGAGTCCTTGGTTTAAAACTGTATTTAACCTAACTGCGTACCATCTAAATAATTGCAGTCCTATTCAACCAGGCATTGTGGAGGAAAAAAGGGAAAGGCATGAGTATGAGAGCAAACATGGTGAGAATGAATGGGAGGAGGAATGTGGACGTGATGGGGAAGGAGGGAGAAGGAAAATATATAATGAAAAGGAGAAGGAGAGAAGATGGAGTAAGGAGGGAGGGGAGAGGAAGGAAGAAAGGGAGGGATGAAAGAAGGGATGGGAAGAGAGTGGGGTAGAGGAGAGTCGGGGAAAAATTTGAAGGGAAAAAGATGAGGGGAAAAGATGGAGGTGGAGGTAAAGAAGGAGGAGTAAAGAGATACGGGAAGAAGAAGGGAGAAAGGAAGGGGTAGAAAGAGTGAAAAGGAACGGGAGGAAAAACAGGAGAGAAGAAAAGGGAAGAGTAAGGAAAAAGAGAAAGAAGGAAAATTGAGAGGATAGGGGAAAACAGTGTAGGGGGTGTTAGAAAAAGAAAAGAAATAGGAGAATCAGGCAAGAAAAAAAAAAAGGAAAGGTAGAGGGAGGAGAGAGGAGGCCAGAACAAGAAAGACGAGGAAAATGAAAATGAAAAGGAAAATGTTGTAGGAAATAACAGGAAAGAAGAATAAAAGCAGAAAAAGAAAAAGAAAATGAGAAATAGAAAGGATGAATATAAAATGTAATAAGGAAAGGAAGCAAAGACAAGGAAGATAAAGAAAAAAAGAGGAAATGAACAAGAAACAAGGAAGAAAAGGGAAGGATAAGAGAGGAACGAGAAGAGGGATAATGAAAAGTAAAAATGGAAAAGTAAGAGATAGATTTATAGTTGCATGGTAAAGAGAGAGAGAGAGAGAGAGAGAGAGAGAGAGAGAGAGAGAGAGAGAGAGAGACGGACAGACAGCCAGACAGACAAAGAGACAGAGAAAGACAAATGAGACGAGACAGAGACTGAGAGACAGAGGTACACCGCCAGGAAGAGAGCAACGAATTTGGTAAGTTTTAAAGTGAATAGACAGGAACAGCATATATTAAAGAGGAACCCCCCACACCTTACGACATGAGAAGAGGAAAACGGGTTCTAGATTTGGTACCGTAACGCCTCTTCCATGGCGATTTATTCTGCTTATTACACATCAGTCTCCTCCTGCATATTACACTCTATTTTTGTCCTTTGCAACTTATTTTAATGTAGTCCAGTGACAGAATTAGACAATACTAGAGCTCTCCAGCCTTTCCATAACACTTCTTCGTGATTAGCATTATATTCTAGTGTTAATCTATTGTTGCAACTTGGCATTGAAGGTAGATATAATAATTTTAGGCCAAGTTTAAGAAATTGTAGTGATGCAAACAGACAACAGAACTGTAAGATGTAATACGCAAAATAAATCGCTAAAGAAGAGATGCAACGAAGCTTCCTGTCACCTAAAATACGTCCTTAAGCTGTGTATTATAGGCTATTTATTATTATTTTTTTTATATTAGTATTGTTTATATTATGAACGCTTGGGCAAATTAAACATACAAACATACACACAGACTTACTCACACACACACACACACACACACACACACACACACACACACACACACACACACACACAAACGTATCTAATTAATACGTATGCATATAAATGAGACCATTATTATCTGCAAGAAGACAAAGGCACTAGAACCATACTTTCCCACCGCGTAAAGACGAAAACACGCACGCACGCACGCAAGCACACACACACACACACACACACACACACACAGAATCGTCTATGCTATGAAACTGGAACGTATCATGTGAATACGAGATCACACACACACCTGTCATAGATCTTTAATACATTATGATAAACACTAGGAAACAATGATACATGAATGTCATCTGCATATACGAGAACACATTAGCTCTCTGAACGTCCGGTTGGCTGTTTTTGGTGCTGCTGTTTGGGCTAATTTATTTACCCTTTGTCCCTGCACCTGGCAACTGGGGGGGGGGGTTGTCCAGGAAGTCCTACCCTCCCCCCCCTTTTTTTTTTCTTTCATATGATGCAGTTCTCTTCCTGCAACAAGCATACATGATTAATAATAAAGACCTGAAATTCATATATGAAAAAGCTTTATCGTATGAAACTGACTTTACTGACTGAGCTTTGTAGTTTATTTTTGCAAAATAACTGTGATTTTATACACACACACACACACACACACACACACACACACACACACACACACACATATATATATATATATATATATATATATATATATATATATATATATATATATAACCAGACGCCTTAATCCCGCAGGAGATGGTCGTATACGAACTGCTACCATGTCACCCTGTCCTTCACCATCAGGTTGCCCTTTCAGCAACTCATGCTCTCCCTTATATTTTTCTCTACTCCATTCCTCCGCCTTATTCTCAGTCTCTCCTTCCCTCCCTCCACCTCACTCACATACACCCTTCTAGTCAGTCTATCATTTTCCATTCTCTCCAAATGGCCAAACCATTTCATAGTATACTTCTCCTTATACTTCCAAACAAAATTTACATAAACACATAGTAGTAGTAGTAGTAGTAGTAGTAATAGTAGCAGTAGCCCTAGATTCATCAGAAACGAGAACTAAGTGGACTGCAGGGTGAAGTTGCCCTCTTTCTGCAGTCCACCATGCTCAGTTCGCGGGATAGGAAGGGACGTGAGGGACTTTTATATAACCAGGCAGTGGAGCCACATGGTTATATCAGTGCCGCCACACTAAGGCATCTCAGTATCCACATCAACAGCACGACCCCCCTTCCCCCTCACCTCCCTTTTTGTCTCAGCAGAATATATTGAGATGGGATATAACTCACTCAAATGGGGTGGGGAAAATTTTGTTGAATAAAATCCCTTGGGAGTAGTTAAGATAAAGGAGATACAAACGAGCCTCAGTGGGGTAATGTGTACAGTACGTGTGTTGATTACAAGGTAGGTTTCTCTCTCTCTCTCTCTCTCTCTCTCTCTCTCTCTCTCTCTCTCTCTAACTTAGCCTAAGACTGCCATCTCCCCAACACTTGCCCTTCAAAATCGGCAAAATAAAAACATAATACAGTCTTGGGTTGTTATTATTTTTTTTATCTGGCTTAGGGAGGACTCTTTCAGTAGTAGTAGTAGTAGTAATTATTATTATTATTATTATTATTATTATTATTATTATGACTACTATGTAACAATACTATATACCGTAGAGGAAACTCCTAACGTTTGTGGGGTTAAGTAAGGCTCCATCCAGTCCTTCTATACCCCATTCACCTTAACTTGGCAGGGATATTGGTCCCTTGAAGTCTACAGTATTTCCCGTCGCTCAGTGGCAGAATAAGACAATACCACGGCCCTGCATCCTACTCATAGCACTTCCTCGTGATTAGCACCATATTCTAATGCCCATCTCTGGTTACAACTCAGCATTCATGGTGGAGAGAGGCCAATTTTACGCCAAGTTAAAAGGAAAAGAGTATAGTTCAGAAGGAAATTACTAAGCTGACTAAAATAACGTTTATAAAATGAAAAAAAAAAAAAATCAGAGTGAATGGGTTACACGTATAAGGCGAAGTTTTCCAGCCACGTCAGGCGTAAGTAAGCCAGCCGAAAAAGTACACTACAAACGTATATACTTAAATTTAATAACAGGACGTATTTCTCTTCTCATCATTACACACCCAGACGATCAGCATACTATAATTTGGGATGACTCACTGTTGGGAAGGGTTTGAAGATTCTGTGCTGTTGTCTTCTGTTTTAATTCAATTTGTTCTATTTCCTCTCTCTCTCTCTCTCTCTCTCTCTCTCTCTCTCTCCCAGGGCGGCATCTAATCCACCAAAGCTTATCTCTTCTCCGCCTCTTATCAGCACCACATCAGCCTGTCTATTGCTATCTCGAGTGCTTTTGGGTCAGTGGTACGAATTGCTGAAGTTTTCTGAAAGAGTCGCGAACGGAACTGAAAGCCTCTGAAATTTTTATATCAAGTAGAACGTTTCTTTCTGAAGTGTTTTGGGGAT
>NC_137027.1:9085149-9092649 GCF_032717465.1 Coenobita brevimanus | reverse complement strand
TTCTGAAGGAATAAAGAAGAATAAAGTACGGTGCATGGAGGGGTCTCGCAGGCTTTTTTTATTTACCCTCTCATGGTCGGCGCAACTCTACAACTACGAAATTATCCGCTGGTTGTCAGAATGGGCTAAATAATTACCTAGTGACAGTCAGAATGAACTAGCAAAGAATCAGTAACCCTAATGAAATAAGAACAGTCTGATACTAATGATAACCAAAAACGTGGTCATAATTAGAAAAGAATAAAAAAAAATCCTCTAGAAATCAGAAAATATTAAAATCGTCCGTAATGATGAGGATAAATGAAAAGAAAAACACCCGGCAATACACATAACCATAATTCAACGAAAATTGTTTGGTCATAGTATAGATAATTGTAACCAGAAAAATATTTATAATCATCTGGTAGTAATCAAGAGGAAGTGAAAATTGTTTGATGGAAATCAGAATACTGTAAAAACCGTCTGCTAGTGATGAGAATAAAATATATGTCGTGTAGTAATAGAAAATTAAGTAAACAAAATATTCTGCCGGTAATATAATTAAAAAAAAATATTCCGCCGGTAATATGAATAAATAGATAGACAGATAGAAACAGATAGATAAATAGATAAATAAATACACAAAAATAAACAAATAAATACATAAATAAATAAAGATAATCCTCTTTGTACTAAAGGACATAGCTATTTGTCCTTACTGAGGTCTGTAGTGAAGGTGACATGGGAGATTAAGTAACGCCTCTTACGTAGCGATTTATTTTGCCTGCTACCTATTAATATTCTCTAGTATGTACTTATTTCGTTTTAAAATCCACATAGATTACATCAATAACATACGAGAAGATACTGAGGTGCAGAGTGTAAAATAAATCGCTTAGTAAGAGGCGTTACGAATTCTACAGAAGCACATGAGAGGATGGCCCTGAGTCTGACATTTCCTCTTGTCAACACTGAGTACGTACACAGTGTTAGAAAAGATAAGGAGATTCACACACACACACACACACACACACACACACACACACACACGTAACGTACCCTTGCTATTCGTAATCGCTTGACCCCGACGTAATCGCTTCCCTCTATCACCAGACGATTTTATTCAGCCGTGGAGGAACTTTTCGACCTGGAAGGGTTAGATACAGCCTTCCTTCACCCCACCTGCTGGAGAGGGACGCCTTCAAGTGGTGGCACAGATATCAGCTAGGCGATTCCACTGCCCGGCTACACAAAAGTCCCACCTTTCCCTCCCTATCCCCCCCTCAGAAAGGAGGATGGTGGACTGCAGGAGACGGATAATTTCAGCCTGAAGTCCACTGGGTTCACGTCGTAGCTCATACCATCCCTTCACTACAAGAGGTTTCCCAAAAGCTGAATAAAATCGTCTGAAGATAGCAAGAACAGAACGAAAAATCGCTCTTTATAGAGGTAAATTTCTCCCAGAGTCCTATGGCTCACACTACGCTGAATAAAATCGTCTGGCATTAGCTGGAATAAAATGCTGGAGTTGTCCCGTCCATGAGAGGGCAAACTCAATGACATACTCTCGTCTGTTAAGGAAACTCCGTAAAACCTCTTCCCAAGCGATTTATTGTGCATATTACTAGTTGCTATCCTTTTCTGTGTCTTTTAAATCATTCCAAATCCACCATATGCAGATGTTATCTAGTGGTATCCAAAAATAAATAGCTAAGGAAGATGTGTTAGGAAGGGTCCTTAACCGACAAGAATACGGTTCCTAATCTCTTACACAAGCACGCACATGTTCTCTCTGACCTAGATACACACACACACACACACACACACACACACACACACAAGCACGCAGCGTAGGGGAAATCACAGAAAAAATATTATGCTTTCTATTTTCTAATTGTCATCTACTGTAATTATTTCATTCAGCCTTGAACGCCCTTTTGGAACTGGAGAGAGTAGACATAGCCTTTGTAAGCCCCCTTCAGTACGAGGGGCCTTATCTAAGCTGAATAAAATCGTCTAGCAGCAGCAAGAATAAGCTTAACATGGCACCACTCGAATGCAAGGAGTACACACATGCGCAGTAAAACAAAATACGGATATAATTAATGTAGAAAACTATAGCATTTTCACGCTAGCGTGGCCTAAAATTTCCATCTCCCCATCTTGAAAACTGAGTCATAGCAATAAATGAACAATAGAAGGCTAGAGATTGATGCTAATCACGAAGACGAGCCGCCACTGAGTTATACGTGAAACAAGCAACAAAAAGAAAACAAAATCTGGAAATACGCAGCAAAAGGACAAAAATCCAGCCAAGTTAAGGCTAAAGCACTGCAGTGGGTGACGCACAGGCATACTCTGAAACGATTCCACACTTCTTTTTTTCCTAATGGTGACGGTATTAACACTAACAGTTTCCCATGACGCACTTTCAACAGAATAATAGCACTGTTTTGGTCATGAAAGGGGCCTAGAATCTAACAATTCTCACACCTCATTCACAGTAATCTTTGTAAGTGATGCTGGCGAGCGCAAGAGCCATTAACACCCTCATCTAACGCCAAGCTTTAAAAGACAGAGAGAGAGACAGAAAAAAAAAATGCTTTAGTAGAGACCGCATTAAACCAGAAATTTGTCATCGTAGTTAACGGACACACATACATACACACACATATACATACATACATACATACATATATACATACATACATACATACAGCAAATGTACAGCACAAACACACACACACACACACAAAGATAGTGCTCTCTATAATATTGGACAAAAACTACATTTAAATATAAACACACCCACACACACCCACACCCACACACCCACCCACCCACCCACCCACCCACACACACACACACACACACACACACAGCGCTCTCACGTCCATTGTTGCACATGAAATCCACACTGCCTGCTGGCTTTACAGACACCCTGGAATTTACTGTATTTCTGAAAGTTATGCCTGAAAATGATAATAAAGCTCGTATACTTAAACTTTAACTCGCAAAGTGGAATGTAAAACCCTAATTATGTGAACGATCATTTAGGGAACGCCTGTGGTTACTACGTATGGTTAGCCTGCATCCGATATTACAGAACGCAGTCAGCAACCATACAGGAAGGTCACATAGGTTCCATCAGTGTCAAGTACCTAAAAAAACCATCGCCAAAAATTTAGTGGGTCCGCATTCCCACGACTCAAAGCCACGATTCAGTATGACTTTGTTGTGGCTTCCCTGCTCTAAATGGGGTGGGTTTGTGACTGTCTGAGCGTCTGTGGTTCTTATTCTATTTTTTCTTGCTCCAAACTTTTTTTTACTTGAAACTTTTTGACTGATGGGATTAGAGGCATCCTTAATTACCTACCCCGGGGCTCTACTAAGCTGAATATATCGTCTGGACACAGGAAAACTGATAATTACATCGTCGATTTGAAGGGATTAAGGTAACCACATAAGACGTGGAGCAGAAAGTCATAAAATTCAACGTGCGATATTATTTGGCTCTGATGTAGCCTACCATATTATCATGTGTGGGTTTGTGGATATCAGGACGCTTTGTGTGTGTGTGTGTGTGTGTGTGTGTGTGTGTGTGTGTGTGTGTGTGTGTGTGTGTGTGTGTGTGTGTGTGTGTGTGTGTGTGTGTGTGTGTGGAGGCTGCGTGAGGGTGTGAAAGTGGGCTACGGTATCAGTCAATAGGTGTGTGTGGAGCAGAGATAAGAGAAATGGAGCGGGGGCGTGTACTGTTGCAGGCTTAGGAGACTCCCTCGCCCGCCCTCCTTGCAACCCTCCTCTAGATGGTGTATTTCTAATGATATTTTTGCTTCAACCAGACGATTTTATTCATCCTAGGGGAGCCATCTGGTACTGGAGGGATTAAAAGCGAAATCCACTAACCAATCCACTACGATGATTATTTCTCTTTAACATTTAATTATTGCTTTTGCCAGACGATATTATTCAACTTAAGGATGGAACTCAAGTATAAGGAATATATGAAGGGTGTATCTAACCCCCTAGTTCCAAAGATCTCTCCAAAACTCAATCAAAGACCAAGGAGAAGATGGTATAAAATAAAAATGAAATCATGACAGGGAGGAGGTCACGTCACTACAATAGCTCTCAGTTTTTATTCATGCTACTACCATATGAATTTAATTAGCTTGGGAAGGCCGTTTGGTAGTGAAGGGGTAACATACAGACTCATTTAACTCTCTCATGCTCGCGCCAACTCTATTCCTTTCATTCCTCTTTTCCAGCTGAATGAGTCACCGGAACCTAAGCTGATTGACACTACGACCCAATGAGTTTATTAATTTCATAGCAGAATTTCGTAATGAAGGATTAGCAGGCTCCTTCTAATTACTCCTTTAATATAACTGGATGTTGATTATATACCCTGGTGCCAAACATATCATTTTATTCGTAATGAGGAGGGGGGCTTAAGGTTGCCTACTGTCATTTGGTTCTTGTTGGTGTTGATGCTATACTGTGCACTTTTGGATTGCTGAAGAAACACACACACATACATACATAGACACACATACATACACACATGAGCACATATCCTGTACACGCACATGCACATGGACGAACTTACGCAGGCTAGCGCACAGTTATGCCAAAAACTTTATATACAAACACACCCACAAACCCACCCACCCACACCCACACCCACACCCACACACACATAGATAGATAGATAGATAGATAGATAGATAGAGACAGAGAGAGAGAAAGAGAGAGGGGGGGGGAGAGGACTATAAACAGATGCAGTGCCGGAAATGCACACACGCACGCACACAATTGCAAATATAACCAGACAGAAAACAGACCCAGCTGCCATCCTCAATAGAACACACACACACACACACACACACAACATAAATAGGCACAGTTACTATGCCGGAAATACACATACTGTACGCATACGCAGCTAACTAGACAGAGAAAAAACACAGCTGCTACCCTAAATATAAACCATACACACACACACACACACACACACACACACACACACACACACACACACACAGCCAAAATAGGGGTTAGGGGGTCGGGCACAAGTCTACCTGCGTCACTATCACGAGACGCACCGATTAAAAACATAAAAAGAGAGAGAGAGAGAGAGAGAGAGAGAGAGAGAGAGAGAGAGAGAGAAATGGCCTAAAATACCGAATTAGTAAAATATTAACCTCTTAAAATTCACTCAGATGACGTCATTAAATCCTTCAGCACGAGTACATGGTTTTATTTTATTCTGCTACTGTCAGACGATTTTACTCAGTTTTATTATTTCTTGGTGTTTTCTGTGTGGGGTTTTGCAGTATATAGAACACTCGGTTACTGCACCCATATGCCTTGGTCTCGTTCCCTGAAGTGTGTGTGTGTGTGTGTGTGTGTGTGTGTGTGTGTGTGTGTGTGTGTGTGTGTGTGTGTGTGTGTGTGTGTGTGTGTGTGACAAAAAACAATGTGGACACAAGTGTAGACTTAGTTTCTTGCGTTTGTATAAGATGGCAGTTTACTTACATATATACACACGCACACAAAAACATATACTGTAAATAAATAGATAAATAGATAGATGGACAGACAGACAGACAAACAGGAAACGTCTATCGTACCCTGATTTTTATTGTCATTCTGAAAGCCCCAGGAAACAGAGAGATAAGGGAGAAGAAATAAAATATAAATAAAAAAGGGAGATAATAAAAAATAAAATTATAATTTGGTTTTGCGTCACGTATCCCCCAAGGGCTAAGGCGTTGCCTCTGGGTAGAGGACTTTTGGACTGGAGCGGGTAGCATTTTATGGCCGGGGATGCTCTTCCTGATGTCTACCAATGACCCTTAGGTGGATTCGATCCTCCGACCCTTCGGTCAGAGCGGAGCGCTCTAACCCACTGAGCCACAGAAAAAAGATGAATGAGAGTATGTGCCAATGAATGATTGATGAATTGTTCGGCCTCATTATTTATTTATTTATTTATTTTTTGTAGAATCGCAGAGTGAAAGAATGAATAATTAAAAGATGAAAAAGTGATGTTAGGGGGATAATGAGAGAATTATTTATAACGGAATGAACGATGGTAAGTCTGGGATAAGAGAAGAAGGTGGGCGACGACACTAATTTGTACATAGACCTGTGAGTCACACACACACACACACACACACACACACACACACACACACACACACACACACACACACACACACACACACTATTATGCATATTCACAAATAAATGTACCAGCACACACACACACACGCTCTTATCCATATACACACATAAACATACCTGCACACACACACACACACACACACACACACACACACACACACACACACACACACACACACACACAGAAGCAGGCCAAGGGAGTGTCTTTGTTGGGAGTTGGCACCATGATCCCCCTCTCTTCACACCATTATGCTCACCCACCCACCCACCCTCCTACACACACACACACACACACACAGCTACATTATACTCACCAACAAACTACACACAGCCATACATACAGTCCCTGTCACCAGTTCATTTATTATATCTGAGGTTGATAAAGCAAAATCCTATGCTGCCTTATTACCACTGAATACTTCTCTCTCTCTCTCTCTCTCTCTCTCTCTCTCTCTCTCTCTCTCTCTTGCGATGAAAGTGATGACCTGATATCAACAAACATAAAATGAAATGATGGCAGAAAGATTAACGTTTTTAGGACAGTATCGGAAGGGTTATAAAGTTTAAGTTAATTTTCTATAAGACCTTTTCATGTTAAGGTGAGACTCAGTAAAAGAAGATAATAAAAAAAAAAGGTACATCTGAAGCACTGATAGAAAAATGAAATATCGTCTTGAAGAAATAGGCATTGGACATAGGTAAGTACATAATAATACTGAAGGTAGCTTACAAGTGTGTTATAAAATTGTAATATATTCACTGAGTTGTCTGTAGTTACAAATTATATGATATCAATACACGGACATACATAATACATAAATCACTGAGGATGAATTGCTACGAAAGCTGCACAAAAACCAGAATGTGAGTCCTGCTGCTATACTCTTTTCACTCTAACTTGGCCTAAAATTGTCCTCATTCTATCGTGAATCCTGAGCTGTAACAAGAGATTAATGCTACAATACAGAGTTAGCTGCGAGGAAGTGCCATAAAAAGGATGGTCATATATTTTATTAATTTACCATCAGGCTATGTGAAATACAGCTTCAAAAGGACGAAAATCTTGGCCAAGTTAAGGTGAAAGAACTATAGATGTCAGGAGAACATTTTAGTCACACAGGCTCTGGGTTTTCTGTCTCTGATCTCTACAAATTTCAAGAACCTCAGTGCTATGTTACTTTTAGGTGGTTCATGAAGCGCAGCTGAGGGAGGCGGGGACAGCGGTGCCAAAAGAAAGAACAAGAATAATAGACTCGGGCCATCACACGCAGTCTACATGCATTTTATCGCAATTCAAAAAGCAAATTCAATAGCTAAGCAACGTGAAATATT
>NC_137027.1:9077649-9082649 GCF_032717465.1 Coenobita brevimanus | reverse complement strand
ACACACACACACACACACACACACACACACACACACACACACACACACACACACACACACACAGACACACACACACACACACACACACACACACACACACAGAGCTGTCATTGCTCTTTGCTTTCTCCGAACTGCCAGGTGAAATTAATTGTGCTTGTAACAACACTCTTTTTTAAGCCAGGTAAAGGTAAGTACCAGCGTAGCATCCCTCCCTATCCCACCGTGTTTTGGTCTGTAAAAATAAACACCCTGGAGCGCTCTGAGCACACAGATACAGGTAATACTATGCCGTTTTGATACTACTGTCACCCCCATCCACTTCTCTTCTCCCGCCAAAGTACAGGGTTAAAAGAGCAAGAAGAAAAGTATGACAGAAGGAAAACTAGCAAAAATATTCCCAGTTAAATGCGTCACACTCATTCACGTACCATTCAAGCCCCTCAAAATCCGAAGTCCACCTGCCAGCCAGTCATTCACACCTACGCATTTCATATCAGCTACAGTCAGCCCGACGACAGTCATTTTTGACGACCCTGTTCTGATAACGCACAAATATTCGTAGTTCTTTCCTTCTCCGGATTTTACTAATAATTCCCCCATCTCTCTCTCTCTCTCTCTCTCTCTCTCTCTCCCTCTCTACTGGTGTTTTGGATATAGTATTGCGAAAATATTAGTGGAGCTATTCCTGTGAAGACTTTAAGATGAAGTTCCCCTCCCCCATCTTTATTTTATTTTTTTTTTAACACAATATTTGACGACCTAATTTGATGCAGCATTTTTTTTTTTTTTTTTGACAATATCCGTCTATGAATGTTATGACTGTGTTAATCATGCATTTTCCTTCGTTGCACTGTACGGTAAAATCCTGATTTGTGAAACTTGGCACTGCGTAAAAGTCATGCCTTCTTGACTGAGTTTTATGGAGGTATTCCCCTTGCCAATATAGCCTCTGTTGGCTGCACTCCCTGACTCTCCTTGCCTGAATTGTATCGTTTGGCGGCAGAGAGAACAGAATTAGACGTCACTTTACTGTGGGTGGTTAATGGATACTGTTGTTCTCTTCCTCACTAACAGATATTTCTCCTAACCTGAAAATCCAAAAAAAGGTTGAGAGAACTAAATACAGACGTCATTGTCCTGAAAGGAATTTATATTATTAAGGCAAACATATCATAGACTTTTCATTTGATCTAGTTTTATGATGAATTTACATGTAGATAATGGTAAAGCTAAAGTTGATCTTGAAATATATGGATTTTATAAAGCTATGATGAAAAGACGATTTATTTATGCATTTTATTTTCATTTTATTTTTTGGACATGGTGAGTGAAAGAACCATACTCCCTCTACTTAAACGTGTCCACAAATTCCCATCTTTCTATCTTGAATCCTGAGCTGCAGCCAGAGATTAACACTACGATATAATGCTAGTCACGAAGAAGTATTAGAGGATGGATGTAAAGCAGTAGTTTCATCATATTATCCCACTCAGTTGTAACAAGAGATTAACACTACAATATGGTGCTAGTCACGAAGAAGTGCTATGAAAAGAAGGCAGAGCTGGACTATCATTTTATGTTGACATTTAAGCTACGAGAAATAAACTGCAAAAGGATGAAAATCTCTGCCAGGTTAAAGTAGACGAACTATAGTCTTTTGTGGAGAAGTGATCCGTGCGGACGAATAAAGCACACACACACACACACACACACACACACACACACACACACACACACACACACACACACACACATGCACGCACGCAGATGCAACTTGTTTATCTTTTACATCATGCCTTTATCTGGAAATTTTCCTCTCTCTCTCTCTCTCTCTCTCTCTCTCTCTCTCTCTCTCTCTCTCTCTCTCTCTCTCTCTCTCTCCTCATAATTGTCTTCTATATACCCTTCGACCTATAATGTATTCCGAACAGTAACTAAACGTGTTATTGCCTAATGAGAGAG
The DNA here is from genome assembly GCF_032717465.1 of Coenobita brevimanus. NCBI lineage: Eukaryota > Metazoa > Arthropoda > Malacostraca > Decapoda > Coenobitidae > Coenobita > Coenobita brevimanus. The sequence goes on along the minus strand of NC_137027.1, from coordinate 9,080,687 downwards.
AGAGAGAGAGAGAGAGAGAGAGAGAGAGAGGAAAGTAATCTTGAGGGCAGTTGCCTTGGTAACGGGAGAGGGGTATGGGGAGGGAGGGGAGTGGAGGAAGAAGGAAAAGGGAGTGGAGGGAGGAGGGAGGGACATAAGGAGGAGGTGATGGAAGGAGGGAGGAGGGAAAGAGGGATGAGAAGGAGGGAATGAAAGGAGAAAGAGACAGATGGATGAAGGAGTAAACAGAAATATAAAGAAAAGAACACAACCCAGGTCCTTTGGAGAGACAATTATAGAGGAAATTATACCTACAGAACTATTCGTAAGAGTTAAAGACAAGGATAGCAAAATAGAGGAAAACAAGGAGAAATTGCAGTCAGGAAGGCATGAAGCAAAAATATTTAATAGGCTTGAGATGAAGAGTTTGGAAGAAGAATGGGTGAAGGGAGGAGGAGGAGGAGGGGATGGAGGAAGGATGGAGGAGAAGGAGGGGATGGAAGAAGGATGGAGGGGATGGAGGAGAAGGATGGTGCTGAAGGAGAGAGTGGTAGTGGGAAAGAATGGTGTAAGGTGTGAAGGAGGAGGAGTGAAGGAAGGATGAAAAAATGAAGGAGAAAGAAGGTAATGGAGAGAGGAGGGTAACGACTGAGGGAGAGAAGGAGGAGGTGGAGAGAAACAGATAAAGGAGAGAGAGAGAGAGAGAGAGAGAGAGAGAGAGAGAGAGAGAGAGAGAGAGAGAGAGGAGGGAGGGAATAAACGAAGGATGGACAGGAGGAGGAGGAAAGAAGGAAAGGAAGGGATGAAGAGAAAAGGAGGTGATGATGCTGGAAGGAGTTAGATGAGGGGATGGAGGAAAGAAGGAGAGGAAAGAATGAAGAAAGAAGGAGGAGATGATGGAGGAAGGAGCGAGAGATGAGGATGGAGGAATGAAGGAGAGGAAAGAATGAGGAAAGAAGGAGATAATGGAGGAAGGAGGCAGAGGAGGGGATGGAGGAAAGAAGGAGGAAAGAAGGAGGAGATGATGGAGGAAGGAGGGAGGAGGGAATTGTGTCATGCCTCCTCCACACATTGCCGTCCACTGAGTCACTCCTTGAAAGTGGAGGAGTGGAGGGATGGAGGAAGGGAGGAGGGAACGGAGGAATGAAGGAGAGGCTGGGAGTGAAAAGGATGGAGAAAGAAGAAGGAGGAAGGGAGGAGAGGAGAGAGGATGGGAGAGAAGGTAGGGAAAGTGGAAGAAGGTAAGAGGGAGAAGGGAGCGAGGGGATGGAAGAAAAGATGGTCAAGAGGGATAAACAGGGAGGATGGAGGAAGAAGGGAGAGGCTGGGAGAGAAGAAGATGGAGGAAGGAAGAAAGGAGGGGATGGACGAAAGAGGAAGAGAAGAAACAAATGGGAGAGATATATCTGGGGTCCAATTCCCTAAAATATGTACTAACAACATTACCGTACCAATTATTATTATTATTATTATTATTATTATTGTTGTTGTTGTTGTTGTTGTTGTTGTTGTTATTATTATTATTATTATTATTATTATTATTGTTGTTGTTGTTGTTGCTGTTATTATTATTATTATTATTATTTCGTAGGAAAGACGACTGTAGAATTTTCCCATTTATCTTGTTCTACCTGCAAAAAAAAAAAAAAAATCCTTAATTACAAGAGGAGAATTACCAAGAGTTATTGTTCTTTTTTCACAGGAAGAAGAAGGAAACAGCAAAGGGAAAAAAGTATGTTTCTTATACATCAGTATTTTTGTTAGAAGAAGGCACCGAGAGTGTACTTGTTTAAGCCCTTCATTCTGACGACGTACTTTGTATTCTCTCTCTCTCTCTCTCTCTCTCTCTCTCTCTCTCTCTCTCTCTATCTATCTATCTATCTATCTACCTATCTATCTATCTCTCTGTCTGTCTGTCTGTCTATCAGCTTAGTAGAGACTTTTAGGGGGTTAGATACTGCATTGATTAAATCCTAATATAATTAATATCGTCTGTATATAGCAAGAACATTGTGGCAATAACACAGTGCAACATCTCATCAAATTGCGCACACACGCACACACACACACACACACACACACACACACACACACACACACACGTACCGACGTGTGTATGCAAAGAAGACCGATCCCTTGGTCATAAAAAGAAGGGAAGGAGAAAAGAAGAGCGATTGGTTGACGGTTGGTGAGGAGAGGAGGAGAGGAAGGGGGAGGGAGAAGAGGGAAGGAGGAGGTCTCAGGGAGGAAAAATTGAAGAGGAGGAGGAGGAGGAGGAGGAGGAGGAGGAAGAGGAGAATGAGGAGGAGGGAGAGCAAGAAAACTGAAGGGGTTAAGGATCAAAGTCTTAAGTTACGAGAAGGAAATTGTCTTAGTTCTGTTGGTGAATCTCGTCCCCAATACCACATATACTGTCTTCACTTTAACTTGGCCTAGATTTTCGTAATTCCGTAGCTAAGTTACGAAAAAAAGACAATGCTATGGCTCTACATCCTTCCCAAAGCACTTCTTCGTGACTAGCAGCACATTCGAGTAGTAATCTATTGTTATAACCCAGTGATGATTACAAGCGGCTAGCAAATTTAGTCCAGCTTAGAGATAAAAAGGGTATAGCATGTACTGACGTGTGTATGTGAAAAAGCTAGGGCAGGGGGAAGGGAGACAAGAAGAGGGGAGGCAGGACAGGGAGAGGGGAAATTAGAGGACTGGGTGGAGGAAAGGAAGGGGAGGGGGAAGGAGGAAAGAGATAAGAGGGGCAGAGGGCGAGTGGGGAGGGGGGAGAAGAAATTGGAAGGATGGAAGGAAAGGGAGGCAGGAATGCGGTTGGGACTGGGTGCAGTGAGGAGGTACCGAGGGCAAAGACAAGAGGAAGGGAGAAGGCTGAGGAAGGGAGGGAAAGGGACGCAGAGGATGGAGGAAAGGGGAAGGTAGAGGAAGGAAGGGATGGAGGGCAAGGAGGACGGGAAAAGGAGAAGAAAGGGGATGAAGGGAGGGAGACCAGTTGAGGGATGTGAAAGGAGGTGGAAAAAGAGGGGATGGGGTGAAGAGGGGTGGAGGAA
>NC_137027.1:9007649-9072649 GCF_032717465.1 Coenobita brevimanus | reverse complement strand
GAGAGGTAAAGGGGGTGAGGGAATGAGATGGAAGGGTTCTAGAAAGCGAATCTTCTTGAATGTTCTTATATCTTTCATCATTGTGCATTCACGTCACACAGCAGCACTCCTTCAGTCTGTTAGTCTTGTATTTACATTCATCAAGCAAAGACATACAGAGGCTAGAAAGAGAGCAAGCCGGATACATGACACAGGCGGTGAAATAAAGGAGTGGCAGCAAGAAGTGTGAGGCAATAGGAGGGTTGGGAGGTCTAAGAGGAGGGTGGGACAGATAAAATGCACAGACGGTGAACCAGAAGATAGTGGTAGTTGACTGGAAGTAGTTTGGTATAGGTTGCGGTGAAATCCTTGGGGAACAGGGCAGAAAGTAGGAAAGATACAGTGCAATGATAGTGAAACATTAGATAACAGTGACGGACAATGGTATAGTATAGGATGGAAAAGAGTAGGACAGTTACAGGACACAGACGGTGAAGCATAAAACAGTGGTAGTAAATAGTAAGTAGTATAGTGTAGGATATAGTGAAGTCATAGGGTGGTTATAAGAAGACAGGACGGATACAAAGCACAGTTGGTGAAACAGAAGATAGTGGTAGTTGATAGTAAGTAGAATAGTGTGGGTTATAGTGAGGTCCTAGGGGGGTTAAGAGGAGAGGAGAGGTACAAGCCAAAGATGGTGAAACAGAAAAGTCCCATGAAAGCTACAGAGGTAAAGACTAGGCTTTCTCTGTTATGGGTGTTCTTAGTACCGGTATCTGGATATTCCTGGACAAATCCATTCTTTTCTTAGGATAACGGTTCAGGAAAGAAAATGCTCATTAGACGCAAAAATATACGTAGCAATAGCAGTAGTGTCTGTATACTGCCTTGTCTGAAAATTTGTATCAGTACCTAGTTTTTATAGGAAACAAATGTCAGAAGTCAAAAAGAACGTAAGAATGTATGAGTGGATAACTTCAGTAGGCCAGTTAGTCCATCCTGGGCAGCTCCTACAAGACTGTAACAAAACTACCGTACAAGAATAAGACAAGGATAGCAAAGAAGTAGGGTCTCCCCCACCCACCAAAGCAAACCTGTTAAAAGATTGTGCAGTTAAGTAAATTTTAATCTTTGAACTTTGATTAAAAAATAGGGCATTTGCATTTTGTGGCAAAGAAGTATTATTATGTATCCCTTGTTAATTGAAGCATAAAATTCCATATGATATTCAGCTGTAGAACTGCCATATTCTCTTCTCGAGCTACGATGTATAACAAAAAAAAAAAAAAAAGGACGGATACCTGGCCCATATCAAGGTAAGAGTATAATATGCCACTGTAGTCAAGACGTTATGTGCAAATGGAACACTACTCGTTGTACACTTGTTTGTGTTTGGACGAGTTGCCTTGAGAGATGAAGTGTTCGGAGAGAGAGAGAGAGAGAGAGAGAGAGAGAGAGAGAGAGAGAGAGAGTGCCAACACCAGCTGCATACACAACTGCGCAATAACCACACCTACACCTGGTTTCTTACACTGCACTAGATCTGAGAGAGAGAGAGAACGAGAGAGAGAAACACACACACACACACACACACACACACACACACACACACACACACACACACACACACACACAGGGGGGAATTTACTGAAGGAAGGTACTGTGTAAGGGAGGGAAAAATAGGGAGGAAAGAGATGCGAGGAAGAGATAAGAGTGTGAGTGGAGTACAAAGGGACGCAAACTGCAACAGGTCTGGTCGTCCTTTCGAGACTGAATGTTTCCTAGACTATGATATCTAATTCTATGAGATGAAGATAAGGATAACAAAGCAAGAAATGAAAGAACGGAGGTAAGAGAGGAGGAAGGAAGACAGAGGGAGGAGATAGAAAGAGGGATGAGAAAGAGGGAAAGAAAAGAAGAGGACAGAGTGAAGTGGATGAAGGCAGAAGGAAATGGAGAGGGAAGGAAGGAGAATTTATAGGTCGGTGGAGGAAACGAAGGGGGAAGGAAGAGAAATAGGAAGGAAGGGAGAAATTAGGAAGGAAAGAAAGTAGGAAGGAAGCTAATGAAAGAAGGAAGGAAGTTAGGAATGTGAGAAGGTCAGGAAGAAAGAAGTCGAAGGATGTGAGAGAGAGAGAGAGAGAGAGAGAGAGAGAGAGAGAGAGAGAAAGAGAGAGAGGGGGGGGAAGGGGGGAGGGGGTTGGAGTGACGAGAGGGAAAACAAGATACAATCATCATGAACATTGCAAAGCCGGAAGGGTGTGGGGTGAAAGAAGGGTGGGGTTCCAAGGGGGGTGTCTGGTAAGGGTGTCTGGTAAGGGTGAGATGGGGTGAGGTGAGGGTAAGTGCGTGAAAAAGTAGGGGTGGGGGTTGTGGTCTGGGAAAGAAGGGTGAGAGGATAAGGAAGGGCTGAATGGGGATGGATGAGGTAGGGTAACAAAGTGTAGGGGTGGATTGGAAGACAGGAGGGGGATAGGGTGTCTGGGAGGGGTGATGTTGGGTGAGTGGGTGAGGAGGTAGGGATGGGGATAGTTGGGGAGGGTATCTGGTAAGCGAGGAGACGAAATAATGATGAGAGAATGATAATACTCGTGGGATGAGGAGGTGTGGGGTGTATTGACAGGGAGGGGGTTGGGATGGTATGAGAGGGTGAGGGGGGTAAGGGGGTGTGGTGTGGGGTAAGGGGGAAAGGTTGGCAAGACAGAGCCGCGATATATATACAGAAGATACGTGCATTATCAAGGTCACCACTGTTTACATCTCGCTGTGTGTACGTCTGCTTATATGAACGTCTCCCTATTTACACAGCTCCATCTGTGTACGTCTTGTTGTATCTTGATGTGCGTTTTTTATGTGTATTTATTGCTCTGTGTACACCTCCTTTGTATTTGATTTGTTATGTGCATATCTTGGTGTGTGTACAACTCATGAGTGTATGTTTTATTATGAGTACGTTTTACACTTACACGCACCCATGCACGTACACGGAAGAGTTGTTGATATGGTAGACTGGCGATGCACACACACACACACACACACACACACACACACACACACACACACACACACACCATTTCCTTCCGCTCCAACCTCATTCACTCAGTCTGTGCATTCGCTGTATTTAACCCCTTCAGTACCATGACGTTCTTTATCTGTTCCTTCACTCGCCAGACTTGTGTGTGTGTGTGTGTGTGTGTGTGTGTGTGTGTGTGTGTGTGTGTGTGTGTGTGTGTGGTGAAGGACTCCATGGTCTTTGTCTCTGAGTGTGTATGTGTTTGTATGTATGTATAGTGAGCGTTCCTGTGGATTTGGTTGTGTGTGTGTGTGTGTGTGTGTGTGTGTGTGTGTGTGTGTGTGTGTGTGTGTGTGTGTGTGTGTGTGTGGTGAAGGACTCCATGGTCTTTGTGTGTGTATGTGTTCGCGTGTATGTATAGCGAGCGTTCCTGTGGTTTTACGTTGTGTGTGTGTGTGTGTGTGTGTGTGTGTGTGTGTGTGTGTGTGTGTGTGTGTGTGTGTGTGTGTTTTGGATCCGGAAGTGTTAGATAAAGCCTTAATTAGCCCTAGCACCACTAAGAAGTAAAAATTCAAATAAAATCCTTTGTTAGCAGAAGGATGAAAATTTTTACACATCGTCTGTTCATCATATAGCTTTTTTTGAGGGGGAGGGAGGGAACCTTTGGGAAATAGGTAAAATCCCGGACGACCTTGGAAACTTAAAAATTTCTTCAGTATGAATTTTAAGGACTAAAAATAAGGAAGTACCAGAGAAAGAAAACGACAATAGCCACACCTAAACGCCTACGGTAACTCTTTCTAAATGAATGTATTATTATTATTATTATTATTATTATTATTATTATTATTATTATTATTATCCGAAGACCATTAAGGGAAATAATTATCTTTATTTCAGTCACAATTTTCCCCCACAACACAATATACAGCACGTGTACATTTCGTGCGGTGTGTGAATCAGTATGTGTTTTTTTATGGGTTAGTGCCATTACAAAGGCCTTGACTGGATAAGGAGGCCGAACTGGGTAACAACGAAGGAGGAGGAGGAGGAGGAGGAGGAGGAGGAGGAGGAGGAGGAGGAGGAGGAGGAGGACGACGAGGAGGAGGAGAAAAGATGAAGAAGAGGAAGAACGTACTCGTAATTCTATTTTACTTGCCTGACATTCACGTCTGGGGGATGTCCTGAGTAAAATCGCAATATAATACTGAGAGAGAGAGAGAGAGAGAGAGAGAGAGAGAGAGAGAGAGAGAATTGATCGTGTCAGGTCCGAACGTACACAGAGGCATGTAAATTGTGAAAGCGGTCTTACGTTCACCCAACAGCGGGGCAAAAGAAAAGGCCTGGGTCTTTCACGCGGACGTTCAATTGCCCTTCAGAACCCGCCCGTGTCTTGAACTGAAAGTGTGCATTCTCCGTTCGCTTCGACTCGGCTTAACCCCTTCCATCCGGCGACTTATTTTTTCATTTTATTCATCCAGTTATACCAGGATCTCAAGCAGTGGAGGGGTTAATGAAGGAAATATCTAACCCCCCATTCCAAAAATTCGTAAAAAAAAAAAATCATCTGGATACGGCAGGAGTACAATAGAAAATCAAGCATAGGACTGAAGGGATTAAAATTACCGTCTCTCCATCTCGAATGCTGGGCTATGGTAAGAGATTCAAGCTAGATATGGTGCTAATCACGGAGAAGTGCTGTGGGAAAGATTTGGAACCGTACCACTGTCTTACTCTGCCAGTGAGCTACGTGAAATAAGCTGCAGTAGGACGAAAACCACAGAGATATTAAGACAGACGAACTGTTGTAAAAGTGAATGTCTTTGGGTTGTATTTCCGCCACCCTGGGAGGCTTTCTGACTTACATTATTTTCTTGTGGGCTATTTAATTCAATTTTAACATCATCCTTAAAAGTATATCTCAAAATTACGTCGGAGTGGATTCGAATTTTGTATATATATATATATATATATATATATATATATATATATATATATATATATATATATAGGCATTTGTTTCAGCGTATATCTTAAAATCGACCTAGTTTGCATAGGTAAGCAAATTTATTCCCTTGTCTGTTCTTACGTCCATAATTTGCATATATATATATATATATATATATATATATATATATATATATATATATATATATATATAAAGTAATAAGCAAAAAGTAGCACTATAACATCTGCATAGTTTGCATAAATAAATAAAAAGAGAGATTCGGTGTTAAACGAAATTGACATAGCTTACAATACTGACGTGGAAAATTAAATTACTTAGAAGAATGCAAGAATATTTAGAGAGCAATATGTACTAGGCAGCTTCCTATCCTCACATGAATTTCACCTCATGTTAGGCGTGTACGAGCCAGCCGCTACAATACAGACATATATACGAGTACATCAACCCCTTCATTACGAGACATCTCCCCTGGGCTGAATAAAATCGTCTGGTGGTAGTGGAGGGGTTATTGTGGCTTGGGTGGAGGGGGTTTGAACATTTGACCTTGCGAACTCCAGTACATATCACATCCCTATCCACTCGGCTGTTACCTTCACATTTCGTCAAGGTAAAGAGAGAGAGAGAGAGAGTCCAGCACATTTTATAATAATCCCTTCTGTAGTAGTAGTTGTTGTTGTTGTAGCAGTAGTAATAGTAGTTGCAGTAGCAGTAGTAGTAGCAGTAGTGTTTTTAGTTTTATTTTGCTACTACCAGACGATTTTTAAACAAAGGAAAGACTTTCTATAACTCAGGAATTTGATATAGTATTAATTATCGGTAACACCATTACTCTCTCTCTCTCTCTCTCTCTCTCTCTCTCTGTCTAACCCCTCCAGCTCGAAAAGTCTCTCTCAAGCTGAATAAAATCGTCTAGAAACAGCAGAAATAGACAGGAAATATACATCATCGGGCTGAAGGGGATAAAGGTACACACTGATAATAAAATCCACTAATAAAGCAAATATATCACGCTAATGGACTGATAAGAATAACTGTTGTTTCCTTTACTGATAAGGGGTCTACTACATGCCAGTATCACGTGACTAAGTTGTACCCTTAAGGTCAAGTAGATTATATGGTTGTGTCACGTAAGGACTGGGTTTTCCTTTCTCTCTCTCTCTCTCTCTCTCTCTCTCTCTCTCTCTCTCTCTCTCTCTCTCTCTCTCTCTCTCTCTCTCTCTTTCTCGCTCGCTCGCTCGCTCGCTCTCCTTTCTTTTGTCTCCTCAACATTTTCCTATCTCTATGATCTCTACCTACGCGTTCGTCTATCTGTCTATTTATAAGTCTACATATTTATCTTATCAAAATCTTCTAGCGATGATTTGAAGTCCTTAAATGTCACTATTATCTGTGGAAAACCCGGAAAAATTAACAAGGCGAATTGCACACTTATTTTTTGCTTTTTGTTACGATCCACAAAGAGAAAGAGAGAGAGAGAGAGAGAGAGAGAGGAATGACTGGGTTTGTGAATATTGATCAACATACATTCTTTACTTCTACACACACACACACACACACACACACACACACACACACACACACACACACACACACGAATGGAAGTCACCTAGTGTGTACTTAGGCACGCACACGTTTCCAGACAGACACGTGTAACCTTACTCTCTGTGACTCACACACACACACACACACACACACACACACACACACACACACACACACACACACACACACACACACACACACACGTCCAAGCTAAGCACTGAGTATTTTATTACGCACCCTCACACTTCGTCACACAGACACATGTCACCTTGCCTTTCTGGTGACACACACAGACATACGCACACGCACACATACACTAGCAACTTGATCCCTCCATGCGTGTGTACTCTCTCTCTCTCTCTCTCTCTCTCTCTCACACACACACACAAATAAAATAACCCCCAGCTCCTCTTAGCGAGTAAACCCAACGCCTGGAGCACTTAACCTTCATCCCGACTAGCGCATTAGACCACTACACCACCCAGACGAAGGGATGAATCATAAGTGTCCCTGGAGGCATGGTAACACTTCCTCCTTAGCGATTTAGTCCACACATGTAATTGCTGCTGTTGTTGTTATAATTCTAGCCTCATCTCTCTGTGAACCTAGTGAACCGAAGAAAATTTTTGGTCGCTCCCAGGGGTCTTTTGTTGATTTTTTTTATTACTGTCTGTGTTGTGATAATTTGGTGCATGTGCTGGTAATGACACTACATATGTGGCATGGTAGCTAATGGTAAGGTGTACTATGTCGAATAAATCACTTAAGAGGTGTCACGATGCCCCTTACCCCACTTGCAACACGGCCATAACACAACTACACGTCGATTTGTATTGCAGATCCCTAATTTTAGTCTGGTTGTTCAAAGACAGCAAGTTTGGAGGTTTGTTTTTACTAGTAACCAAGGAGACTCATCTAACTAAGATCTCTAACCACTTTCAGCTTAGTTGTTGTTCAAGGGTAGTTTGACTGGAGGACTGATTTTACTAGTAACTAAGGAGATTCATCTATCCGTAATCCCTAACCACGTTCAACTTAAAGGATGGCGAAGGGTACTTAGACTGGAAGACTGATTGTACTAGTAACCAAGGAGATTCATTTCTTCTTCTAAGGGTTACTGAGTCTCATGCAACCACGAATTAATATCAGCGACTTGTCCAATCCCGTCAGATGAAAGCAGGGCCGTATTGTGCAACGATATTGGCGCCAAGGACATGGTGTAAGAACTGAATGACTGGCTTACTACACGGGACTCCCTATGGATTTCGTCATGTCTCCTTCTCGGAACCCTAACACCTCCCCATTCACGATTTATTTTGCATATTACACATTAGCCCTCTCTTGGATACGATTTTTATTATTCTGATATCGATTTTGTTTCCATCAGTAACACAGAAAAGAATATGGAGATGGAATGTACTCGTGGGGTTTTGTGGGGAAGGCAAGAAGCGTACCGTCCTTCGCCAAACAGCATCTAGTCGGGAAGCTTATGGGTCCCCTGTTTAATTTATAATTTTATTTTTTTGACGTGTTTCCTAATTGTTGTTTTCCCTCCTCTCTCTCTCTCTCTCTCTCTCTCTCTCTCTCTCTCTCTCTCTCTCTCATTTTCTTCTAATTTTCATTATGTGCCGTTTTAATTCTTCTCCTTTTTTCCAAATTCCTCTTCCCTCTTTTTTCCCCAACCTTCCTCTGATACAAAATGGTCCAATCCCAGAGTTCATCAAGTGGGACAGCGAGAAAAATACCTCTAAACTCCTTTCTATCCCAGTTCTTTCTCGCCAATCCAATCTGCCTTCCCTCTTGTACTCTTTCTACCTGTCTATCTATCAGTCCATCCGTATGTCTGTCTATCTGTCTATCTAAGCTTCTCTCTAATCTCACATCTCTCTCTCCCGTCCAATCTGCCTTCCCTCCTGTAGGCGACTCTTTTTACCCTATCCCCTCTCCAATCACCCCTCCCGTACCATGACAACCTCTCTCTCTCTCTCTCTCTCTCTCTCTCTCAAGTCACCCTATTCTCCTTTCACTGTGATGACGGTTTTCCTATTTTTTTTCTTTATTTATCTCACCCCACTCGATGTGTGTGTGTGTGTGTGTGTGTGTGTGTGTGTGTGTGTGTGTGTGTGTGTGTGTGTGTGTGTGTGTGTGTGTGTGTGTGTGTGATCTGACCATATGGTGGGTGATTGACCAGGAGGGGCATTCAGGCCAGCAGAGAGAGAGAGAGAGAGAGAGAGAGAGAGAACAATGTCAGGAAATGAATATCAGAAGCAGGAGATTAAGTAACTGATCTGGACTAATAATAAACACAAAGTTAAACCCAGTCAGTAGGTTCAATGGGATTACTGAGAGAGAGAAAGAGAGCGAGGAAGAGAGCACTGCATCCATCACCTATAGGATCGATGAGAGAGAGAGAGAGAGAGAGAGAGAGAGAGAGGGGTACATAGAAACCAATATCCAGCTGAAGTAAACACACACACACACACACACACACACACACACACACACACACACACACACACACACACACACACACACACACAGAGCCAAAAAGTTCATTCACCAGTTTCTCATAGATGCACTAAACGAGAGAGGCAACGCATGACCCCCTCCCTTCTCTCGGGGCAACTGATCTGCATATGGGGACAGTAAGGTGTTATATAAGGCAGGTGGGCTACTATTTTCGTGTCGTATTCTCCACGACATAGGGTAGAATTCGTAGCACTTTTTCTTTGGCGATTTGATTTGCATAGTACTGTACATCTTCATATTCTCTTTTCTTTTATATATCTTTATTATTATTATTATTATTATTATTATTATTATTATTATTATTATTACCACCGACACTCCTGTGGATCTCACCAATTTTAACTCATGTCGTGTGGAAAGAGCAAGAATGAATTTTAAGACGCCGTCGTAATGAAGGGATCAGTATTTACTTCCTTCATTATTGCAGTTGTTTTCTTTTGTTATCGTTTTCATTTTTGCTTTTCATCTTGTGCTTTGGGGCTGAGAGAGATGGGGAAGCAACTGATGAAGGCTGTAAATCATTTCTCCATTCATCTTGGTTTTAATCCAGTAGTGACCGGGGTTCTTGTTTGCGGGATTTTGCTGGAAGGATACTCAGCGTACTACCCTCTGCCTATCAGCTCATAGTCACGAAACTCATAGGTCTGTACCCCGTTCCGTCCTATTTAAAAGACTGTGGGCATCAGTGGGCTGAGTAAAATTATTGTTTTAAAGATAACTGGACCGAGCTCAAAGGCCAACGAAAATACTCATACTTATACTAATACTAATACTAATAATATATAACAATAATAATAATAAAAGTTCACGGGTAACGATATTATTTTTAGGAAGCGGTCAAAAAATGCCACAAAAATTCACCTCTGGACAATGACTCTGAGGCCGCGGTCAGAACGTAAACACAGCGGCTGATGATGTGTTTGTATCCAAGTTTGATAGCCCGAGCATGTACCACGCTGAGGGAACTATATCGGTTTGAATATCTCCCTGTTTACGATGATACGGCTGTTGCTATCGGATATGATATCGGGCACATATTAGTGTTACTCGGAATATACTAAATGAACACTGGTCTGCCTATCGAGGAAGTTTAAATGTAAGCACAAGACATGATTATTAAAATTAGTACGCTGCATTCAAGTCTGTGTGAAAATGAAGGGTGTTGATGGAGAAGACTAAGACGGATAATTTTCTGACACTTCATATACAGTTCTTCACCACGATTCTGGCTTTGTGGTTAACCGAACAATATAACAAGTTCACCAATAATCTAAGTGGAGCTCTATTATGCAACACCATTTTTTAATTAACCTATGACGGTAGAAAAACTGCTTACAAAAACCACTTTAGAATAACTGCATTAAAAAATCTATGGACATCCCGGTATTTTAAGTATTTCAAGTCATTTACTAGACTACCATCTAATTCATATAAAGGAAGGAGAGGTATATGCGGAAGAAGAGGTGTATGAGGAAGAGAGGCATACAATATGAGTGAGGGTGTGTGCAGAAATGAATGGGGTGCGAGTTGGCAAAAGGGTAGCCTGATGCTGGAGGACGGAATAGCATGGATGTGATTCGTTTGTGACCATTCATCCCGGGATTAAGGTACTGGACTACTGATAATGTAGATTGATAGACAGATTAAGAAGAATGTTTGTCACTCGAAATGTTAACAGCAACAGGTAAACCTATGCGTAATTTTTGACCTCGTGTTGGGGCCAGGCTGTCCTCTCTCTGTTTATCTTTCCTATACACGTAAAGTAACCCTGTGCTTCTCTCTCTCACACACACACACACACACACACACACACACACACACACACACACACACACACACACACACACACACACACACACACACACACACACACACACACACACACACACACACACACACACACACACACATGCCACATTTCCGCCAACGTGACAAGCACACCTGGGCCCTTGAACTGGTCACGTTGTCCGCAAACATTATCGTAAGTTGTCCTGGTCGATAAATAGTGATGGAATGGTGTAGAGTGGCCTAAGTGGTCCTTGTACACACACACACACACACACACACACACACACACACACACACACACACACACACACACACACACACACACACACACACACACACACACACACACACACACACATCCATACCTACATAAATACCGTGCGCACATAATCCAATACATCGATACATACAGACAAACGGAAATACGTGCATCCATGAGCAAAAGTCCACAGACACTTTTCTGCCTGTTGTAGCAATGGAAGATATTACCTGAACTATCGTGTGTGTGTGTGTGTGTGTGTGTGTGTGTGTGTGTGTGTGTGAGAGAGAGAGAGAGAGAGAGAGAGAGAGAGAGAGAGAGAGTTGTGTGTGATGAGACGCCAATATCTGCTCCCCTGCCCTTTCTCCAGCCTTTTCCTTCACCTCCCTCTCGCTAGGGGGGATAAATGAACAAATAAATAAATAAATGAGTGATCGTGAACATACATATCTACTGTACTGTACACACACAAATAAATGAATAAATAAATGAGTGATCGTGAAAACACATACAAATCTACCGCACACACGCCAATTATCTATATACACACACATATACACACACACCACTTTCCAGTCTGTTTGCACTCGATATGTTGAGCTTGCAATGACAAACTCGAGATAAGGTATGTTGCAGATGGTGATTTTTAAACGAATTTTCCTCATTGCAGATGCTACGTAATTGTTAGTGTGATTTCAAGGCCAGTGACTTTCTTTTATGTAATATTTTCTTATGGGATGTAATCAGCTGTCACCGCCTGGGCACGTGTATGTATTGCGTATTTTATCCTGGATAACGGCAGACGATTTTATTCAGCTGAGAGAGAGAGAGAGAGAGAGAGAGAGAGAGAGAGAGAGAGAGAGAAAGAGAGAGAGAGAGACCACTCCTATCAGTTCCACAATGCCCCTTATATTTTATCCTTTATAATACCAGATAATTCCATCCAGCGTAGGAGAGATATGATAAAGAGAGTTTTGATAAAGAGAGTTTTTTCATAGGAACAATGTCCATCTCCCCTTGTAATTTCACGATGTCCATTATACTGTATTCTTTGCAGCGGCAGAGAATTTTAAATACCCTGGACGAGAACTATGGTAGTAATTATGCAGCATGAAAATGTGTGTGATAAATTGCCCGAAATTAATTATGTGTAGACCCAAGCAAAAAAAAAAAAAATGGTGCAGAGTACAGACACGCTCTCTCTCTCTCTCTCTCTCTCTCTCTCTCTCTGCCAGGTCAAAGGGGTACCTCAAATAAAGTGAACCTGACCTTCTCCACCACTATCACTACCGCCACTATCACCACCATCACCATCACAACCATCAGACTTATCACCACCACCGCTTTCATCACCACCACCACCAGTAGGCCCCTGTATGAAATGGATCACCTTTGAGGGTCAGGTGTGTGGGGTCAGGTGTGGAGACATGCGAGTGGGATTGCTTCAGGGCGATTACACACACACACACACACACACACACACACACACACACACACACACACACACACACACACACACACACACACACACACACACACGTATAAGTAAGTTGTGGATATACGTAACACTCATACACATACTTAAGCTTGCATACAGTAAAGATAAATCCACACACGCATGCTTAGTGTATACAGATGCATACAAGATAAACACCTATACATTTTTCCATACAACGATACATACATACATACATTCCGAAGTTGAGTAAAATAGTTTGTAAGGAAGACTATAATTAACTCATACGTCATCGTAGTCAAGAGGTTAATAATGACATAGATTGTGTCAGTAACAAACAAAAGGATATTGAAGATGCAACGTACAAAATTAATCGCTAAGGAAGAGGTGCTACAAAGCCTCCTATGCTGCCTTGATTACAGCAGTGTTTGTAGTAGAGAAAAAAAATACAAAATGATATAAAATTAGCTGTATATGTAGAGACAAGTATACCTTAGATATTTATTTTAAGGCAGCGAGGCGAGGAAGTGAAGAGGAGAGAGAGAGGAAGAGAGATAAAGAGAGAAAAAGAGAGGTAACTTGTTGAGTGTGTGGAGAGCGATTAAAGGAGAACTATCAGATGCTCTCTCTCTCTCTCTCTCTCTCTCTCTCTGATTTCTTACCATAGTTTCCTCTATTCCTACCACATTCCCTCCATTCCTACCACAGTTCCCTTCGTTCAAACCACAGCTTCCTCCATTCCCACCAGTTTACTTCATTCCTACCAAAATCTCTCCATTCCTACCACATTCCCTCCATTCTTACCACAGTCCCTCCATTCCCACCACATTCCATCCATTCCTACCACTGTTCTCTCCACTCCTACCAACGTCCTCTATAACCTTATTTCCTGTATACAGGTACTCTCTCCAACAGGCCACCTCTCTCTCTCTCTCTCTCTCTCTCTCTCTCTCTCTCTGTATGAATCGTTAGATTTTGGGGGTACTACTTGTCCTTGTAACTCCTCTTCATTGTTGCCTCCCTTCCTCTTTTCCTCGTCTCTCATCTCATCCTTCCGCTCCTGTTTTCTCCTTCATGTCGTCTCCCTCTTCGTCTTCCTCCTTGTCATCATCATCGTTATATCATCATCATTATCCTCCACCTCCTCCATCTCCTCCTACTCCTCTCCTCCTCCTCCTCCTCCTCCTCCTCCTCAATCGCTTCATTTCCTCCTCTTCCGCGTCCTCTGATTTGCCCTATATAGTTCGAAGACATGTTTTTGTTTTTGTTTTTATTTTTATTTTCACTCTTTCTCCAGCCAGACGAGTTTCTTCACCTTAAGGGAAACAGCTATACTTAGTTCATATTAACTTGGCTCAAAATTGCCATCTCTGCATCTTGAATATTGAGCTGCAACACGAGGACAGCACCTGAGGCTCGTATTGTCTCCCTAACACCTCTTCCTTAGCGATTTATTGTTGGATATGACTGGTTAATATTGCTTTGTATGTAAGTTATGCAGAGTGTTACATAAATCCTTCCATTATCGCCACACTCTGCATAAACGCAAAAGGATATTCACCAGCCACATCCAAAACTAAATTGCTAGGGAAGAGGTGTCACGGACAATTCTAGTATTCTATTCCAGTTAACGCCAGACGATTTTATTCAGCTGAGAGTGAGTCATACGAGCCCAGGAGAATTTAGTTACCCCTCTCCCTCTCTCTCTCTCTCTCTCTCTCTCTCCTAGTTTTTCAAAGGCCAAAAACATGACTAAGAAAAAAGAAAAAGAAAGAAAACAGAAAAGAAAAGGGGTTGTTGTTGTAAGGTGAGATTAATTAAGGTCTCCAAGCCCTAACCCTCTCTCTCTCTCTCTCTCTCTCTCTCTCTCTCTCTCTCGTTTCTCCATTTTTTGTATTTTTCGCCATTCCATTTTTATTATATTATTTATTATTGCGTGCTGTTATCTTCCTTCTGGCTTATGTCTACATTTTGAGCTATTAATCTGTGATTCATTCCCATTACATTATTTATTGACTATTTTTTTCTTCATTTTGCTTTATATTCTGTTCTCTCTTTCGGACAAATTCAGTTATTTTGTTCTCTCCTTCCCATTATTCAATTTAAAGTTATACTGTATACTGTTTTCACCTCCTGCCATTTTTGTGCTATTTGTTTCCTGGCTTTCCATTTTTCTTTTTCCTTTTTTCCCCTTTTCTATTATATATTGGTTTTTGAGACGTTTTTAAGTTTTCTCTTCCTGTTAACATACCATCAAACACGAACGCCCTTTCATCATATCCTTATTGATTCTTTGAAGTCCCTTTCCATTGACGTCACATCCTACGGGCAGTGTTTAGGAAAGCACGTACCACTAAATTATGTTCATACTGTCTGTGTTCTTTCCACGTAATCATTCTTTTGTTATTTTGATTTTCGTTTTTATTGTTAATCCTGAATTATATTTTTGCTGTTATTTTGTTTAGTTTCCATTTTTTCCTTGTCAGATTTCATTTTTCGTTTTCTGTAGGTAACTTTTCATTATTTATTTATTTTGAGTCACTTCAATTTTTGTTTTCTGTTGCTAGCCATACCATATTTATTATTATGAACCATACTCCATTGTTCCTTTTCTGTTGCTAGCTCTTCGTACAGGGAAATCTTATCATAACCTCTTTTGGCGATAAATATTTTTTTCTCGCTCTTTTCCTATGACATCATATCCTTCAGGCTGGGTCTTCTTGAGCACGTGATACCAAATTATTATCGAGTGCATTTAATTATCTTTATCTCGTCGTGTATTTTATTCTATATCTTTATCTAATTAAATTATCGACTATTTATTTTACAGGAATTCCTCACATTGAAATTTTACGCCTTAACTATGATAACATTTTTATACATGGACATTTTATCTGTCTGCCTGTCTCTTTCTGTCTGTATGTCTGTCTGTCTGTCTGCCTGTCTGTCTGTCTCTGTCTCTGTCTCTCTCTCTCTCTCTCTCTCTCTGCATTTTTCCCTCTTCCCCTCACCCCAACGTCCTCTTGATTAAATTTTTCCCACTTCCTCATCCCAACGTTCAATCATTCCCATCATTCCCCCTCCACACTTCCCCCATCCCTCATTTTCTCTCGGGATTCTTTCCCCTCTTCCCTCCCTCCACTATTTCCCCTCATCTCCCCTGATTACCATGAACAAAATTTCCCACTCATACATTATTACGTTCAGTATTTCCTCCTCCCTCAAACACCACAAATCCCCCCTCCCACATCCTCTCTGTGTGTGTGTGTGTGTGTGTGTGTGTGTGTGTGTGTGTGTGTGTGTGTGTGTGTGTGTGTGTGTGTGTGTGTGTGTGCAGAATGAAACAACACTTCGGTTCTGCATCCTTTCCACTGGACTCCTAAGTAACTAACATCATATTCTGGTCTTAATCTAATGTTACGGCTGAGAAATGAATGTGAAGAGATTGTAATTTTCGCCTAGTTCAAGTGAACAGAGTATATACTTGTCTTACTTTAATTTGGCCTAAAACTGCCATCTTTCCATCATGAATGCTGAGTTATAAGAAATGGTTAACAAAAGAATATTATGCTGCTCACGAAGAAGTGCTGTGGAAAAAAGAGTAGGGACAGAGTATTGTTTTTATTCCGCCAGGGAGCTACGAGAAATGAAGAGGAAGACAATTTTAGCCAAGTTAGAGTGAGAGGAGTATAGTGAGGGCAAACCCATCCATAGTCCCCTCCCTGTTCACCTCAAGCCACTCCCATTCCCCTGACCTCTCCTAATCTCAGCTCGACGTTAGTTTCATTACTCTGACCTCGGCCTGTCCTCCTTTGTCCGACCCCGCCGCGCCCTAAACACACTGTGCTTGTTAGAATGACGGTGCTACATGTATTTGCAAGGAAGTGTGAATTTTCGTGATAATTCTGTCGGCATCCATTTCTCACTCAACTATCTGGAAGTGAAATGGATGGTCAGAGAAGGCTGGGTTGTGGTGGTGGGGAAGTCTTTCTACTTTCCTATCACTGTCTCTATAATACTTACGTTTGATATAACCTATCCTATATCAAACAGCCGCAAAGGGACCATACATGTGCTGTTCTTTGGTTTTCCTTGTACTGTTTTGTAGCTCTTTGCAGCAGCGTTTGCGTAGGTCAACATTCTCACTATTGTTATTGTTAGAAAATATCACTATGGGCAGCCAGCTATTACAGATACTAGCAGGTAGACTGTGTTCCATTGCCCTTAAAAAAAAAAAAAAAAAAAGTGCGTTCATTTTCTTTCATGACCCTTGAACGGTCTTTATTTCTTGTTTCCCCCTTGTCCCATTTTATCGTTAGGGACCTGGATGGGACTTCGATTGTTGCGTGTAGTGTTCTAGGACTGAGACTTTAAGAACTGGTCGTCATTTATCTTATGTACCCCCGCGTGGTTAATAGGCGCTAATTTAAGTCTTTTTCTGATGTCATTTGGCATTTTAAGGCATATCAAGGATGGTTTGTGCCTCTGATTGCGCAATGAAGGGCTAAGTTTGGCCTGAGTATATTTAACGCCGAGTGGTCTACGGGTGGACTAATTTGGCACGGGGCCTCTACCTTGGTCAGCCAGAGATCGAGCCTAGAGAAGAACGTAGCTAATTCTCTATCTCTCTCTCTCTCTCTCTCTCTCTCTTTAAAAAGGTGAATTAGTATCAGAAATAGATATGTATGGTCGTATTATCCACATCAGTATTCATCCTGGTTTGGTTGTGAAATGTCATTTAATTTTACGAGTGAAATTAAAAGTTTAAGCCAACTATCTGAGACACATTTTCAGACTTAGAAAGTTTATGAATATTGCTCCATCGTGCTACATTCTCTTTAACACCTGCACTATGACCGTATTTTCGTCTGTTGAGGAAACTCCCTTACACCTCTTCCTAAGCGGTTTATTTTGCATATTACTCCTCACTATCCTCTTCCGTGTCATCTAAATCATTCAAATGCCACCATACTTAGCATACTGTAGATACACTAACCTGGCGAATCCAAAAATAAATCGCTAAGGAAAAAGATTAGGGAGCTTCCTTAACCCTCGAGAATATAGGCCAATGAGTATATCTGAATCTCTTCTACTCTACTAACATACTCAGCTTAGAAGACCCCCTAGTAATTATAAGGATAGTGGAGGGTTAGGTAGGCGGGGGAGAGCCTTCTACTTTGTTATCCGTGTCCTATTCTAGTAGTTTCATCACTCATTATCATTATTATTATTATTATTATTATTATTATTATTATTATTATGATTATTATTATTATTATTATTATCATCATCATCATCATCAAAGTCTTTCAGTTAGAGAAATCCATCTTAAGCTGAATAAAATAATCTAGAGGTATCATAACATATATATAGCATAATGTAGGCATAATATGTTATAACACAATACTATATGTAACTACGATATGCAACTATATAGCCATAGGTAACAATATGTAAAACAGGTAGTTATGTCTGAGTTCTCCAGGAAGGGACTACTACACATCTCCTTTACCTAGACGAATCAAGAATGCCAAACACCCCTGATCATGTGCCGGAAACGTGACCGACACACACACACACACACACACACACACACACACACACACACACACACACACACACACACACACACACACACACACACACACACACACACACACACACACACACACACGCACAAACGTACGCACACGAGCGCCCACACACTTTAGCCGGAAGTTAGAGGAGGATATAAGTCCGATATCACATGTAGGAAAGTTAGACAAGGAAAGAGCAGGAGAGATTCCCAGGGAGCGATAGGGAGGATGAGAGTGAGATTAAAGTAGGAGGACAGCAGCTAGCACAAACTGCTACTAACCATAGACTACATGGGTCACGCCAAGTTCTTAACTTTTATCCATATAAAACCCTATTTCATCATCCCATTCAAAATACGAAGAAGATAACGGAACAGAGAAGGCCTACACTGACATTTCCTGCAATGCCTCACCATTACTCTCTCCTGGTGTCTCTCCCATCGACGATACGACCAGATACCCTTCTCTATATGATTACACTCCTCGGCTACGTTCACTTACATTGGTGGCTAGCGGTAAAATACGTCCACTTACAATAAAATATAACATAAAACAGAGACAGCCTAAAAATAGAGATGACTTCCTCGAACTGAAGAGGTTAACTTGCAGGCTATTTCTATCAAGCATTTTATATCAAACATATTGGTTCTTATTTTCTTTTGCCCTCTCAGAACGATGACTTTTCATTCTTGCAGTTTGTAGACGATTTTATTCAGCTTAGAAGTTTTTTTTTTTTTTTTTTTTACTGGAGGGGTTAGATAGAAATTGATTAGCATTTTAAGCTGAGGGTTTAGATAATTACCTTGATTAAATTTTCGACCCAGTGGGTTACATAACTGCCCTGATTAAATTATGAGCAGAGGATTCTGATAATAGCCCTAATTAAATTTTCGATACAGAGGGGTTGAATAAATCGCCTTAATTAACTCTCAGAAATCACTCCTAGCTAAATAAAATCGTCTGTAGATAGAAAACTGAAATAAAGACCGCGGGATGAAGGGGTTAGGACACTGTTTTCTTCTTTTTTTTTTTTTTGTCAATACACGACAAATTAGAAAATGCCTCTCGTAATAAAAGGGTTAATGGGAGATATATGTAACCCCTTCAGTACGAGGTTTTCATAGATTTAAAACTGTTTGTCCGTAATCAAGGGGACCATTGGTGATAAAAGGTTAACTGCGGTGACGTAATGTGGACTGATACTGATAATGATGATAATGATGCGGATACAGTTAGCTATGAGAGAGAGAGAGAGAGAGAGAGAGAGAGAGAGAGAGAGAGAGAGATGATTATAATATGATAGGATGGAATAGTAGAAAAAAAAAAACTACTTGGGATTTATTTCGCCCGTTATTTTGTTTATTATTTCCAGACATATCAGCATATCTAAAGACCTCTCTCTCTCTCTCTCTCTCTCTCTCTCTCTCTCTCTCTCTGTAACAAATCGGTCGTAATCACATTACGTCTCACCAATTAAGTCATTCTTAGTTACCTCGAAAACTTCCATAATCAATTCTCTCTCTCTCTCTCTCTCTCTCTCTCTCTCTCTCTCTCTCTCTCTCTCTCTCTCTCTCTCACCTGCCTGCACCTGTACATACCTTCTTACACCTGGCTACTGCTCATTTCCCTCCTACACTCAAATTCTTTAGGTATGTCACACCCTTGTATATGCAGCGCCATCACTATATATTTTAAGTGCCTTGGTCTGTATGGTCAGTGTCATTGCCTTAGTCTGCATGGTCAGTGTCATCACCACATATATTTCATTATCGTCACCTCTTTGTTAATGCTGTCGGGTATATGTCTGTCTTCCTTATCAACATAAATTCTCATCAACCACCTCTGTCTGTCTCCCTTACCAATATATAATTTCGACACCAACATTTCTGTCTCCCTTAGTAACATATTTTCAGCAAACATTTATATATATATATATATATATATATATATATATATATATATATATATATACCGTATATACTTGACGCTCACGTCTTTCCAATCAGGTAACCATGACCCCTGATGTTGCATTGGTCATAATATTTTTCTGTCATTCAATCATTTAACCGCTTCAGGACGATGATATGCTCAGCTTAAGGAAAACCTCTTGTAGCGAAATATTTAAAGAAAACGAGAATAATAATGAAGTTGCGGTAATTATCATCTTCACTGTCTTTTTTTTTCCTATTTTTCTTTTTTTTCTTAGAGGGAACGATTCTGCGGCTTCTGGTCTTTGGTTCCTTCTTCTTTGCATAAAAAAAAGTACAGATAATTTTTTTCTGCTCGTAAATCCTCTTCAAAACAGAGGGATTGTATATAAGAGTAGCATATATAGCCCTCATTCACCCCCTTGGCTATTACGGCGCACTTCTAGTCTGACTAAACATCTGGTAGAGCAGCAGGAATAAAATTAATATGATGTTCCCAAACAGAAGACGTTAAATGAAAAAGACGTGACGATGCTGAAAGAAGGCAATTTTCATCATGCACCTGGTAACGAGAGCATGGGGAAAAGTAAAATAAAATTAATTCCGTGTCGACGGGGAGGGGGTCAGTTTCTCCATTGGAGGTTTTTCACAAGCTGAAAAGATTCGCAGAGTGGCAGAAAGAACCGAATTAGATCAAGACAGGAAGAACAGGATAACATAAAGATAGAAAGAACAAAATAAGATAAAGACTGGAAGAACAGGATAACATAAAGACAGAAAGAACAAAATAAGATAAAGATAGATACCATTTTAATCTGTGCACTAAGAAGAACAAAATAAGGTAAAGACAAGCGTCATTTTAATCCGTGCACTGACCTAGCTCCACACGTAGCTGCAGAAGGCGGCACAGAATACGTCCTACCCGTCCCAATAAAGATAAGAAGAAACGAACAAGATAAAGACAGGGAAAACAGAACAGGATAAAGATAGGAAGAGGCGAATAAGACAAAGATAGACGTCATTTTAACCCGTACACTCACCTGACTCCACACCTAGCTGCTGGAGGAGGCACAGAACACGTCCCGCCCCTGCCAGGCTCCTTCCACACCTGGCTCGCCCTCCCTACCTCTCTCTTTCTCTCTCTCTCTCTCTCCTTCCCGCCATCCTGCACGAAGAAAACGACGGGGTTTGTTTGGGGTCGGTAGAAAACGGCCGGGTTTTAGGACGCAGAAAATGGGTGTTTTGGTTGCCAGTGACACAGGGTGGAAAACAGGGCTTAAGGGATTTTTTTTTCTTTCTTTTTTTTTATGGGGGGGAGGGGTATGTGTATAGGTACGTGTGTGAGATGACGTGTTTTCTTCTTGTAATCTTGTTTTTTTGGTACTCTCAGGTGATTTTGTTGGGTATTGGAAACGTCTTTTGTCGAGACAGATTCAGAGTCTTATCTCCATTACCCCTTCATTAGAAGCATATTTCCATCCATCTATCCAACTGTGTATCTGTCTAACTATCTGTCTGTCTGTCTGTCGATCTGTCTATTTATTTATCTGTCTTACAAGGCGATTTTATTAATCTATGCCAAGGTAGAACAATTATTATGAAAAAGAAATAGCACGAGGACTTTTTGTTAACTTATTATTCTTGCTACCTCGCCATATTATTATTATTATTATTAATACTATTATTATTATTATTATTATTATTATTATTATTACTATTATTATTATTATTATTATTATTATTATTATTATTTAAGTTTGGAGGAAACTTCAGAAGGTACTCGTAAAATGAAGACTCGAAAATCCGCAAGCACAAGCCGACATGTGAAGGTTGATGTTTTGGGAGAGTTAAAACACACACACACACACACACACACACACACACACACACACACACACACACACACAGAAGCACCATCATATCCCAAGCAATCAGACATAGGAGTGATTTGTGACCCGTCTGACATCAAGGCCTCGGCTACTGTAAGAATCCTGTTTATCATCACAACCCACAGCTTCCAATAACAAACTTGGGCCCCACAAAAATATACCAAAACTCCATGAACCCTTTTGTTTTCCATGGATGATTTAATTTGGTTTATTCAGACGATTCACAAGACTATTTTGTTCAGCTGAGGGAAACAGTAGTAGTCAGGAGGTGAAATAATGCGTCGACTAATATTTGGAATATTTGAGTTTTCTTCATCTAAATAAAATAGTCTCCATTTAGCCTGAATAAAATAGCTAAGATGTCTTCATGGTAGTAGTAGTAGTAGTAGTAGTAGTGGTTGTTGTTGTTGTTGTTGTTGTTGTTGTTGTTGTAATGGCAGTAGAAGTAGTAGTAGTTTTAATGGTAGTAGAAATAGTAGTAGCAGCAGTAGTCTGTTGTTTTTGTTTTTATGGTACTGGTATTGTTGATGGTGGTAGTGGTGACGTGATACTGGTGGTGATGGTGGTGACGGTGATAGTGATGGTGGTGACGGTGTAGGTGTTGTGACTCCAGACTCATATGAACGTGAATCGTCGGACCGCAGGCTAAAGTTGCTCTCCTCCTGCAGTCCACCATCTTCCTTTCAGGGGTTAGGTAAGGGGATGAGGGACGTTTGCATAATCAGGTCCATAGCAGTGATAGGGTTAAATGAAAGGTTCACTAGTGTGACACGTGGAGGGACTGTTGACACCTGAAACAGTGCAAACAGTCTGAGTAATACACAGCCCAATGACCCCCCTGTGCAATACCAGTTTTCATGCAAGGGAATTTCTGGTCATTCTCTCTCTCTCTCTCTCTCTCTCTCTCTCTCTCTTGCCAGACACCCTAATCCTGCAAGAGGTGGCCACAAAAAATCGTCACCACTTCGCCCTCACCTGTTATAAGGGTACCCTCTTTCCAGCGCACACCCGCCTCTCTTAAATATCCCTCCACTTGTTCATCCTGTCTCATCCTCGGTCTCCCCATCCTCTAAAAATCCCCAAACCCAATGAACCCCCCCACCCCAGAAAAAAAAGAGCAGCCTGGCTCCTCTCCTCGGTCCATCCTCCTCCTTTTGAGGGATGAGGGAGCTGAGGGACATTTGTATAATCAGGCAGCTCCGTCACCTGGTCATACTGGGGCCATCACATGAAGGAGTCCCTCTCCATCACCATCCCTACACCCAGAAGGGGGTAATACATATGGTGATTGTTTATGTGTAGGTGTAGAGGTAGGTATGAGTGTACAGTAGGTGTGGATGTGGGTGTGAGTGTGGGTGTGGGTGTGGGGGTGAGTGGTTGGTTGACTGAGGTGACTGATGATGATGTGGGTAGAGCTAACTGGGAGGAGATGACTGGCATGGGTGTGGGTTGAATGTGGGTGTGGATGTGTATATGAGTGATTGGTTGACTCTGGTGACTGCTGAGGATCTGGGTGTAGCTGGAATAGGCATGGGGGATGACTGGTGTGACTGACACTGATGTGGATGTGAGTAGTTGGTGTACTGAGATGACTGGGGAGGATGTGGGTGGAGTAAATTGATATAGTTATGGGAAAGGATGACCGGTGTGGCTGTGTATGTGGGTGTGGATGGTTGGTGTGGATGTGGATGTGTGTGTGGCTGGTTGGGTAGGCGGGTGGGTAGCTGGATGGCTGGTGGGTATGGGTGGATGGTGTGGATGTGGGTGAGGGTGGAAGTAAAATAAGTATACCTGTGAGTGGGTGGGAGCTATAAGTGAGACTGGGTATTACTGGTATGGATATGGCTAGAGAAAACTGGCATAAATGTATGGGTATGACTGGGGAAGGTGTGGGTATGGCTAGGAATGTGGGTGTGGATGGGAATGTGGGTGAGGGTGGGGTGTGGGCAGGGATGTGGGTGTGGGTAAGGGTGTAAATGTGGATAAGGATATGAGCTGGGATGTGTATAGGGGTGGGGATGTGAGTGTGAGTGTAAGGCTTGTGTGGTGTGGGTAAGAGTGTGGAGGGGAGTGTGGGTGAGGGTCAGGGCAGTGGACACGTGAAAGCAGAGGCCCGTGACTACCGTGGTATGTTGTAACAGGCGCCATGTTTCATATCTTGTTTGATGCGGTTGAGAGAGAGAGAGAGAGAGAGAGAGAGAGAGAGAGAGAGAGAGAGAGAGAAACATGATGATGGCAGTGATGATATTACAGTGATCATGGATAAGAGCGTAGTTAAAATTTTCGCACGGGGAGGAGGGTGTCTGTACGTTCTATAGCATGTCTGCCAATGCGTTCTGGGGATGTCTATCTGTCTATCTATCTGTCTATAGCCAGATGCCTTACTCCCATGAATAAATCGCCTCCATGTCACCTTATTCACCATCAGTCTGCCCTTCGTTTAACCCACACCATCGCCTTTCATTTATGCCTCGCCACCCTACCCTCCACCTCGCCAATGGATGTGCTCCCCTGTAAAGTAACATGCATACCTGAAAACGTGCTCACCATTAACAGTGCTGAAAAAAATATACCTCAAACAGAGAATATATGGTTATGTAATACTAGGGAGAAAAATGCAATATATAATCGAATATTACCATGATGTTGCTTATGACATTCGATGCCATGTGACCCTATGACCCTCCCACCCTCTCCTATGCTACGGTACTGAATGTGATGATGATGATGATGATGATGATGATGATGATGATGATGATGATGATGATGATGATGACCATGACGACGACGACGATGATGATGATATGGTCAAAATTATAAATGCCCTCTTAAGTTACTAACCTTTTTCTCTTACCTAATGTCTAAGTAATGCAGCTCCTCTTTGCAGCATCCACGTAACGAGGAAATCATTGCACTCCAAATATCGTTCACCTTCCTGTTGGTATAGCCAATAACGCAAAGCCGTTGCAAAAATCAACTTACCCACTGGATCTATTGACAAAGAATTACTCTCACATTTCGTAAAGCTAGTACACGTGTTGCTGACGTGAAGAGCAGAGAGATTCAGCTTATCCAATACCCTGTTCAATTCGCTGACGTATTTTGTATTCTTTTTGCCGTCATACGATTTCACTTAAGACAGTAAACGTCCGTAGGTTGTACAGAGCTTTGTCAAGACAATATTTAATCTCCCCAGTTCGAAAATTCTCTCCCAAGCTTTTAAAATTGTCTGGAAATGTGAGAAAAAATACATCGTTGGCCTGAAGGGGTTACAAATAGGCGACAAAAAAAGTATTGTTCTATAGTGTTCCTATTAACCCGTTCTCGAATCAGGCATAGATTTTGCTTACCCAACGGTTTACTGCAACTCGGGACCTGTATGTAACATTGACTATTGTTGGTCGTGTTCTTGGGGAAGATATAGTCTTAGAAAAAAAAAAAAAGATTGCCTGCCTTAATGAAACCTAAATTACTAAATCACCAACCTATACCCCCACTACTGTACAACCATTAACCACAGAATGGTATTAGAATGACACTGACTCAAATACATAATAGTATAACATATAGCACTTGATGTGATAGGAAGCGTCAGGAGGAACACACTGAGGTGGTTTGGCCATGTGGAGAGGATGGAGGGTGTGAGACTGACGAGGAGAGTATATGTGAGTGAGGTGGAGGGGGAGAAAAGGAGGGGGAGGCCGAGGGTGAGATGGAGGGATCAAGACTATACACAAAGTCTATCATCCTTGGGAGGGGTGGGGTGGAGAGGTATATGAGAGAGGGGGGTGTGAGTTGGGAGCAGGGCAGTGAAATGGCGGGGGACAGGGCGACGTGGAGGCGACTTGTTTGTGGCCACCCTGAACGGGATTGAGGCATCTGGCAATAGATAGATAGATAGATAGACTTGCTTTAAACACATGGGCATTATAATGGTCTGGCACTGGCTATTGGAAAATTACTGTATGGATGTGTTAAAACATACTTGGTTATTTGAGAGCAGCCATGGAGTACTGTAAACACGATATCAAACAAATAGCATCTCTTGAATTAGTTGTGGTGAAATCAGTATATTCTACACTTATTTTTGCCAGCCCTTTGCCCTTTATAACGGTGTGACGTCCTTTCATCGCGTTCGTGCCATTACCAAACCATTTTATTCAACCATGGAAACGCCTCTCCCATTTTTTTAAGGCTGTTCTTACTCCCTTCTCGAGTCTAATTTTTATTTACAACTGGATAAAACTGTCGGCACTAGCAGGAATAAAAAGAAAACGACGTCGTCAGGTGAAAGAGTTAATATATCACCTGGATGTCCACCTGCGTACCCCTGAATATTACTGAAGTTAGTTGAAAACCCCCTTCTGCCAGCCTTCTTCAGCCTCTCTAACCCACAAAATAATATGCAAAACTCCAAACAGCACTAAACTGCGGGAGGGAATGTAAGGCGTGTTTTGTTTTGCTGAGGTTAGGCTGCGGTTAGATAATAGCTATGTTCGCCCCTGAGCTAGCCAGTGAGTCACATACGGGGGAGGGACAGGGGAGGATCCGGCTCCCCTCCAACACTCGCACACAAACATACACCCTCAGTCGTAGATAGCCAGCCGTGTGGAGTTCAGTACGAGCCTGAGTGTGTCGTACAGGAAGTAAGATGATGCTGTTGTGAATTGTTCCGCAGTGTGATACCGCCGAGTACGAACTACTAGTAGTGTGACTTCAACTGAACGACAACGAAGCGGTATATTATTTTTGTTTCTTATCACCAAGGTTTATACACTGCTCTACCCACACACACACACAGGTTTACCCTCACATAATCACTGCTCTCTCTCTCTCTCTCTCTCTCTCTCTCTCTCTCTTCTAGCATTCTGCCCTATTACGGGAGATATGACACACCTATCTACCTCTGAGTACAAACTCTCACTCCCCTCCTGTCCACCTCCCTAATTCAAGTCATTCAGTACATCAGTCTTCCATGCATGCAGCTGGTCAGCTCTGAAACGTCCCTCTTCCAGCCTCTCTGTCGCACTGGCTGTTTTTTCCGGTCTATGAAGTGCACTGTGTCGAGGCATCTTGACATTAACGTGTTTATGTAACTTTGCTATTATTTTTCTAGAAGAGAGATGCTTTGCAGGCCTTTTTTTTTTTTTAAGTATTATTATTTTATAGTGCGAGAAGCCAATACAAGTTGGAAAGCATCAGGTGGCTTTCACACACACACACACACACACACACACACACACACACACACGCACGCACGCACGCACGCACGCGCGCGCTTAATTTGTATCTATCTAGCTTGCTAGCTTTAGTTTTTTTTTACCGGTTTGTGCTTATCATCCTTAAAAAGGTTCATTCTGTTGGAATCAAGTAGATAACCACTCCTATCAAGCCTGAATTTGAGGGATTCCCCCAAGTTTTTACTCTATCTAACTATCTATCTATCTATCTATCTATATATATATATATATATATATATATATATATATATATATATATATATATATATGAGAGTGAATTTGTGTAACCAGTTATTTCATGAAATCCCTAGTCAAATCGTGAAATGAGTGTGAATTGGGATGGATTAATTTAGGCTAGGTTAATTCTGGCCGCAGTTACGTTAGGCTGGGATAATCTTGGTTAAGCTTAGGTTAAGTTAAACTAGGTTAGTTAGGTTAATTTAAAGGAACGCTAAATGATGTTAAGCGTCCATCTAAATTAACCTAACCTGACTAACCAAGCTTAACCTAACCTAAGCTTAACCTTGATTATCCCACCCTAACCTAACCGCAGCATAGATTAACCTAGCCTAAATTAAACCATCCCAATTTGCATTCATTTCACGATTTGACTAGGGATTTCATGAAATCACTGGTTAGACAAATTCACTGTAATATATATATATATATATATATATATATATATATATATATATATATATATATATATATATATTCCCATCACTAACAAATGCAACATTGACCAGTTTTTTTACATACCGTTTGCCAGCATTTGCACTTAGGTGGCAGACTGTGAGGGGAAAAAAAGTTTCAGGAAACTGCGAGATGCAATTAAGGAGGCTACGGAGATATTCCAGGAAAGGAGCGAGTCACCCCCTTTGACGTCACTCCCTTAGATAGAACCGCCCACAGCTGGTTACTCTCTCTTGACCGAAAACTGCTAACCTTCTAGGTGGAAGGCTGAGCTGTTGTTATGAGATGGATTGTAATATATGTTCCTAGTCATGGGAAAAATGTGAATGGTGTATGGAAGTAGTGTTATCCTATTCTGCCATCAAATAACATTTCATTTATTCTTATGGGTTCCGATCACATTACCTCCACCACCAGTCGTTTTTGGGAGGGTATACCTTTAGTCCAGTGCACATCGTTACATGCATTTATTTGTCTACATTTTCTTACATATAAAATACCTGAATGAGTGTTTCTGTCTTGTCTGCGGATCCCGATTGTCTGCCTTCCATGATCCCATAAGTCTCGGGTTGTTAGCGAAAACAGACTTCTAGATGCAGTTTAAACTTGCTCTTGGTTAGTGTTAGAAAGTATTTAAGCACAAACTTTTCTGGATAGTCGCTTAAAATAAAATAACGTTGCTAAAACAATTGAAGAACCATAAAACTAGGCATATCCAGAGCGAGGTACAAAACGCTAACATGGCAACTACCCTGAGGCCTTCATAACACAAAAGTTACCAAGTTAGCTCTTTTAGCGCAACTTCATTCACAGCAATCTAGCAGCATATTTTGACGTTGTGAAGCGTAAATAAGTCGAAATATTGGACCTTTTAATGGTTATTTTTGTGATATATCCATGTCTTAACATTTTTTATTCGACATTGTGGGGGTTCATTGTATCTTGTATTATAACATTTTACAGAACAAGTTTAGCGTTAATTTTAGCAGCCTGGCAACTCTGCAGGTTCGCCATCTTGACTCCGACTATCACTAAGGAAGCAGTCTTTCCTTCCAAACATTTGCTTCCTCTAACGTACAGGAATAGGCATCTCTCCAAAAGTTGCTGCGTCGTGTCAGTGTAAAGGTAAACCGTTTGTTTATCAGAGTATTGACGTTGTTGAAGGTGAGTGAAGAGTAGATAAGCCACACCCGCTTCTGCGCCGTAAGGTAGTGGTGCTGCCATGTTGACCTTATAGGTATATTATGCACTCCGAATCCTCTGTGACGCTGATACGTATCGGTTGTGGTGTCTCGGGGTACTGGGATTGACGTGATTGGACGAGAGGTCAGTTTGGGTCCTGTGGATATTTAAAGAATCAAGAAATCCGAGCTCAGTTTTTGCTTGACCCCGTGGAAACTATCGTAACCTAAATGGGAATGAATGCTGGGAAAGTGTTTGGGAATCATATCTTAAGAACTATTGGCAAATTTTAAGCTGGAGAGTTCCAGTATTTGGAAATTAATTTTGTATAAACCGCAGAGATTCAGCCTATTCCTACCATAAGACAAATGCACGGAAGAAAATATGAAGTAATTTGTTTCCCTTGTTTTTAATAAAATACACAATTTTCCTCTTTGCGGGATCAAGAAGATTTGTCTGTTCTCGTGCATTTGTGCCTGAGTTGAACATTGTACAATATGTCATGGTAAAAATGGAATATTCCAAATAACTTGGGTTCCAGTGACTAACGATTAAGATCGTCTGGCATTAGCTAGAATAGAATACCTTTAGGCTGCTAAAGTTGTCCAGATCATTAGAAGGTAATACTGATTGCATTATGTTTCCCAACTGAATTGATTGGAAGTTAATGCCAGAGATGTCCCGTGTAAGAGTACAGGTAATACGGTAATGTGTTTCGCAGTATCTACCGTTTCTCTTCATATGGTATCAGCATATGCGATTTTCCCTTAACATCAGTACAGTACAGGTGTATAGCCAATACCGGTATTCCTTGTACCATTGTAAGTATTAAGGACAAACTAGATTCTCATTCCACAGCAATAACTTTCTTTTGTGTTGTATATCAGGGTTGTATGCTATTGTTAACCATATCATTCCTGTGATATTAATAGTTTATTCCTACAACCACCAGTCACTGGTATTATTATTATTAATGTAAAGTATTTTTTAATTTTTAGCTTTAGAAAGAGCTGGTGTTGAAAGAGTTAGAAATGAGCTCCATTAGGCTACCTGTATTGTAGTGAGAAATCTTACATGGTTAAGTTGAATACAATCTTGAGAGGACAAGAATATAATAGCTCAAAATTGTACCTGGTACTACAGATGAAGGGGATATAATATACCGGTACAAAGTTTAGGCTAAACTGATTTGATTTTAGTCTCATCAGAATTTATATACTGTATTCCTCTATTGAAAATTGATATGAAATATTTTCATTTCAGGTGACAGCTGGTGAATGATGAGCTTTACAGTAAGCTTCAGCTTATGAAATCAACATTATCCAGTCCAGTTACTTTAAGGAGTTCAAACTTGCTTATAGTTTCTTGTCTACACCCTCCTAAAGTTAATGAAAAATAGCAGAATGGGTGATGCAACCCCAGATAAAGGCATGCTATGTGAGGAGCAGTACAGAGTTGCTACATATGGAAACCAAAATTTTCCTGTGGATAAAGTTGCCCTGGCAAAGTCAGGTTTCTATTACACTCAGAAAGGTAGTGTGGTGAAGTGCTTCAAGTGTGATTTAGAAATTGATGCAGCCAAGTCCACTTCTGCAGACATTGATAGGTGCCACAAAGAGCAAATTCCTAAGTGCAACTTTGCCGCTGAAAGTTCTGTTCAACCATCTCGATCAAAAAAGTTTGCCTCCTATGACAGTCTTAGATTTGAGAAAGAACGACTAGAAACTTTCATTGACTGGCCAGTGTCATGGCTGAGCCCTGCAGACTTGGCCCGTGATGGTTTTTATTACTTGAGAACAGCAGACCACTGTGCGTGTGTGTTTTGCCGAGGGATTGTTGGAGCGTGGGAGAAGGGGGACACACCAAGAGGGGAGCATCAGCGACATTTTCCCCACTGTCCCTTTGTAACAGGCCAAGCTGTGGGCAACATACCACTGGAGCAAAGTCAGATTATCTCTCGGATTTCTCCTAGCAGATCACCCACAGCATTCCCAGGTGTTGATGTCTGTGGTACTGGCTCTCGTCACATGCCTGGTTCCTACTCTGAGAAATGTGAGTGCTGTAATTCTTTTTACTGCACTGGTCTTGCAGTCTCTTAACCAAGCACACTAGTGTCTGGTGAGTTCAGACCAGTGGATTATGCCCATGATATTTACAACTGAATTTGCTGGCCATCCCCATTTTTTCCCCCGTTTGAGTGTTGAATTTAAGGTTTCCTTGTATACAGTATAATGGGTCAGGGTCGCTAAGAATGAATCCATTGTAAGCTAGCACATCTAGCTCCATTGATATTAGTCTGCAGGAAGTCGTCATCATCCAGGGATATTGAAAATCTTGCAGACTTTTTCTTTCTTTTTTTTTTCCAAATAATTGACACTGGAAATTGAACTAAGCTAGCAGATCAGAGTTTGCAGTCAAGTTTAATGTAGCTACTTGCTCTCAATACATTTTGGACGATAGCAATAAAGAACAGAAAAAAATAGGGGTGCCATTTGTAGGTTATTCTTGGTAGCTGTGGCACTTTCAATTTTCTTCAATTAGGAAAGCTGTATTGGCCTAGTATTGTAATGGTTAATGAAGGTATATAACTCCTCCAGGCTGAAAACTCTCCTAAACCAGGCTGAAAACTCTCCTAAACTAAATAAGAATGAAGTATGTAACCAAACAAAAGTGTTTAATCCCACCAAAACAACAGTGATTAATCCATTCTTGCAGCTGCCAGATTTAATCTGTCTTAGTAAGAGATCTCTTGTAGTGGAGTGCTTCCTTCAGCTGAACAATACCGGTACAGGTATTTGTAGTTAACTTCAGAGCAATATCCTATAAATTTTCTATGTTTCATAACAAGCAGCGACACTGTATACATTTAAGTTCAGAACAGAATCTTCTTTCAGCTGGACCACCGAGCAAGAATTGCAAGAACTATGAGAGCATGGGTTTACCTCAGCACACTGGACCAAAGCGACGGGACTACCTTACCTATGAAAGTCGTTTGGCAAGCTTTGTCAGATGGCCAGACCTAGTTAAGCAGAAGCCTACTGAATTGGCTGAAGCTGGATTTTTCTACTGTGGTATGTTTTTGCATATACAGTCCACTCCTATATACTATACACGGGTTCACATTTGCGGATTTTTCTGGGAAATTATTGCAAGATGTCTCCTGCTTTCCCCACAGCATCAGCTGTTCCTAGTGGTTCATAAGTGATTTTTTTTTTTTTTTTTTTTTTTTTTGCATGCTTTCTTTGAGAAATACTGCTCTCTACAGTTAAATTGCAGTTACCCTATATTGGTATGTGCTGTTCAGCACACAGCAAACTCTTATAGTCATCATTGCATAGTGAGTATAATAGACTGTATCCAGAAGGACTTGTGTATCATTCTGTACTGTCTTAGGAAGTAGCTATTAATGGGTCATAAAATGCATATACAGGTGTTACAGTGGGTCTTTAGATAATAGGAATAGCTAAAACACTTGAAATCAGTACAGTAACTTCTCTGACAGGTTTGGATTATTCATGAATTTCATAATTCACGGGGTGTTCTGATACATAACCGCCGCGAATAGTGGGACCTGACTGCACTGTACAGTATATACCATTATATATATATATATATATATATATATATATTATACCGGTACATATAAAGTATATACAGTACAGTATATACCAGATTATATGGTACAGTACGGTATATAATAAATTTGAAACTCTACTCATAAATTGAATCCTACTTAAATTGTGTACATAGTATGGTATGAAGCCATTTCCGAGACTTACAAATTGATCTCATAGTTAGCTTTAAGCATGGTACTCTTTGCTACAGGTAAAATTCAGTTAGTTACCAGAGGGGTTAAATTTAAAATCATAGTCAGTGAATTATTTGTTGCTGTTATTTTAAGGGATGGAGTGTGTCATGTGTGAAATCATGGGTATAACCTCCGTAGGTAGGCTTAATGAGTGAGCAGAATGGCGTGCTCTGGAGTGAACAGCCTGTTTATAACAGTAGGAGAACTAAAGTACTGTACTTGCAATCTGAGAAGGAAAAACAGTGGCTTATTATTTAGCTAACCACCAGGATTGCTGTAAATGTGATTGTGGAAAGTATGATATATTTATCATAGGCCTGAGTGACCACGTGCGATGTTTCCACTGTGGTAATGGACTGCGAAACTGGGAGACTGACGATGAGCCATGGAAGGAGCATGCACGGTGGTATCCTGATTGCAACTTTGTCTTGCTGAAGAAAGGCCAAGAATTTATTGACCAGGTAAGTGTATTATATTTTATAATTATAGTTGTGGTTTATTTTTTAGGCATTTTAGCCCTTAAAGAATGGGTAAGAACATTCTTTATAAAAAGCAAACTTGTCAGCCAAGTGCCAAGATTTTCCTTCTTTCTTGTGGTGTACAAAAAATGTAAATATTTACTGTCTTAGCCAGTTTCACTCAGTAT
Source organism: Coenobita brevimanus (assembly GCF_032717465.1). Lineage (NCBI taxonomy): Eukaryota > Metazoa > Arthropoda > Malacostraca > Decapoda > Coenobitidae > Coenobita > Coenobita brevimanus. The sequence goes on along the minus strand of NC_137027.1, from coordinate 9,039,152 downwards.
GAAAGAGAACATCATGAAGTTTTCAGTAGGCTTTGTGTAAGGTCCTTTTTATTGTAGCTAATGGAAGTAGCTAAGTTACTGGTGTAGGACTAACATCTAGATGTGGGGAAAAAAAGGTGTTTGTTGCAGGCAGACACACATACTGTATATATCTTGAATGTCAGACATGAGCAAACTTGCTGCTATAGTGCATTCATTTGGGGTCAGCTTCATGATATACTGGTAATTATTTAAAATAATTTATAGCTCAAAAAATATGGAGCTGGTAGAATTAGGGATGCTTACAATATGTATGATTTTTTTTTTTTTTTTTTTTTAACCCAGTTATAAGTATTTCTGCTTCAGAGATTGTCACTAAGCTTAACTGTTTGACAGCAGATATGACGTTGTTAAGAAGCGTAGACAGGGTTTATTAATAGTGTATTTGCCCTGTGGTAACAGTTTCCACCGACTAGGATGAACTGTTAATAAGAAAGAAAAAAAAAAAATGGATGAAAGCAGTGAGGATGTCATTGGGGTGGATTTTGAAGAGGTAGATTGGTGAATGAATTGAGTACTGTGTTGATGGCTGCACCAACATAGTCAGTATGTCTTTACAATTTTTTGATGTGACTATCTTTTTTCAAATGATGGAAATATGAGTAGGATTATGAATACATAATTTAAATATTTTTCTTGCAGGTCCGACGTGAACGACCTCCGTATCTCCGCTCTCAGCCAGCAGCCAAGCCTAGTGTTGGTAGCGGTGCAAGTTCTTCAGCCAAGCCAACTATTGGTGATAGTGAATTAGATCCACTAATGGAACTTGATATCATAAAAGCAGTATTGGTAATGGGCTTTCCTCGTGAGAAGGTGCGAGCTGCCTTGCGTCGTAAGCTGGAGCAGACAGGGATGCCATTCTTCAGTCTAGAGCCATGTATTGAAGCTGTTCTTCAGTACATGGAAGAGGAGACCAGACAGACATTAAATGAGAGGTCAAGCCAAGAAATTGAAAATGAAGCAGCTGGAGAGCAGGCAGCCAAAATGGCAGCCCTGCAACCAGGAAGTCGGCTGACAGCAAGGACGTCAGAAACCACGAGCTCACACTCAAGTGGACATCGTTCTCTGTCACCCCAGCCCTCTACTTCATCAGCTGGATCAGATAGTCAAGTATCCACTTCATCTGCTGGATCAGGTAGTCCCACATCTGTTGGCATTCATCCTGAGACCACCCCAGTCAGCTCCGTAGCATCTCCTGCACATTCTACGCCTTCTGAACCATCGATCTTAACCAGCCTTTCCCCATCAGTATCATCAGGGTCGTCTTCCTCTGTTTCTTCATTGTCCTCTCTCCGATCGCCTCAGAGCATAACGGCCATGCCAGTAGGAATCTCTACTACTAGTATTTCCTCCCACCATGAACCAATGGATGTTGATGAACCTGTAGGTCGGGTTAGAGGAAGAGTTACTGAATCCATTGATGTCGTCAATCGAGCCAATGAAGCTATTACTCAAGCCAATCAAGTTATGGGCATGGCAGAGAGAGCTTTAAAACCTCCTCCATCAGATCCACCATCCCTGGAAACAATAGAGAATAAGATTGAAGGACCTGATGAAAATGAGAATGAGGGGACTAATTCTTCCACGTCTAAGATCAAGAAAGCACCCTGTGCTATGTCCAGTCAGTCATGTAAGTATTTTTGCTCTGTCACTAATTGTAAAATGTGCCAGCAGTAGATTCAGGCACCCATTATCCAACGAACATGATGTAGGTGACAACACTGATTGGGAGCCAAGTGGTTTCCTGAAACTCAGGAAACCATTCATGATGTTGAGTGGTTAACTTTAACTACCATATAGATGCATGAAGATCTTACCAACTAAGGTTCGTTAGCTGTATGTGGCCCTAAAGTATGTAAATCCTAGAGGTGGTTTGTATTAATTGCTTGCAAATTTCATAAAGGGGTGAGCAACTGGTCACCCTCCTTGAAATTTCTGGACTGAGCAATGTAGCCCAGGACTCCATTGCTCCTGATGGGGAAATGAAGGGTTGGATGGACCAGTGAGTTTATTTTAGCGAGGCATGTATGTATGTACAGTCAAAATTGTACTGATGCACACATTTCCCAGACCATTCTGACAGTGTTGATAATAGCTTTTGCAAAATTCCAAATAATTCCACTATTATCATACAAGCATTCAAATGGTAACTGATTAGTCACCTCAGAACATTACCAGCCATACTGATCAGTAGGATATAATCTTGCACAATAGTTTTTTTTTTTTATCAATTATGCATTAATTTAAGCACCCATAGTACTTTTTTTTTTTTTTTTTTTTTTTTTTTTTTTTTTTTAAAGATTGGTCTGTTTAAGTGGATTAAGTTATTTTCAGATTGAATGAGGTAAGGGGAAGGAGGTTTGGGTGATGATAATGATTGAGTAAACAAAGTTTATTTTTGAAGTAGGTTGCTTGTGACTCCAGTTATGTAATCCTCCCAGGTTTCCTTACTTATTGTTGTTGTGGAGGGGCTTCGGAGGTGATGACTGGGGCCTTATGTTGGGGGGAGTCATAGCAGTGTGCCTTAATGAACTCTGCAGGGTGTGGAAGTTTGGTTGTTAGATGGGTGCCACACGTGCGCTTTTGCTCCGTTCTGCCCTCTTCCCTCTCCATTGATCCCCGTCACTTCCTAGGCTAATTTTGCAAGGCTTTTCTACTGTTGCTTCTTTCCATTTCTCCTATCCTCTTTGTTCTGTCTTTTGCCTTAAATAGAGTGGAATTTTCCACATTCATCTAAATTCTCATCAGTGACCCTTAGCATTTTGCACTTGGAGGGATTAGGGTGTGCCCATGGGCTACTGGTCTGGCCAGTTGTGGGGATCTCGGTGGTTTGGCACCACCCCAGTGTGGATCTCTGCAGAGGCAGAACTGCAGCTAAGCTGCAGCATTCAGATCTGGGGGCACTGTTGCTATGAGGTAGGACTCTCGTCCAATAGCCAGTGGCCCATCATTTTGGTGGGAGACTATGCTAGTTTGCTATCCCTTCTTGGGTAGGGTAGGGAGTGTATGCTTGGAGCTTGGTCCTGACGGGCCGTTGACCGGGCCTTTAGACTCAGGGTTCCACCCACACGGTCCGTTCATATCAGCAGTCATGTTGAGCCTTTTTCCTTCCCATGCAAATTATGGAAATTGTTTCTGGCTCCCCCTCCCCCAGTTCTGCTTTATATATATATATATATATATATATATACACACACACACACACACACACACACACACACACACACACACACACACACACAACAATGGGGACCAAGGCTTCTTCCTGATACTTTTGTGGCTCTTTTTACTATTTCTCAACCTGCTACATACTGCTTCACTTCACCAGCTCTTGCCTTATGGTCCCTTACATCTACAACTCTGCTCACCTGTTCATCATGTATAGTAACTTTTAAACCTTATTAGCCTCCTCCCCCTCCTCTATCTACATGTCCTATATATTTGGATTCCTCATCCCATCCTCATACTGCTTCCTGTCTCACCAACCCTGTCTTGACCACCTCTTTTTGGGGACTCCAGACCTTGTCTCAGTATTTTAACATCACCTCTCAAACAGGTGACCTCAAGCTTCACCTCACATTTTTACTACAAGTAGGCTTGAATATTACATTCTTTACTATACTGCAGCCTTCTCTTTACTTTTATAACATCCCTCTTCCCTACCACTCCTCTACCACTTTTCTTGGCCTCTCATTTGACTCTTGGAAAAGGGACTATATAGAGTGTTTTGCAGATTGGATAGAGTAAGAAACAGTTTGTGAACCTTTGGAGTAAGGAAGTTTGTTGATATTAGGGTAGGTGTGCATTGGTAGTATGGTAATTTGGATAGAATGGTTTTAGATGGATGGTGAAATGGGCAAATGTAAGTTTCGCTGTGGGAGATGTGTTGAGCCAAGAAAAGGGTGGATTAATATGATAAATGAGCATAAGTGAGATATGGAAGTTTATGAGGATGGCATTGGAGATAGCTGTTGCATTGATTAGATGAATTGTAAACAGAGGAACACATGACAAGGGCTTGATACCTCCCTTCTCCCTTCCCCCCCCCCCCCTTTTTTTTTTTTTTATCATCTTTGTAGTTGACTGACTAAGTAGCAGATGTATATGCAGCACATCTCTAAAGAAATAGTGCACAGGAAGAAAATATGTGGAGATGGTTAGGCATATGAGATGCAGATAGGATTCTGGGGACTTGAATGATGTCAGTGATTCTCTGTTTCATTTAATGGGTAATACTGGTGAGTTGCCCATTTTTTGTACTTTTCATTCCTTGATTCTGGATCCTGCCTCACTTCATCTAGGTGGAAAAAAGCTTCAGGGTGAATATGATAATTCCAATGTATATTCCTGACTTTTTTCTTTTTTTCTTTTCAGCTCGAGAATTGGTTGAGGAACTGGAAAAACTGCGTGAGAGCCGGATGTGCAAGGTTTGTATGGATGCAGAGATGGATGTGGTGTTCCTGCCATGTGCCCACATGGTGACTTGTGCTTCCTGTGCCCTGGCCATGGCTCAGTGCCCTATATGCAGAGATGATATCAAGTTCACTATCAAGCCTATTCTTTCCTGAATATCATGAGTGCTTGATGTATGGAGTGCCTTCCTGCCATTTAGCTGCCGTATTTATACTGCAGTAGCTTAGGCACCTTTGCTAAGGGGGAAATGGAAACAAGCATTCCGAGGTTTTTGCTAGCCTCTTGCTTTTCCTGCACACGCTCTGTATGTCTTGCTGGCTGTTGTCCGCTGTTGCACTCCCTTATCCACTTATAAAAAGCTGGTGCCTATTTTAGAGGTCAACCTACATTCTGTATGTTAATTGGAACCTCACCAATCTTATTATTTGGTATTGTAGCAACCTTACGTTGGCAGGAAACTGAGGGTGCAAAAACTTAACATATAGGTTATTAGAGTATGAAACTCTATAACAGTCTGGTTATGAAATGGATTATTGGCAAGTAAATGAAATATTGTTGCAGCAAAATTTTTTTGTCATAGATAACATGTTGATCACTCGAACTGAAAACTGAGATGCAGTTGGCAGAGTTGATATTAAAAAGTACAGACCCCCCCCCCCTTTCCCTTTTTTTTATGTGATGGTGTCGCATGATGATGATTGTCGCATCATCGTAAGCAAAAAATATTAACAGGTAGCAGTGTAGTATTGCAGATGAGTACAGTGTTTACAATTATCTGGAAGTTGAAGAAAGTGATGAGAACTGCCTTGTATCCATTAACTTACCCAATCTTCTCTTTGATGGCTGTGCTGTGTATGAATAGAGGTTTGAATGTAGTGGTTTTTCCTTGATTTTTACATACATGAGGTGTTCCATTTGTTTTACCAAATTTGTCTTATTTTATGGTGAAAATTTAGTATGAAACAGTGTTAAGGAAAACATAACATTCTGATAGTTTCATTGTAATGCTGATAGAAAAGTATGACGATAATGGCCAAGTTAGGCCCACATGTAGATTAGGTCTATGGGTCATGCTGAATGCCAGTGTGTTTCATGATAAGCTGCCCACTGTGAATAGGTATTTATCTATATGCACTGTTATACTCAGGCATTTGTGTTGTACATAATAAAAATTGAGAGTATGACAGGCCTACATGTGTATATAGCTATCACTTGACACTGAAGATTTTTGAAGCAGTATGCATATTTAGTTATAGTGTAGTCTTAAGGCCAATAAGGAAATAATGAATGGTAGTTGTGGGTGCAAACTGTTGTCCCTGAAATCTGTGAGAATCTGCCCTCCTTCCCAGTCCCCTCAGTTCAGAATCATTACAAGCATTGTTGTTGGAAACATTACCAGTAGGCTTGAGAACCACCAGCTGTGGCATTCCATTTGTGATGCAGTCAAGTACAGTACTGTAACAGTAATTCTTGTTAAAAAGTATTTGGTGTTCCTTTTTTATGTTGCAGTAAGTCAGCAGTAAATTGATAGCACTCGGTGTAGTGCTGCTCTCGGGTGACTGCCCTTTCCTTTCTTCCTGCCTTCTTTCCTGTCATCCTCTTCTGTCTTTCCTTCCTTCGTTACTTCCTCCTCCATATGTCTACGGGTGACTACACTCCAGCTTCGTTTTTTTTTTTTTTTTTTTTTTTTTTTTTTTTCCCCTATGGGTGACTACACTGAATGACAAGCCAAATAGTTTCCTTTACACCAGGAAATCATTTACTACAGAACCATATAACTAAATTATGGTGCTGATGCTTTACTGAGTACATTAAGGCACTCCAGTCAGATTGAGCCTGTACAGGTGTATATCCAAGGGGTGGTTGGGGTTTATTGCTCGCGTAATGTCACTCAGTGATGCGTAAGGCTGGTCGCTCATCTTAATTGTCAGAACCGCTTTGTCTAGCCCCGGGCTTTTACACTTTTCATGGGGCAACAGGATTAGCTGATGATGAATAAATTTCCATTGATATCTTTTGATCTGTTAGTTTCCTCACCAGTTACTAAACCAGTTGCCAGGGGAAAGTAATACTTTTGAACATCTATGACTTATAAGGACTGCCTTTGCAACTGCTGGGAAGCTGTAAAGCTGAAGGCTTATATGTCGAGAAATATGTACAGTATTTATGAATCATATGTATATACAGTATATATCAAAGATAATAATTGACCCACATGGTATTTTGGGAGATGTGTGGCTCATTTCACTGGGTATGCTGTTGCCGTTATCCCACTTGTACTTTTTCTTTGTTTCTGGATCCTACCTCAGGATGTTTGTTTTGACTGGTGCAGTATAAAACAAACACCCAAGTTGATGTTGTATGTGATCAAGCTTTGTTTATCAAACTAAATACACTCTGTGTATATTTGTTTTTGCATGCATTATGTGAGACTAAATTTGGAGTTGGGAGGGAGCATGAATGTGTCATTAATAGTGGTTTGATATGTATATGAGTATGTGGTAAAACCCACTGCCGGTTGAGGTTGGGAAATTGAAGAAAAAAAAAAAAATGATGGAAATAAAAGGTACACCAACTGGATGAAGCAAGTATTGAGATGGATGGATGGATTTTGTTTGTGTGTGTGTGTGTATGTGCATGCGTGCGTCTTAATCTCTCATGGCACAGATATTGTGAGAAAGTTTAATAAAACATTGTGTGGAAGACCTATTTTGCCTATGGGGTGGATCCAAGAATTACGGAGGCAAGAGTAATGAGTGAGTGCATATGAGGCTCTTATCAGTGCATACTCTTGTGATCATTCTCTAGCTTTAGTGCTTTGCTCATGTTTCTGGATCCTACAGACTGCATTTATAATGGAATGGGGGTAGAATAATGATAAATTTTTGCCATTTGTTGACTAATATTCTTTAGGAATTATTAAATAAATGTTGGGCATACTTAGTACTAAAATAATCAGCATGTGATAAGTACAGTATACACATTAAATACACTGTGTAATGGAGCAATGACAGTTTATCAGGCTTGTTTAAACCTGTCAGGCTGCCATGAATAAACCAGTAGTATCATAACATGTTAGTATTTAGTGGATAAATCAGTTACTAATTGATCAGGACAAGCTGACAAGATGTTTATTTAGATGCCCAAGGTATTAGTAAAATTGTCAAATGCATGATTCATAAGAAAAGCTTTAACTTGACCTGTAATGTACAGCTGCATTCGTAAGTAGGGATACACATCTCATGTTATCTAGTGTAGTCTACTATTGGTGAGATGTGGACCCATTTCACTTACTGCCTGAGGCACTGGACTGTACATTGTTAGTTATATCCAATGCTGTTAGTACAGGTAATGGGCAAGTGTTAGTGACACAGTCTAGTCACTATATATAAGCCTTTTATCTACACACAAATGCATTATATATATATATATATATATATATATATATATATATATAATTTTTTGCATACACTACATGTACATTATACGAATAGTTGTTAACTATTATTAACTTTATTTTTATTGCAGCACAAAGCTCACAGGTTAGGCACAACATACATTATTGTGTAATAATTCAGTAAATTATATTATGACTGGACTCCGTTTTTGTATCCTTTCATAATTTACTACATATACAGCCAAGGACAAAGGCTTGCCTATGATTCCCAGTGTACCTGCAGTATTTCGTTTGTATGGCATCAGTATCACTTTCCTTCTTGAATGCAGAGTGGTCAGTGATGAGCAAATAAACCAACCCTCCCTGTGCTTAGGAATACTGAGCCAACAGAGTAAAATGAGAAAATGAAATATAATACTGAAATGGAACTTGTGCTCCCAGCTCTACCTCGTTCCATCCTTCAAGTGAATTATGGTTGAGATAGTGATATATATTTTTTTTTCCCTGAAGTTTTCGGAGAGAAATGTAATTGTCTAGTCGTCCTGCCCCCCCCCCCTTTTTTTTTTTTTTTTTTTTTCCTAGTCATCCTGACCTTTTTTCCTTGGTCAGACGAGATGAGAGATCGAGAACTGGGCCTCTAGCCCCTTCAGTCCAGTGATGTATATTCTGTTTTATTGTTGCTAATTTTCGACGTTTTTATTCACCTTGGATGTTTCAGACAGGAGGGGTTAGATTTCACTACTGTACTTAAAGCTCTTAAACTAAAGATAAATCGTCTAGTTACTCTAGTAGCAACAAGAATAAGAACAATGTTTGAGTGAAGGGTTAATGACACGGACAGATCTTAGAAGAAAGGAATTCCAAGAGTCTCACTTCCCACTCATGCTAAAGGACAAGTGAGACTGCTTGTATTGTACTTGTTGTGTAGTGGACTTTGCTTAACTCTGATGAAGAATCTTGGATGTTACTCGGTCTAATACAGTAATTCATGACTAGAAGATTCATAATAATGCAGTCACGACATTAAGACATATCCTTGTCAAGTTACAGAACAATCCCCATGTATAACATTGCAAGGGATGGAGAATGGTGTCTTACAAGTTGTTGTTGCTGTGGTCCGAAGCTAATCTGGATGTGAATGTGGTGTACTGCTGGACAAAGTTACCCTCATGCAATCCACCTCCTTTTGGAGTATGGGGAGGAAGCTGAGGGACAAAACAGACAACTCCACTGTCTGGTTATGCCATTGTTACAACATTTCTCTTTACAGTATCCCCTACAAGTTACATGATCTTGACTATGGTTGCCTAACCTTGGTTCTTGCTGTGCCTGAAGAGAGTGATATGGGATAGGTTATCCACCATCCAATCCTACAGTACATTGCCCCATGAGGAGCGTAGGAGCCCGGGGCTAGGCAGTTGGTCCCGACATTTATGAGAGTGACCAGCCTCACTCATCCCTGAGTGCTATTACATGAGCAAGCAATCCCAACCACCCCTTGGATACCGGTATAAACCTTCACCGGCTCAATCCGATTGGAGCGCAATAATTACCCACTAAAACCACCAGGCGCCAAAATCTGGTTATATGGTTACCACCCAGCGTAGTAAATGCTTTCCTGGTGTACAGGAAACCATTTGGCTTGTCACTCAGTGTAGAGTCACCCACAGGCTGAAGGAACAGGAAAGAAAGACAAGAGGGAGTGTAAAGTCACCCGTAGGTAGAAGGACAAGGAAAGAAAGACAGAAGAGAATGGAAGGAAAGAAGGATGGAGAGGAAAGGTCAGACACCCGAGAGCAGCACTACATCGAGTGAGCGGGTGGTGAGTGCCCCCACCTACTCATGTGAAAAAAAAAAAAAAATGCAAGTTAATTCCTTCAATCCGGTGACATGTAATACATTTGAGTCTTGATGTCTTCGGAAGGTATATTTAGCTGAGGAAATGGAGAGGTTAGATATGGCCTTCTAATACCCTTTCACTACATGAGGTCTAACCAAAGCCAATTAAAATTTCCTGAAGATGGCATGAATAAATTGAAATACGTCATCTGACTGAAGGGATTACCAGATGTGACGAAACAGCGCAAAATGTACTGTCACTGGACATTATTTCATTGGGAATCATCAGTATTTTGTACCATGGAAAGCTATATAAGTGAAATTCAAATGAAAAGACTGATTCAGGGTCTGTCTCTTTGTAAGAGTGACAAGTAGCATGAATAATAAAAAAAAAAAAAAATGAGAATGGGACTTCTTAAGGATCTGTTTGGTTTGAGTAAACAGGTTTTGTGAAAGATGTAAAAAAATCTTAAAAAGAGTGCTTATATGGTACAGTCATAACAGAGAAAATGGATTCAGATAGGGTGGTGTTGAGGGTTCATGCGAGTCAAGCTTTCCGGTGGAAGGAGGTGTGGGCGGCCATTGAAGGTGTATGGATATGTCAAATGAATGTGAAAAAGTGAGATTTAAAAGCTGAGGACGAGAGATTCAAATGAATGGATGAAGATGTGCATGAAAAGACTTCAGCGCTCTATTCTTAACTCGCTAGTCAGTGGAGTGACGTATCTTCCAGGTGTGTGGGACTAGCATCTAAGTAATATTTATTTATTAAAAAAAAATATACATATATTAAACTGTGTTGGTGGCTTTGCTTGTGGGGTAGATTTTCGAGTCCTGAATGAGTGAATGATTTTGCTCCACAGCACCAGGTAAACTGTTTGGTAGTTCTTTTGTTATAATTTTGCATTGTTTCTGAAACCTTACTTCATGCAGGATGTTAGACAGGGATTTGGGTTGAGATGATGATGACTGGTGATAGATTTCCATTTAGGAAAGGCATTTTTTGCTACCAGTAAATCGGTAGCTGTTCTCAGAAACTGAGCGCATGAAGATGAAAAGCAGCAGGTGTAGCTATGATGATCATCCAAATGAGTCTGGAAGATATTTACTGGAATAACAGGTTTTGCTGCACGTTGAAACCTCCCAACAACGAACAGTATTTGGTGTGTGTGTGTGTGTGTGTGTGATAGCAAATTGAAGCACGCAAGAGTATATACAAGGAAGATACATTAACGTTCGAGAATGAATTAAAAACAGTTTTGGACAACGTTGGCAGGGAACTGTCGGAAACATACATGCTCATGATAGTATGTGTTTAACTGCCTATCTATCTATATCTATTAACATTAGGCTTTATGCTTACATACTTCTTCCCCTTCCCCCTCCCCCATCTCTCTTTCTCTAAGGTAGGTTTTTTCTTAGCTGATTAATGTAAAAAGAGAGAGAAAAAAAATTGCGTTAGCTTACATCAGTAAGAAAGTAGTTGTTTATTTATTTATTTTCTGTGGAAGCCAAGGATGGGAGGACTGAAAAGGAAACTCAAGGGGATGGAGCGAGGATGGGAAGGAGGGATGGGTTTGGAGGAAAAGAAAAAGAGAGGGGGAGAAGAGGAAGGGAGGAGTGGAAAACGGGAAGAAAGAGATGGAGGAAGAGGGAAGAACGGAAGGAAGCAGGCAGGATGGAAAGGAAGAAATGGAGAGGGAGGGAGGAGTGGAAAAGTGAGGGGGGAAAAGAAATGGAAGAGGGAAAGGAAGTAAAAGTATGGTGAGGGAAGGGAGGAAAAAAGACAACATGAAGCACGGGGCTGGAGGATGAGGAAGAAGGGAGAAGGGGGGTGGGGGAAAAAGATGAGAGGAGTGGAGGGGGGAAGAGGGGAGGAAAGAAGCAGGAAGGAATGCAGGGGAGGGAGAGGGATGTGGCAAGGAGGGAAAGGGGGGTTGGAGGGGAGAGGCTTTGGTGGAAAAGAGCGTGCGATAATGGAAGGGACAGGAGACTGGGCGTGGGGTGGGAGGGTGGGTGGAATGTGAGGGATATTTGTGATGGAAAAGAGAAGGATGGGTGTAGGTGAGGACTTTCATGTAATCAGAATGAGGAGGATTTGGGAGGATAATGACAGAAAAGGGATGTGTTTGAAGAGAAGAGGTAGGGCTTACCGAGTGTGGGCGAGAGATGGGTGGCTGGGTGTGGGCATGAAAACAGGAGGTGTGTGATAGAGAAGGGAGAGAGGAATTTTCGTGGGGATAGGGTGTGATATGGTGCGAAAAGAAGAGGATTACGACAGGAAAGGGCGCGATAGAAGAGAGGTTAATAAGAAAAGGGTGGACCGAGATGGAAGTGGGTGGGGTGGGTAGGTGGATGGGTGGATAGCATGAGAGAGAGAGAGAGAGAGAGAGAGAGAGAGAGAGAAGGCTGTAATGTTTCGAGAAAGGGAGAGGATTTTGACAGAACAGAGTGTGATGGAAAGGGGAGTGATGGTCAAGCGGGCGGAGTTTATGGAGTGTGGGCGGGGTCTAAGAAGGGATGTGTGAAGAAAAAGGAAAGACATGTGGGAAGAAGGTGTGACAAGATGATCATGACAGAAAAGGAGCTGTGAGTGAGTGCCACGTGAGGGAAAAGTGTGGGCAGGACTTGGTATGGGTGGGGATTCCTGAGTGTGGGCGGAGCGACATGTATGTGGATGAGTGGGCGGGTGGATTTTAGAGGGCCGAGTATATGGAAAGGGATAGAAAACCTGAAAAAAAAAAAAATAGTGCTATGCAGTACGAAAGTGGAGGAAGGATCATCATGGAAGGGAGTGTGACTGAAAGTGGGCGTGATGGAAGAAGATGTGGGCAGGATATTCCAAGTGTGGGCGGGGTTTATGAGAGGTGTGTATGAGAGAGATAACGTGTACTATTGTAGCAACAGGGTGCGTAAAGAGGAAGGAAAAGGATGTATGATTGAAAGTGGGCGTGATGTAGAAGGGTATGGGCGGAATTTAGCGAGATTGGGCGGGGTTTGCACAGTGTGGGCGGGTTTGTGGGCGGAGTGACGGAGCGGCATAGTGTCCTGCCACCCTTAGCCTCGTGTGGGGAGACCATTTGACCTCTGGCTCTCACTCGTCGCGGTGTGCTGTGTCGTGCTGTGCTGTTGCACCTTCACGCTGCAGGCTCACTGGGTGCATTGCTGTTCCTCTCTCACTCTCTCTCTCAGTATTTTCATGGCCGTTCTTTTTCCCAGGCTTTTCCTAGTTATTATTCATCTTCCTTCCTCCCAAGTAATAATTTGCCTCTACGCCATAAAGATAATTTTGTTTCCTATATCCACCTATCGCGGTTTTCTTTCGCCCTCTTGATTTAGTATATACAGTACTGTATATCTCCATTTTTCTCTTCTATGTGTCTTTGTTTTGTCTATCAGTTTTGTCTGTCTATATCCTGCTAATTTTGTATATCTGTCTGTTGTATATTTCTGTTCATGTTTTTTTTTCCTATATATCTATTGTCTACCTACTTTTTCTATCTACTGTCTAATTTTGCATCCTGCGAGGAGTTACATCAATGAAAAAAAAAATATCTAAATATTTCCCTCCTTCTTTCATCAACTAATTTTCTCCACAACACTCAATCTTCCCTAACAGACTTCCATATACCTCACATACTTTCACAATATACCCCATGTTCTCTCATATACTCTAGTATACTCCATAAACCCTCACATACTCTGTTATACTGCAACTCCCATTCTCCTCTTGTGATGCTGTGAGAGACTACGGCGTGAGTGATAAAGGGAGAACCAAGGCGACTGATAAGGGAAGAACCAAAGCGTGACTGATAAGGAACCCCTCAAACCACGATACGCAGCCACCGAGTTTACTGCGCGGGTCCCTATTTCAGTGAGGCTAAAGAAAACGAACTCTTTTACCTGCGCACACATAACACCTCTGAACTTAACTGGAGGACTAACAAAACTTTGAACTAATTTATTCGGATGCGTTTAGGCATAACAAATGGAAAGGTGACAGAAGGCAGTGAGAGTCGAGTATGTGAAATGTTCCCTTGTACTCTGTGAATTCCTTACCTGTGTTGTGCTGAGAAAGGCTGATGAGTAGCCTATAAGAAACAGCAACTCTGAATAACCGTAAAGAAGTGAGGAATACAGTGCATGGTATGAGAAATACTGTGAAATTATATATACTAAGAATATAAACATCTTTACTTTCTTAGATTCCCGTCAATATGGAGGAGAAATAGATAAACAGGACAGTGCACACAGGGAGAAGCATTGGTGAATTGTTTAGACTGTAAATGTAAACAGATAATAAAGTCAACTTCCTTAAACCTGCGCAATAAAAATAAATAAATAAATAATAGAATAAATGCAAAGAATAAGAAATGCTGGTGAAATACTTATGGATGTAAATTATTGGTTTATTAAATTCGCGAAAGCAAGGAAGAGAAACACAGATGAAGATGATATGATTAAGGTGATGAACTCCGTGAAACTCCACCAGGAAAAAAGTCAAATATGCGTAATTGAGTGAGTGAGTGAGAGAGAGAGAGAGAGAGAGAGAGAGAGAGAGAGAGAGAGAGAGAGAATCAACCCTTTCAATCAGAAGTCTCCCACATTAAAAAGAAAAAAATCAGACTAGCTGGAATAAGTAGGTCAAAACTGTAGTAAGAACAAGGCTTAGAATGAGTGCCTGTCAATTGCACAAGGACAATTAAGGTAGATGTTAAATTCCAAGCTAAAATTCAAATCTTTCGCCTGGGATACGACACGCAACAATCGAATTTACATCCACGTCCTCATTTGTATTGCTGGGATACTGAACAAATCAAGTTCGTATTCTCTTCGGGTAAGGAGGCACCCTAGCACTTCTTCCTTAGCGATTTAATTTTGGGTATGAATAGTTAATAATCTTTTGAACATTATTTAGGCGGAGTCGGAGGATATAGGGATGATTTATGTAACATTGAATAGGACAATAAGGTGCGATAAGCAAAATAAATCGCTTAGGAAAAGGTGCCAGGGAGCTTCCTGACTTGACGAGAATACAGGCTGAAGTATAACACTGGATACAAAAACTCTAAGTTCGAAGTAGGTATCGAAGTGTTAAATATCTGAAACTGTCTACATTGCATTTCTTCCTAACTTGTCAAAGATCCCTAACCTCGTGCAGCTCAGATGATGGTCAAGTGTGGTCAGACTGGAGCTTCGATCGACTAGTGACTAAGGAGACTCATTTCTTCCTCATAGCTAAAGTTAATTGAATTTCATGGAGCCACGAATCACCTATCAACTTCCGAGAGTGACCCAGTTGCGTCAGTGAAAAACAAAGCGATCATAGCATACAAGTTAATGTGCTGAGTTCTTTGTTAGCTGCACCACTAAGGAAAATAAAGATAAAATAAAATAAATAAATAAATAAATAAATAAACATAAATAAAAGCGAGTGTTCGAATCTTATAAAAAGAAAGAAAGATATTGTGTTGTACTTCCTAAACAGTACGTAACTCATGTGAGACAGATTTGAAACTGATTTTATGATACAGAACGCAATGGGATGAACAAATGGAAATGAAAACGGCGTTGCACCAATAACAAGAAATAAATAGGATACATTAAAAACTGAGAACAATTAAAAGAAGACTACTGTATTTTGAAACATGACAGTGCTCTCGTCAACACAGGCTGATTGAAAATAGAACGTTGTGGCAATAGAAAAAAAAAACAACGAAATCTTGGTGGTGATAAGAGCTCTAAAAAAAATTTCTTACATTGAGAACACTGCTCTGACAAAAGTTGAAAAATTGGACGAAAATTTTACCAGAAAAATAGTTGTACCTGTAAGAAATAATGGGTGACTGACAAAAAAACTACCCAAACAAACATTGCCCCAGACAACACGCAATTGTAAATTTAAATAAACAGGTCCCTAATTAACTTCTGGGTGCCAATAGAATCAAGAAACTGTCGAACTGTATCACGATCATCCCGGGAATTGAACCCAGTTCTTCTTGGTGTTCTAAATACATCAAAGCTGTCCTCGCGACGGAAATCTGATTGTAGTTGACATATATAAAACTGAATATTGTGCCCTTGGTGGAGAAATACGGAACTCCTACAACAATGAAATAGAATCGTAGTTAATGGAATAAAAAATTAGAGCTTTATAGGGACGAAAGTAGAAAATTGATCAACACTGACGAAAATAAATTAAATATATAAAGAAGAAAAATGAGAACGTAAAGAAATATTTGTGGCTGTGTGGGAGAATTATCTGTTGTAACTGAGTTCAAGGCAGACAATCCATTTTTGCTAAGTCACATCCTTCCCCTAGAACACGAACAATAGTCACAGTTCCATCCAAATCCCCGATAGTTTTGCTGGGTGAACAGAGACTAAAGGGGAAACGAACTTTGTCCTAGAGTTTGACCGGCACGGGAATTGAACTCGGGTTTCTCCAGTTGCGAGTTCGATGTGCTAACCAATACACCACTTAAAAAAAAAAAAAGAAAAAAAAAGAAAAGAAATGATGCTGCGTGGTGACGGCAAGATGGCGGTGATTGCTCTCTGGTTGTGGGTTCAAGTGGTTCTTGCAGGTAAGTGACTCTCTCTCTCTCTCTCTCTCTCTCTCTCTCTCTCTCTCTCTCTCTCTCTCTCAACTACTGCAAAGATAAGATAAAGTGTAGGATAATACTCGTGCTCTAATTTCCTGTCTGTATGTTTGTCTGTTTGTTTATTTGTCTTTCTGTCTCTCAATTATTGCAGTCATGATGGACAGGATAATCTCTCTCTCTCTCTCTCTCTCAGGCTGGGTCCAGAAATAAGTAAAAAATGAAAAATCCGCCAGAGAGAAATGTAATCAAATAGTCAACAGTATGCCCAGTGAAATGACCCACACACTCATTCACTCACCAATCAAGCCCCTGGAATCTTGACATCACCTCACATGCATAACCATCTACATATATATGATTGACACTACCTACCAGAAAGAGCCAATTACTATAAAACTGAAAACGGGCTACCAATTTGTCATGCGCTCGTCCGTACAACCATAATAATAATAATAATAATAATAATAATAATAATAATATAGAACAGAAAGAACCCCCCCAGACCAAATTTTGTTTTCATGGAATGGCAACACACCCAAAATTTCTTGATCCGCCCCAGCAGAAGGAAAGATATAAAGTGTAGGAAGGCAGTTTGGAATTCTAAGGCCCATGTCAGACTGGAAAACCTTGGGTAAGCAAAAGTTTTCTCCGAATTCCCGAAAGGAGGATGACCAGAGTTGGATTTACGGACAGACTCACGGTTGGCTCCCTCTCGTAACTCAGATTTTAATTCGTAGGAAGGACGAGGAACATGGGAGATCTTGTACCCTCCTTTCCTCGTCCCTCCTGCAGAACAGAATAATAATTCATCATTGTTCATGGTCTATTGGTAATAATTAAATGCATACACGTTCATCAAAAATTCCTGGAGATTTTTTCAAGCGCTTCTTCTACTTCCATAAAATAGTCATGTAAAAAGTTCAGACATATATTTCATCGAATGTACAACTAAATACTAAAGTCCGTTCGCCTCTCTGGCTCTGTCTCATCGCCGGATCTGTAGACACTTGGATGTTATGTGGACTGAGGTGCACAATATTAATCATCTATGAGCGATAAAGTGCACCTCTGTTCACTACATTTCATTCAGGCATTTATGAATCCACCAGTAAGAAAGAGGCAGAGGAGGCGAACGGATTTTAGTATTTGTACATTAGAATCCTTGGGCGTAAAGTAGCCAAGCTGGGCGCGGTGGAGTGGGTTGGATCGTCCTGTACATCTAACCATTGAGAGCCAGTGGACGGGAACACCAAGACTGCACCCGGAACACTGCTCCCCATTAGTGACTTCAGAGAAACGGGGAGAGAGGGACACAAAGATATTTATGGCATTTCCGGATCTGGGAAAGTATAACATTACGGCAAGGTCAGTAGGAGGAATTGTGGACAAGTTTTCTCGTTGCTACCTTCTTTGACGATCCCGGTCAGTTGCTGTATTATGAAGGTTTGTGTGCGGTTGTGGAACTGCTTGCCTGTGTAGAATTAAACTGTGCTTCTTTTGCATGATCTTAAATGTTGTGTTAGTCCTGTACTTCTGTCTGGATTTTTATTTGATTGTGTCACGATTTTGCCTTTTGCCGTCCTTTCTCTTCTGCTGTTTCTCAACTGTCGAAGTCGTGATCTGTTGTGCTTTTGTGGCACTTTTTTGGCGGTGGGATGCAGTACGAGAATGTGTTAATATGCAGTAATCAAACAATACACTATTTAGCATATATTGTGTGCCAGAAAACTGTTCACCTAGGCTGAATAACTATAATCTGGCCGCAACAAAACGAAAACATCTACGTCATCAAACTGGAGTGGTTGCGAGGGCCTGCCAGACTTCCCCTCCAAAGAAAGAAAAACAAAAGAATTATTAAAATCAAGAACAATTCATTTTAAGACGCCAGGTTACGTTGCACTTAAAGAATGGTCACAGACAAATAGAATTAATCGTGCACATGAAAGACTGGCAGTATCGGTTAACTCTGGAAATTGAGGACTGGACAGAAATGTGGTAAGAATCAGTAGTTAAATGGGTGCTGCGAGCTTGATGTAAGAGGGTGAGATGATAGCAGAGAGTTTAGGAAAGCCGTGATCAGAATAGTAGCATGGAGAGAGAGAGAGAGAGAGAGAGAGAGGGAGAGAGAGAGAGAGAGAGAGAGAGATGCTTATTTTTGTATTTACTATTTTTTCTTTAGTATCCTTGGGCTTTTCACGAACATATATTATTTTTTTTTATTACCAGCGTATTTTTTTCAGTATTACCATTTTTCTTCCAAAATATTCAGTTTATCCACGAAAATTTGTTATATTTTTTATTTTTCATTTTTCCTACCTTTAAGTATACTACTTTTTTTTTTCTCTCTCTCTCTCTTTTCTTTCGTGTTTTTCAGCCTAGTCAAACACATTTATGCATTCTTATGCATACTTTTACGATTTTTAGTCCAAACAATTTTTATATTCCTAAACAGTATCTTTTTATCTCTCTTGCACAGTTTTGAATACACTAATCAGCATTTTGCAAAGCGACGTATTTGGAACGCCCCAACTCCCCCTCTTTGTGGTTTATGCGTGTCCTGCTTCAGAACCGCG
Source organism: Coenobita brevimanus (assembly GCF_032717465.1). NCBI lineage: Eukaryota > Metazoa > Arthropoda > Malacostraca > Decapoda > Coenobitidae > Coenobita > Coenobita brevimanus. Next base: position 9,020,289 of record NC_137027.1, on the reverse strand, counting down.
TAGGATAATCTATATGCTAATCAGGCCTATCTAATGGAGCAGTGTACTTGTTGTCATCTGAAAAAATCGCGAATGCCGAAACCGCGAACGCTGAAAACGCGAATATCGAATACTCCAGTACCAAGACCGCAAAAAGTCGAGGAATTCATTTTTACTTTTGGATTTTTTTTTCTCTTGGGTATGCATAAATTTGTGTTCGGTAGCGGTAACTTTTGCCGGTGACTTTCCAGAATTCTCAGTATTTGTTCTCGATATGTATTTCTGTCTAGTTCAATTAATCATTTTTTTTTTTTTATCGTGTTCTGCCAACAGGGTTTTAGGTCGGTTACATGCCCCTCTAAAGACATGTAAAGTTTGTAGCTACCACCATCATCATCATCATCATTATTAACATCATCACCACCACCTTTATTAACGTCATTATCATCGTTATCATCATCATCATCAAAATCATCATCATCTTCATCATCCACTTCAGTACTGCCCCATCGAGAAAGCAGAGTCCGGATCTAGTCAGTCAGTGTGCCCCCTTATCTAAATACAGTAATTGCATTTATCTTATCGTTTATATAGCCACATCCCTCCATCTATCAGTCCTGCAATATCCTCATCTACATAAGTGAGTTCGTGTGTGCAAGGCGAATCGATATGGTTTCAGCTCGAGTTGCGGTTTAAGGGGAAGACTTACTGATACCATTCGTGTTTACCTCACCACTACCTAGGAAGCTCTCAGCCAAGGGACAGAGTCAATATCATATCCCACCGCCACACGCGATTTGGGTCTTTCCATGAATTTTACCTTTTCTGCCCAGTGGCGTATTCTCTCTCTCTCTCTCTCTCTCTAAACCTCCTTGATTTTTCTACCTACTTACTACAAGCGAAATAGGAATGTGAGGAAAAGCATTGAGTTACGAGCTGAGAATAAGGAAGGGTTAGAATTGTTCCATTCGACTGCACGCGGCTACGAAGGCAATAATTTTTTGTGTCAATCTTCTAGAATATGATCCGCAGCAATCATTTGACATCCAGGTCCCTAACTGCATAGTTGGGTGTACAAGGACATGGGGGAAGCAAAATGAATTCACGGAGGCTAGTGGTGGGGTAACAGCAGTGGTGGTGGTGGTGGTGGTGGTGGTAGTGGTGGTGGTGGTGGTAGCAGCAGCAGCAGCAGCAGCAGCAGCAGCAGCAGCAGTAGTAGTAGTAGCAGTAGTAGTAGTAGTATCAGGTTCAAATGGAATGTGAAGCCGGTGAACTGTAGGAACACGATGTCATTCTCCAGCAGTTCATCATTTTACTTTCGGGGGATAGGGAGGAGAATGAGGGACGTTTGTATAACCAGGCAGCTCCACCTTCCGGTAATATAGGTGCCATCACGCGAAGGCATCTCTACCACGACCACGGAAGCTAAACAAGATAATAATTGACTAAGGATGTATGGATGAAATACAATCGTCTACATTAATTTGACTAAAAATTGCCGTCGCTCCATCTAGAATTCTGAGCTGTAACAGGGGACTAGAACAAAAATATGGTGATAGTCATGAAGAAGTGCTAATGAGATGATGCAGAGCCGTAGGATGTCTTATTCCCTACAGAACTATATGAATATTCTGCAAAAGGACGAACATTTCCGCCAAGTTAAAGTAGATGAACTATAAGAGAAACGAAGTAAATATTGTGATACGGAATTCAGACAGGACAGACTGTTGTATTATTTAGAGGGGAGAATGTTCGTGTGTTGCTTGGGGAATAAAAAAATAAAGAGAGAAGGGAAGACGAGGGAGAAGGAGGAAGTAAAGGAAGGGAAGGGACGGAAAAGGAAGGGAGGAGGTAAGATAGAGTAAGGTAAGGAATGGAAGGAGAAGGAAAAATATCGAAGGGAAGAGAAAAGGAAGAGAGATGGGTGAAGGGAAAGGAAGGAGAGGGAAGAGGAGGGAAAGGAAGGAAAAGATGGGGAAGGAAAATGGCATAAAAGGTCAGTTACAATAAAGAGTAGAGCTTGTTTTGGGAAGGAAGGGGAACGGAAAAAAATACATGAAAAAATATATGAAATGAAGGGAAGCGAAAGACATGGCAGGGTAGGGAAGGGATGAGGTGGGAAGGGAATGGAAGGGATGGGAAGGAAAGAGAACAGAAGGAATGAGAAGGGAAGCAGAGGGATGAGAAGGGAACGGAAGCGAGGGTAAGAGAATGGGGAGAAGGGGAAATAAAAGAAATGGAAGGGTCGATATGGACAGGGAAAATAAGGGAATGGAACGAAAGGAAATGAAGCGAAGTAAAGAACATAAGGGGTGAGTTAGGTCGATGAAAACTTGCTGAAAGAAAGGCAATAAATTCCCCTGTGGAGTGACCCAGAAGGCGGCGGGTGTTAGGGAATTACAAGACGTCAATCACCTACATTCATTCTTCAGACGTGGAAAAGCCAGCTCGTTGTTGGGGAAAAACAGACACCGTTAACAAGGGAAGCATGATTAGGATACTGATAATGGAAAAAAGTAAGCCAAAGAAACGAGCAAAAATGAATGGAGGACACAGAGACTTCGCGCCAGAAATTTGACCTACACCCATGACCATCACCTTTGATCAGTCTGCAACAAAATAAGAAAACTTCTTCCCATCCTCCCTCTGAATATATATGCAAATTTTGAGCTATATACAGCCAGCCACTCATAACATAACGCTGCATCTTGAATTCCGTCCCATTATCTCTGACCTTTGATGAATGTGCAGTAAAACTGAATCGCTTCTTTCCATCCTCTTTGAGTCTCTAATAGTGTTCTGCCAAGTTAACTGCGGAAAGAACATTTCGTTTTCTCTAGCAGTGATTACCTAAGCTGCATATCTCGCCTTCTCCTCTCTGACTTAAGAATGCACAAGTTACTTTTCAGTTCTCTTCCCTCCGTGTTCAGCTCTAAAGATATATCATCATCATCATCATCATTATTGTCATCATCATCATCATCATCATCATCATCATCATCATCATCATCATCATCATCACCATCAGCTTAACCTTTTTTTTTTTTTCTCCTTAACGATGGGGTGAGCAAGTCGAAATAAATAAATAATGATTTCCTAAGCTACCGTACATTTCTCGTCTTGCTCTCCTTAATGATGATTCCACACCTCTCTCTTTACCTCTTCTCCCCATGTGCTCACCTTAAAAGACACTTCAAAGCCCACTGGATGCAACTCAGGCACACCTCTGCTCTCCCAGCTATTTCGAGCTGAGGGAGAGAAAACCTATCCACTTTTCCAGGTAGTGGTTGTAGTAGCAGTAGCAGTAGCAGAAGCAGATGTAGCAGTATTAAATTTCCTACTTTGTTCACTGTACTCCATTTTACTCTTATTTGACCTCATATTGCCATCTCTCCATTTTCAATTCTGAGCTGTAAAACTTGATTAACGCTAGACTATGGAGCTCCAGCTAGTCAGTGGCTCTGCATCACTGGCCAGCTTAAGTAATGTCTTCCTCAGCCTGTCTTTCCCTCTACCTATGACCTCCTGTCTTTTAAATGCAGTGTGTCCCGGCATCTCTAAAAGGCGGATTTTTTTTCTTATGGCTTCTTTTGTTCAAGTTTCTGTAGAGGGGATGATATCTGTAGGGTCTCAGCGTTTGGTTCTTTCTTCATTGCATAAAAAGTGTAGTTCTTTGTGTGTGTGTGTGTGTGTGTGTGTGTGTGTGTGTGTGTGTGTGTGTGTGTGTGTGTGTGTGTGTGTGTGTGTGTGTGTGTGTGTGTGTGTGTGTGTGTGTGTGTGTGTGTGTGTGGTGATGCACATTACATATTCATGTCAGTATTTACATAACATCATCCCTGTCCTCCCGCCTACACTGCACTCACCACATTAACAGATGTGTGTGTGTGTGTGTGTGTGTGTGTGTGTGTGTGTGTGTGTGTGTGTGTGTGTGTGTGTGTGTGTGTGTGTGTGTGTGTGCGCGCGCTTCTTGTGAGAGTATATGTACATGAATGTCTTTGTAAGAGTACATGCGTGTGTGTGTGTTTTGTAAAAGTAGCGTCTATGGGAGTATGTAATGTCTTTTTGTGTATACTGTATATATGTATGTATGTATGCATGTACAGTACAATACTTCACACTTGTCTCAGTATAATAAGATGATGGGAACATACTGGACAAAGTGCACACTGTTTAAGATCATTTTCACGCTTAGTATTTACGTGTTTCTTGCAGCAAATATAAAAACCTATAGATGTGTTAAATCCACCTAAAGAGATCGATGGTTACTGCTTTGTATTTTTTTTTTTTTTTTAATGGAATTGGATGCTCATGTGTCGTTTGTTTTAGAGTGTTTATTTTTTCTTCTGTAAGTGAAGGACTGTCAGGGTAAAATACACGAATATGCTAATCAAGAGAGTGCATCTATTTCCTCCACCTCGCACGATCTTTTCATTTTGCGCTTCTCTCCCCCCTTCCCCCTCCTCCTCCCTTATTCGCCCTCTCCCCTTCCCCCTCTCCCCTCCCCCTCCGAAGTTAATAATGTGTTCTTTCATTATCATCAATTTAATTTATTATTATTATTATTATAATTATTATTATTATTATTATTAGAGTGTCATCGTCATTATCAGCATCATCATAATTATTACCATCTTATTATCCTACTCGCACTCATCATTATCATCATCATCATTGTTATCATAATCATCATCATTATCAACAATGTCACTGCCGTCGTCGCCATACTCGTCACCATCATCAGTATCACTATCATCATCATCGTCACTCACAATCCCTTCTCGATCGCATGAAGTAATTCGGTTCTGCGGCTCACACGGCTCTTTTAGCAAATATAAAGTCACTTCCGGGGTGTCGTGATGGCCAGTTCGACGACCTCTATTCAGTCGTCAAGGGGTCGTATCCACAAATTAACTTACGACCAATTTCCTTCGTAAGTCTGATTTTTTATAGGAAGACTGCTAGACATGGGAAGATAACAGACGTTCCCTTCCTAGTCCATCCTGTGTAAGAAAAAGTACTTAGGATTATTTCCCTCCTGTGACTAGATTTCTTTCTGCAGGATGAACGAAAGACTTGGGATGATTCTGTACCTTCCTTGTCCTTTAAATAAACAGACAAACAGACAGACAAACAGACAGACAGACAAAGAGATAGACAGACAGGCAGAAAGACGGATAGGAAATACTGTCTGCAATTCTACCTGTGATATCCAGTATTGTAATTAACGAAGAGGGAATGGCTTTCGCGGGGGAGCAAAATTTCACCGTCTATAATTAACCATTTTTGTGGCCAGGGGACGGCTGGTGTCGGGTGAGAGACCGTAGCATCGTTCACTGACCTACTGAGTGGTTGGGAGAGCAGGATTTGGTTGGAGATCTTGTGTTTGTTGTGTTATGCTTATTCTGGCTGGATTTACTTGATACAATTTCGGTGTCTCTGTCTGTGTCACTCTGTTGCTGTTTCTGTCTCTGTCTGTCCGTCTGCCTGTCTGTCTGTCTGTCTGTCTGTCTGTCTGTCTGTCTCTCTCTCTCTCTCTCTCTCACACACACACACACACACACACACACACACACACACACACACACACACACACACACACACACACACACACACACACCAAAATACCTACCAACATACATACATACTAGCTTCTCATTCTACCTTGTCTCTGATCTCCTCACATTAACTTCTCTCTCTCTCTCTCTAATATTTTGATTCTGCAGGTACGTATACTGAAAAGCGTCATTTATCTTTTATTAAACATCATTTATTTTGCTTTATATTTTATTTTCCAATCTCCAAACGATTTTACTCAGCTGTGGAGAGACTTCTGGAACTGGAGGGGTTAGACATAGCCTTCATTAACCCCTCCACAATCAGATCTCCCCTATATAAGTAGAAAATCGTCTGTAAATAGAAGGAATAGAGTGGTACCATCGCAGCAGCAGCAGCAGCAGTAGTAGTAGTAGTAGTAGTAATAGTAGTAGCAGTAGTAGTAGTAGTAGTAGTAGTAGTAACAGCAACTCCAGGCTCATCTCTACGTGAACCCAGTGGACTGAAGGCTAAAATTTCCCCTTATTCCCCTCAGATCATCCTTCTCCTTCCGGGTCATCGTAGTCAAAGGGTTAAATACAATCATACACTAAACGGCAAGTGGAAGAGTAATTACTGTATGCAATGAGTTGAGAGTTTCCATGCCTGTCCAAGCATAGAGTGTCATCTTCTCTCCTTCCTTGCTTCCTTCATTATTCTTTTTCTTCTTTCCTTCCCTTTCTTGTCTTTCATCTTTCTTTCCTTCTTTCTTTTCTTCCTTTCCTCTTATCTTTCGTCTTTATTTCTTCCTTTCCTGTCTTTCCTCTTCCTTCCTTCCTTCCTTCCTCCCACCCTCCTTTCCTTCCTTCATTTCTTCCCTCCTTCCACCTCTGGCTGCCGATACGAAACACCTAAATTCCAACATGTACTTTAGTCTTTCCTCGTTTCCAACTTTCTCTCAGTGAACCACATTTCTTCTTTCCTACTGTTTTTCCTTTGTTCTTGCCTTCTTCCTTTCCTTTCGTCCTTCCTTCCTTTCTCACTTCCTACCTTTATTTCCTCCTTCGTTTTCCCCTTCCATCGTTTCTACTTTCCTTTTCCCCATTACTTCCTTTCTTCTTGCTGCCATCCTTCATTCCTGCTTCCTTCCTTCCTTCCTTCCTTCTTCTTTTCTTCTTTCCTTCTTTTCTTTCTTTCTTCCTTTCCTCTTCGCTTCTACGCAACTTAATTCCAAGGTATAATCTTGTCTTTGTTAAGTTTTGAATTACCTCTAAGCAATTTAGTCTTTACTCCCTTCCACCTATCCTTCCTTCCTTCCTTCACTTCTTCCTCCTTTCTTTCCATCCGTCCTTCCACGACCTTACAAGATATCCTATTGATTTTTTCCGCAGTACTTTTCTCTCTCAGTTGCTCACATTCCACAGCACATCACAGAGATACCCCGCCACCCATCTCTCTCTCTCTCTCTCTCTCTCTCTTTCTTTCTCTCTCTCTCTACATTCCTCCCCTTTGACTCTCCATTCGAAAGGAAATAACTAAAGAGATGGCGAAACTTTTGGGACAAAGTGATGACCTACCACCACCACCACAACCACAACCTTCACTACCACTATCACCACTACCACAACTACCACTATCACCACGATCACAAGTGACCACTATCACCACGACCACAACTACCACAATCACCACGACCACAACTACCACAATCACCACGACCACAGCAACCACTATCACTACGACCACAACTACCACTATCACCACGACTACAATTACCACTATCACCACTACCACAACTACCACCGTTTCCAGTGTTATCATCACCATCATTGCCACCACAAGCATCACCACTACGACTATCATACCATCACCATTATCACTACCACCACTACCACTATCACCATCCAGACCATCACCACTACCACCATCACTACCAGCACTGGTAATATCACTACCTCACCACCACTACCATTGCCACCACTACCACAACCACCACCACCACCACCACCACCACCACCACTACCACAACTACCACAATCACCACCACCATCACCACCAGCATCGAAACTTTACTAGTAGGACACACATAGTTTACGCGGGTTGTCCTTTTAGTTGAAGTGGTGTGAGAGAGTTAAAGAAAAGAGAGAGAGAGGATCGGGAAGTGGAGGGGGAGGGAGGGAGAGGAGTGACTCAAAGAGGTGTGGAGGGGGAGGGGAAAGGAGGAGATAGTGGGGTGGATGTGGAGGAATAAGAGAGAGAGAGAGAGAGAGAGAGAGAGAGAGAGAGGGGGGGGGGCGATAAGGGTGGACATGGAGAGGGCATGTTGGCGTGAAGGACTGGATATATATTAAGTCACGGTAGGTGGGCTGGCCAGGTGTACAGGCGCGATATTAACACCCTTAGCCTCTAGGATCTTTCTCTGAGCTGAAAAAAATCGTCTGGCTTTAGCTGGAATGGAAATCTAGAGCTGCTCCGACCGTGAGAGGGTTAATGGTACCAGGTTTAACACTCCTAGGCCCTCATAACTCACACTCAGCTGCCTTAGATTTTCGTCCAGTTGCAGTTTATTAATTTTCACGTGGCTCAGTGGCATAATAAGACAATACCGTGGCTCTACATACTTCCCATACCACATCTTCGTGACTAGCACCATATTCTAACCTTGATCTATAGTTGCAACTCTGCATTTACCAAGGAGAGAGGGTAGTTTTAGGCCAAGTTAGAGAAAAAAACAGGGGATCATAAAAGTCCTCGATTTAAGACCCCTAGTAATGACCTTCATTTTTTTTTTTTTTTTTTTTTTAATAACAGAACGGAGGAAGGAAAAACAAATGGAGAAAAAAAAAAATCCATACACCAGATTACTGGTGTCCTCTGTTCATAAAATATCTGTGACAGTTAGACTTGAACAGTTGTAGGTTGAAATTTGGAGGAAAACAACTCTGGGGAAGCAAGTTCCAGAGAGATGCAGTTCGGGGAATGAAAGAATTCTGATAGGCAGAAGTTCTGCAATATGGTTGAGTGACATTCCAGTCATGAGCGCTACCAGATGCCCGTGTAGCACGAGGGAAGGCATGGAGAGGTGGCACCATGGACGCAACTTCGTCTGAGCATTTGCCAAAAAAATATCTGTAAAATAATGCAAGGGAGGCAACATTCCTTCTTACTTGCAGGGGAGGTAGTTTATATGTAATGGCATGGTTGTTAATGATTCTAACAGCTTTATTCTGAATTTTGTCTAGTTGTCTTAATGCAACCTCTCCACAACCATTCCACAAGGGTGAGCAATATTCAAGCTGAGAGCGCACATGACTCATAAATTATAGCTAACTGCTCATCGGCGAAGAAGTTACGGACTCTGTACAATAATCCAAGTTTCTTTGAGGCGGTTTTAGCAAGTGATCTGACATGAGAGGTCCAGCTGAGGGCACTGTTAAGTGAGACACCAAGAATTTCAATACTTTTGGAGATGGGAATACTAGTAGCACTGAAGGTAATGTACGAATCTGGCAATATCTGTCTATTATTAAACTGTATATATTTAGTTTTACTAGCATTAAAAGAGACAAGGTTGTTTTGTCCCCATTCACTGATTGTAGATAGATCTTGATTTATGGAGATGGCTGTATTGAGTTGAAAGGTAGAGATATTAGACTTTGTAAATGGATGTCTGAGTGTGAATGAACTAAGTAGTGTTGAGTCATCTGCATATGAGTGAATGGGATTGTGAGTGACAGATAAGAGATCATTAATATGAACCAGAAATTGGGTTGGCGCCAGAACTGATCCCTGCGGCACGCCGGCGTTGATTGAGTGGAAATTCGAATATACATCATCTACTTTTACTCTTATTTTCCTATCACTAAGATAAGAAGAAATCAAAGGAACAAAAGACGTTAGTCCATAGGAAGGGAGTTTGGACAGCAGGGAACGGTGCCATACTCTGTCGAAAGCTTTAGAGATATCAAGAGCTACTGCATGAGTTTCTCCAAAAAGATCAATTGACTGATGGATGGTATGAGTTAAGAGATTGAGTATGTCAATGGTGGATCTTTCGTGGCGAAAACCGTATTGTCTATCATTAATTAAGTTGTTGGATTCAAGATGTTTAACAATATGCTTATTAATTAAAGTTTCAAATACCTTACCAAGAGAAGATGTGATAGCTATTGGTCTGTAATTGGAGGGGTCAGACGAACTTCCTTTCTTCGGAACTGGGTGGATATTGGCTTCTTTCCATGAATTTGGGAATAAAGAAGTACGTATGCATAGTCTGAATAATTTAGCAAGGACAGAGGCAAGTTCAGGGGAACACTTTTTCAAAACAATTGGCGGAATTCCATCTGGACCTGGAGCTTTGTTGGTAGGTAAATTGTCTAGGATGGATTTTACAAATCTTGTCTGTATTTTAAGTGGGGCAATTTCGGGAGAATCAAGTTCTAGTACTGAGACATTCTGGCTGGTATCATCTATGGCAGAGTTTCTTGCAAAGGTACTAGCAAAGATATCTGCTTTCCCACGTGGGTCATTTGTAATATTGCCATCTGAAGATTTTAGTGGGGGAATGGAAGATGACTTGTTAAAGTTATTATTGAAAGAATTAAGAGTTGACCAGAATATTCGATTGTCATTAGGGTTGTTAAGTTAGTAAAGACTGTGATAAAGACCTCCTGTGAACACCCTATACTGATGGAAATTTATATATAACACCTTATGCTTTAAACTTAACCTATTTCTTTTTCCTGGCCAACGCTACAAAGACACAAAAAACAACTAGCACAGGTAAAAGAGTGGGTGTGTATCTGTGTGTATTTCCCAAGCACATGTCATAATGAGGTGTAATATTCTTAAACTTCCGTCTTGCTAAAACTTATCTCATTCTTGAACGAACCATGCATACTGGATTTTTTTCTCTCCTTTTTCTTCTTCTTTTTTACACTGGTTAGGATGAGGTCCAATATTTCTTCGTCCTTTCCCTGTGATTACTGTTTTTTTTTTTTTTTAATTCTGCCTTCATCATCGTAATCATATCTATCTTCCTCCTTCTCCTCCTCCTCCACCTCTTCCTTCTTCTCCTCTTCTCATCATCATCATCATCATCATCATCATCATCACCACCATCATCATCAACCCCTGACAATTTTATTGGGCCCAAAGAAATACGCAGCATCAGACAGACCAATGATTTAAACCCTGCATTTCAATTAAGCTATTTCCAGACGATTTTATTCATTAAAAAAAAAAAACACCCAACCCAGTCAAAATTCTACTCGTGTTTTTCTTATATACTAATTTCGAGGCAGACAACATCCACACTTCAAAAATAAGAGATTCGTGAACCCTGGTTGGTAATGGGGTGAGGATGTGGTATCACGGGAGAGAGAGAGAGAGAGAGAGAGAGAGAGAGAGAGAGAGAGAGAGAGAGAGAGAGAGAGAGAGAGAGAGAGAGAGAGAGACAGACAGACAGACAGACAGACAGACAGAGACAGAGACAGACAGACAGACAGACAGACAGACAGAGACAGAGACAGAGACAGACAGACAGACAGAGGCTTGGATTGTCTTTTTCTTGAGGTCTAGTCACACTCAAACGATTATTCATGCACACACACACACACACACACACACACACACACACACACACACACACACACACACACACACACACACACACACACACACACACACACACTGACACACTTTCCCTGCTTCCTCATCTGTTCTTTCATCTTTCTTTTTTCCTCATTATTCTCATATTCCTTTCTCTCTCTCTCTCTCTCTCTCTCTCTCTCTCTACTATCAAATAATTGTCCTTTCTTTATTCTCACACCCCTTTCATCTTCTCCCTCTTCCAGTCTCCCTCCCTCCTACTCCCTCTCTTCTTTGTCCTTTTCATCCCTCACCTCTTCTCTTTCCTCCCTCTCACTCTCTCTCTTCTTCTCCTTTCCCTAATCCTTTCCCATCCTCCCTCCCTTCCCTACATATACATGGACCCGACTTATCTTTTCTCCTCCACTCCCTTCCCTCTCTTCCTCTTCCCTCTCCCTTTCCCTGTCCTCTCACTCCTCCCTCCCAGCTTCCAAATCCTCATTCACCCTCTCCCCACCCCCACTCCCATTCCATATCACTACCTGCCAGTTTTCCGTCTCACTAGAGCTACTGTTAATTTATATGATCGCTCTCTCACTCATCTCACCCACCCTCTCCCTTGCTCATTCTCTGTCTCTGTGTCTGTCTGTCTGTCTGTTTGTCTCTCTGTCTCTCTCAGCTTACCCCCCCTCCCTTTTCCCTAATTCTCCTCCCATTCGCTTTCTCTTTGATTCGCCTTCCTCTCTTTCTTCTCTTTAGTTCTTCCCTTTCTCTCCCTTCTCACTAGTTCTCCTCCCTCTCTCTTTCTGCCTTCTGGTTCTCCTCCCTCTCTCTTTGTCTCTTTCCTATCCTCCTTCCCTTCTCTCTCTTCCACTCCTTTTTCCTTCCTCCTTTCTTCCATTCTTTTTTCCTCCCTTTGCTTCCACTCACACCCTCCCCATTCATCACCTCAAGGTCTGTTATAAACCACTAAATAATAAAACCAAAACCACTTGACCTTCGGATTTTGTCTGTTTTACCCGAGTATTTTTGCATTTGAAACTGAAATAGGGAGCTGGATCGTAAAGTGATGGTTGTGAAAGTAAATAATGCAAGCCATCACCATATCGAAGGAATTACAATACTGATTATTTACGTAACTAAGAAAATCTGGAATATATTGGTTTGACTTTCGGGGGAACGTTGGATCCTTAATACTGTTGTTAATTCATTTTTACTTGGCCCAGATTTTCGTCTTTTTTGCAGTTTCTTTCACGTAACTCATTAGCAGAAAAATTAAGCATCGTGGCAGCATATCCTTTCCACAGCATTTCTTCGTGACTAGCATCATATTTCATTGCTAAGCTATTGTTACAGCTCAGCATTCACGCTGAAGAGATGGCAATTTTAGGCCAAGTCAGCTTAAAACCAGTATAGCATCTTCAGTTTCCTTGATGTATCGCCTAGACTGGAAAAAAAATGTCTTCTCTCCCTCACTCATTTCATCCCCCCATCTCCCCACCACTTCCCCCCTCATCTCTCCCCCACCAGTCTATTTTCC